>NC_143582.1:103615986-103956436 GCF_048544385.1 Mastigoproctus giganteus | reverse complement strand
AACATATGTCATGTTATAATAAAGGAGAGAAAAAGGGAATATTTGTAATAAGTTGTTACTGGAAATTGTAGATATGAATAGCATTTTTTTTTTGAAAGGGAGAGTAAGGTCCTAAACCTGTATACAAAGTAAGAAATATAGAGCATGTAAAGAAAATTATGGATAATGTGCAAGGTAGAAACGATAATAGATTACTGTACTGATATCGTTTGTGTTATAAATTACAGGATAACGTTAATTGAGAATACTCAATATATGAAGTTGAAAATAAAACTAATACTAAGCCATCACGGTTGAACATTAACTGTACTTTTCCCAATTGTTCATTTTGTATGTTGTATATATATATATGAAAATAAACTATGTTCATTTTATATATTTGTGTGTGTGTAATTGTTGTACTGGACACAAGCCTAACCAATGGGAATTAAACATATAAGAGTTCTCCCCTATGAACTTAGAATTTTCTGAGAAGTAAAGTCTGATGCGCAAGTGGGGAGATATTATAAAAGGGAATTATTTAAAAGGGGAAATAATCAATATAACCAAATATATAAAAATAACATTTTCATAAATTCCACCCCCCACAGATCCCATGGTGATATTCTGGCTTTTGTTACCCATTTATGGACTAACTCGATGGAAAAGTTTGGTGAAACACAAGTAGTTGCTCTTGACATTTCAAAGGCTTTCGATCGTGTTTGGCATAAAGGTCTTCTAAACAAACTTCCATCTTATGGATTGCCAACTGTCTTTTGTAATTGGTTATCCAGTTTTCTCTCTGATCGCTCACTGAGGGTGATGGTAGATGGCTCTCTGTCTTCTGATTTCTCCACTAGTGCCAGTGTCCCCCAAGGTTCAGTTCTTTTCCCCACTCTTTTCCTCTTGTATATTAATGACCTTCTTCCAATGACTGGAAATCCTATCCATAGTTCTGTCGATGATAGCACATTGCATTACACTTTCCATTTTGGGAAACCTTTGTCCTGCTTAACCAGCTTTTCTCGAAAATCTCGCAAAAAGGATTGCTTCTATGCTTATCTTTGGTGACACTCCGATTTCTAGGCAAAATGATATATCTCTTTTGGGGATCACCTTGTCTTCTAATCTCTCTTGGCACAAGCACATTTCAAATATTGCTTCCACTGCATCTAAAAAAACTTGGTTTTCTCTTTCCTCTCGGCGTTACTTTTCTTCCAAACAGTTGCATACTGTATAAATCGCAAATCCGCCCTACCATGGAATATTATTCCCACATCTGGGTTGGTGCCCCCAAAACCTCTCTCAGGCTTCTTCATTCCATTGAGAAAAGGGCAGTTAAGTTAATTAATGATTCATCTCTAACAGAGTCTCTCCACTCGCTGTCTCATAGGCCTACTGTTTCTGCCCGCTGCATCTTCTACAGATATTTCCATGGGCACTGTTATTCTGAACATGTGCAGCCACCAGCCAACATCCATTTACTGTCGAACTTCAAACTCACAGAACCAACTTTTCGTCTTCCTTCTTTATTCATTCAACTGCCGTTTTGTGGAACAAATTCCCTTTATACGTATTTCCTGAAACTTAGTCTACAGAAGTTCAAGTCCAATATGAACAAATATCTTCTTTCGTCTTCTCAACCTCCAACCCAAGCACGATACTAAGTACTATAGGTTCTAATACCTCTCGTATTTGGAGTTTACATAAAAAAAAAAGTCATCTGTCATACTGCATGATGGGGAAGGATTGACCAGAACTTTGCTCTGGAGACTAAACATGGGTTCCGCCACTTCAAGCCTCCAATAAGCAAAGTGGTGGTATTGCACCGGTTGAAGAGGGTAATCACCACCTAGTATTGCCTGATAACACAGAGAGGCGGCATTCTTCCATGTGGTGTGTGCTCCACACCTACAACCCTGCTTACTTTGGTTCACTTGGGTGTGCTTTTTGTGCTCTCACAGTGTGCTTGTGCTTGGGGTTTTATGCAGGTTTATTAACAGTCCCACCATCGTGAAGGTGCAAGCAGAGTATTTGGCTGTCACAGACCGTCCGGACTTCGCCGAAAATGGTCCACTTGACTTGAGTGTCACTCGAATATCAGTTCCCTCAACGTTTTAGAATCCCAGGTTGCAAGTACAGCTTGTCTGGCAGATTTTAGAAATGTCTGTGACAACGTCAAAGACCATGGTTGAAAATAGAACCTGATATTTATTTCCATTCTTCGGAATGAAATTTATATTTTTTCCCACTGTCTGTAGCTACCATTTTGAAAATCTGAAATCATCAAATAACGTTAGATTTGGTCTTGTAATTCTCACGGGGAAAACCGATGTTGTTTTTATTTTGAATTTACAATGATATTTTCTCTTCAATTTATTTTGAGGATACTAATTTCGAAAGCACATAAAGTTATTCCCCCATCCTCTTCCAAGGGAGCGTAAGGGTTTAGTGTTCACAACGGGATATTAGGCGGCGAATATCAAAGCGATAATCTCCGGCCTTATAATCGCATAACACTGACGTCTGACATACAAGTAAAAACAATAAAATATGACTCTTCTTTTGGAATTAAATGGATATACATGTATTTTTTTCTTTGAAATTATTGGATATTTTGTCACTGGAAAAACTGTAGACAATTATTTCTTTCATATCTGTAGTTAGCTTTTTTAAAATCTAAAAAATCCACATCGCTACCTGTATTTTCGAAAGTCAGATTTAAAAAAATAATCGTTTTCATGAAAAAAAAAAAAAAAAAACAGATGCGACCCTGTGTTTATTTCCAAATATGCATTATCGATAATCTGCTATCATTTTCAATATAGCAATATCAGCATGATACAAGATAATGAATCGATATTACAAACAGCAAATAATATTCAATTTCGAATTTTAATCTGTCAGACAGAAAATAATCACATTTACATCTTAACTCCACACAAATCGACAGAAAAATATAGAGAAATACGGCCTTTAAAACCCCATATACCGCTCGGGTATTCCTGGAACCAGTTCCCGGATCTGTGACCTTGGAACTGGTTTATATCCTAACTCGTAACTACTATATCACGAATCATACCCCGGCTCTGGAAATTACGATAAATCTCTCATTTAAGACGCAAAATTTCAATGCTGACGGTTCGTTTAGTCAGTGTAACGAATATACAAAGCACTTATGTCCTTATTAACTTACTGCTTGATCACAAACAACTCGATTATCATGAATAAATCGTATTTCCATCCCGAAAAAAAAAAAAAAACAACAGCATTTTTTTTCTCTCAGCTTAAAAAGAACGTGAAATGAAATTTTTTTATTTGAAAGTTTACTTTTGAAAGAATACTTAAATTAAACAGGTACACATGTTTCTATCCCAACCTCTCCCCACCTAGAGGCCGGTGGTAACAGGTGGACGTATGACTCATATACATTGTATGATTTCCTGTCCCGACATGCATGAGATTTTGTGTTCTTAAAGAAAAATCTTATTGGTTAGTTTGTTTCTATTCTAGGCTTCCCATCGCCTTGGCTGCCCCCAGAACCCTTTTTCGGTACTGATTGATTACTTGCAATTGTCATTTTAATCCAAACCAGTGTTTAAAATGAGCTGTTTTAGCGCCTTCCCCACTTGCTTTTTTTCCTGATCGCTGCCACTGTGTTTACTTAGTTGTTTTATTCTGAAGAGGTAGATTCTGAAGATATGTATTCTCAAGAACGAGATTTTTACAGCGATACTGATAGCGAAATGGAGACTGTTGCCTCGGTGGATAAGGTGGAGAAGGATGCAGAAATACGCAAACGTATAAAAGTCAATGCTGAGAGAGAAGACAGATCCCAGCTGAAAGATGTTTCTACCGTGAATTGGATTTTACTAGTGTAAGTATTTCTTATTGACAATATAGAGCTACTTTTTAATTTTAAGTGGCTTTTTAAACCGAATTTAAAAAATAACAACTTATTCTTTACTGTCTTTCAATGGACGTTATTATTTGAGTTCTAAAAACAACGATCTTCTATTTTTTCAGGATATGCAGTTCTTTAACCCGTCTCAACTAGACGTTTTCGCTCCGTGCACTACCATTGAACCACTACGCAAGGCCGATGCTCAAGCAATGGCCCACAAATTCTTCACAATGCGGAGAGCCCTGAAGAAGGAGCCACAACCCAAAGCACCAAGTCACAGCATAAAGACAATGATAACTATCAGATAAGTTGAACTCTAAATTTTGTAATTTTTTTCGAAAGCAATAATTTTTTTATGTGTGGATAAACTTTGCATTACACGTTTTTTTAAAGGTAGAGCAGGTGAAGATGCCCCTGCTCTGCATGACGATTCTCATAGCAGGTAAGTTGAATTCAAAAGTTTTGTAATTTTTTCGAAAAGTGATGCGTTTTTGTTTTTCTTTCCACCTGGGGAAGGAGAAGATGTCCCTTTTGCAAGATATGAGCATTTTTACACCATTAAAGACGTTATTCCAAGAAATACCGTACGCTGTTCAAGACTTCAGAAACATAGATAGGCTTGCAGATGATGATGGTGAAATTTTTTTTCTGCCTTCCGAGAGATGTTAGAGGAAATTATCAGATGCTTGAGTGCACAGGGGAACTGTTCTCACGTATATCTGTGCCTCCATGCGCCTAGCCTCAAAAACTCCATTAATTTACCCTTCATGGCACTGTCTGATCTAATGTTAGACAGGGTGATGGCTGCGTTCATAAAAGTAGACCAATCAAATACAGACTTTATGATCACGAACGATTTTAGTCTTGAATGTTATTTTCATTAACATCTCCAATATGGGCAGGCATTGTTCTGAGAATATTAAGAAACGGGGTATGTTGCATCTGAACGAATTTTTGAAAAAAAAAATGATACGTAGTTCATTTCAATAATGATGATTCGCTGTGCCTTTCAAGAGCATTATGAGTCGGCATTTCATCCCATCAGGATGATGCCAAAACATACCGACAAGTGCGGGAAGATAAGCAGATTATAAGGGCTAAAGAGTTACATGAAATTGCAGGGGTTGCTTTAACTGCTTGTGGCTTGGCTGAAGGAAACGTTTCAGCGCGTTCTCATCGCCGATGATCTGGCGGTAATTTTCAGATTGTGGTGATTTCCGCGAGTGTGGGTTTGAAGTGATTTATCAGGGGATAGAGGCTACTAAACAGATTTTCCTTCTGCACCACGATGAACATTATGATTTGGAGGACTCCATAAAGGCTCTGTTATGTAGTGGCTACTACTGCCCATTGTGTTTGAAGAGTTAAAATCAAGAGGGATTTTCAACACATACTTGTCCTCATTCATGTAATAGGTGCAGGACCAACACCCATCATAGTGGAAGCAACCTTCTTTTATGCAACACCCGCAACAGGTATTTAAAAGGCAGCGAGTGTTTGGATTATCACCGGGAACACAATAGTTGCTCAGAACTGCATCCTTGCTGCATTTGTTTGTGCACCTATCTCGCTAAAACCACATACTAATGCCAAAATCCAGAATTCTATTGTCACTGAAAGGCTCTGAAAAAGCCTTAACACTGTTTCATTCAAAAACTGGAGGATCCAAAATCTTCAGTTTCTGTAATTTATTTCGATACAGAAACAAATCTATTAAACAATGAACACGTGGCTGTACTTTGTGTTGCTTCTTTTGGGGACCAAGAATGCATATACTGGGTCCGATCTTGCGTAGCGGAGTTTTTGGACGAGCTGTTTGGGGGTCCAGGAGACAATGAAACGTAAACGGCACGTCAAAAAAATTCGACACAACGAACCGAAATATAACAATGTACGAGTAGTGGTGCATAATCTTCTTTGTTTCGACAGGTACATGATTTTTGATGGCTCGAAGATTTTGGGCACTTTTCTTGTTTTCCTAGATTCTTACTCTTTCCTTTTGTGCTGCTCTGAAAACTGCCAGCAATGTTTGAGCTGCCTGAGGTTCGTAAGCGTTTCTTTCCTCATGAGTTTCAGAAATTAGACACATTAGAATATGAGGATATAATTCCAGACCAGAAATTTTTTCAACTGGAATTCCTGACGAAAGAAACTCGTAAGGAATTCGAGTTATGGTAGTATGAGAAGTCATGTGAAATATAGTCTCAAGTCAGAGTTATTGGCATATACCCTCGATGACGTTAGAATATTGCGATATTCGTGCAACAAATTTCATTCTCTCTTTATAGCGGTCGCTCAAGTTGCCCCTTCTGTCAGGACATAACTATCACGGGGCCTGTAGCAGGATCTTTGCCCGCAACTTCTAGAACTGAACACAACGACAGTCCTACCCCCAGGCGGATACATGGACACAAACACACAAGTCAAAAAACGGTGGCCTGTCTTTCATGGTTGGAACAACAGAACAACATTAAAATTCAACAGGCTGGGGGGGAATACACGGACTAATAGATTAACAGTAGTCGCTGGCAGAGGTGAAAGTGATTTTTGCACTTATTTTATTGTAATGAGCAGCAGCCTGGAAAACAAGATGCAGGGGATTTCAGAGACTGCTGGGAATCATTGTGGTACATTGAGGTCTGAGACAGTATTTAAATTGTATACGGTTGGACCAACTGATGATGTTACCAACAGCAAATTCAAAATGGGAAGAATTCAAAGATTTAATATTGGGAACTATTAGGCTTTACTTACCAACTAAGAAATGTTGTCTAAAGTTTAGGCCTAAATGGATGTCAGATGAACTAATGAGACATGTGGCAGAGAAGAAAATGCATGGGATACATATAAATTAATGGGTGACGTGGAAGCCTACAATAGATATAAGCTGGTATGTAACCAAGTCATAAAGAAGGTTAGGCAAGAAAACGAACGCAGATTATAAGAAATCTTTGGCAAAGGATGCAAAGAAAAACAGTAAAGAGTTCTTTACCTATGTAAACTCTAGAAGGAAGCGGATGAATCAGATTGGTCCACTGGCTATCAATGGTTCAATTATTGATGATCTTGCTCAGGTGGCTAACAAACTACATGAGTGAATTGTATCTACATTCACACATGACTAGTTATTCAGGGAGGGGAATGCCAGAGGTGAACTAAACTCTGCAGTGAGCTTGCTGATTTTTTAATAACAAAGAGGAATTTGGAGGAGAAATTGTTTGAAGATAAACATAAGAAAGGCACCTGGGGTGGATGGGATCTATCCAGTTATATTAAAGGAGGCAGCAAAGGAAGTAAGCAAACCCTTAGCCATAATTATGAGAGCTTCCTTGGACTCAGGGGAGGTACCCATGAACTGGAGATGTGCAAATGTGACCCAAATTCACAAAGGATGATGAAAGGGCGATAAAAGTAATTATAGACCTATTAGTTTAACATCTGTTCCAGAGAAATTAATGGAGGCACTGGTTAAAGAAGCATTGCTGGATCATCTAGTAATGCTTCTTTAACCAGTGCAAGAAGCATTGCTGGATCATCTAGACATGACATCAGTTATAGATCAGACACAGCATGGGTTTGTTAAGGGGAAGCCTTATCTGACCAATTCGATTGGATACTATGATGTGGTAACAAAGCAACTGGATGCAGGGAATAACTTTGATTTCATATACAGGATGTCTGAAAAATATTGGTACAAACGTTTACGGGAGGTAGGTAACATCTAAAGGAATGTGAATTGCATAGGAACCCATAACCGGAAACGTCATGGGAAAGTAGTAGCAGAGGCACAAGAAGCAGAAATTACACAAGACAGTAATTAATGGCAAACATTTATTTGACATAATATTAACAATGGACTACGAGATGGATGCATTTCATGATGTTACAACAGATACTCGAAGGTTCCACCACGAGACGCGATGCATGCGTGACACCGACGCAGCATGGATTGGCGGACACGGTCGAACACACCTGGAGTTTCTTTGACAGTAGCAGCAGATCAGACGAGATCCATTTCCGTCTCCACAGGCGATTGATACACGATAGATTTGAGGGACGAAAGAAATCAAGGCTCGATAAATCAGGTAAGCGTGGGGGCTAGGTAACGGGTCCACCACGGCCAATCCATCGAAGCCCAAAACGCCTGTTCAAATGGTCATGATCACACCTTCTATAATGGGCAGGCGCCCCGTCATGTTGAAACTAAATGTTGCGTCTCACATTTGCTGGAACATCTTCAAGTAACCCTGGTAGAACGTATTCAAGAAAGATTCGATATTTAGCTGAGTTTACGCGGGATGTAAACAGGTATGAGCCAACTAAGCAGTCACCGAGCATACCTGCCCACACATTTATTGCGAAGCAATGTTGTGGCGCATGGGGGCGCACACCGTGTGGGTTGTCGTGAGCCCACACATGAGTATTGTGCTGATTGAATAAGCCTTCTCGAGTGAAATAAGACTCATCCGTTGAACATTTTCTTGGAGAAACCACTGCGCAAAAGCCACACGTGCAGGATGACCTTGGGGGGAGCAGTAACTGAACCCTTTGGAGATGAAAGGGGTGTAAGGAATCGTCGTGTCAGACACGCTGTACACTGCAACGAGACACTCCTAAGGCAGAGGCAACGGCACGTGTGCTGGTAGTAGGATTAATCTGGACGGAATTCAACACGCTTTCTTCTATGGCGGGAGTTCGCGTCGAACGTGGTGGTCTGCCCGCACTACTCTTGTTACCTCTAAGTGACCCATAATCGCACAAATTTTGATGTACGCGCGCAACCAAAAGGTGGTGCGGTACATGTCTGTCTGGGAAGAGTTCTCCATAAATTCGTTGAGCGGCTCGTCCATTGCCCTCTGCTAATCCATACACTAAGTGCGTCTGCCAGCACACAGTTCGTATATCGATGCATGCTCTTCGTGCGGCGACTACTGCTTGAATGAGTAAACAAGAGTAAACCAGAAATTTTTCCTCTCGCGAACTGATGAACAGCGCCGTGTACCGGCTTACGGTGACGTTTCCGGTTTTGGGTTCCTATGCGATTAACATTCCTTTAGATGCTACCTACCTCCCCTAAACGTTTGTACCGATATTTTTGAGACATACTTTATTTGGATCTTAGAAAGTCTTTTGATACAGTTGCGCATGAAAGAGTGCTGCACAAATTGGAGCAGTCCGCATTGGAGGCCATTTGCTGCTGTGGATAAGTGGTTGAGTGGGAGCAGACAGAGAGTGGTAATCAATGGACACTGGTCTTTGTGGACTAATGTTATTAGTGGAGTTCCTGAAGGTTCAGTGTTGGATCCATTGTTATTTTCTGTATTTTTAAAGGGTATTGATGATGGTATAGCAGGCTTAATGTCTAAGTTTGCAGACGATACGAAGGTTGGCAGAATTTTTAATTATACTTATGACAGTGAGAGTATGCTGCTGCAACAGGATCTAGAAAAGTTAAGCAGATGGGCTGAGCGGTGGCAAATCATGTCTAACATTAATAAATGTAACGTACTACATATGGGAAGCCGTAACCCCAGAGTAACGTATCAACTCTGTGGTACTACATTGACAGTGGTAGAGAATGAAAATGATCTGGCGGTAATTGTGCAGGCAGATATGAAGTTTTCTGAGCAGAGCAGACGGTCTGCAAGGGTAGCTCATGGTGTCTTGTCGATATAGAGGAATTTTTCTAGCAGGGATAAGGTGATTATTCCCTTGTATAAGGCGATGGTTAGGCCACAACTTACTTTTTACAGGTCTGGATGCCTCATTTTAAGAAGGATGTAGAGCTGTTGGAACGAGTACAGAGAAGGGCAATAAGATTAGTGAATGGAACAAAGGATTGCTCTTACGAAGAAAGGCTTACATTTTGCAGATTACAGTGTTTGGAGACTCGGCACCTGCGAGGTGATCTGATTGAGGTGTATAAATCCTTGAATGGTTTCAGCATGCTCAATGCTGATGGGATTCTTCCTCCTGCTCAGAATAATCACCTAGAGGGCATAAATTCAAATTGAGGAAAGACAATTGTAGGATAGATGTGCGGAAGTTGCCTTTAGCCAGCGGGTAGTTGATTGGTGGAGCAGACTTCCACCTTTGTTGTGGAAGTTGGTAGCTTAAATAAATTTAAGGCTGAGCTGGACAGATATTTGCAACGAATGGAGGAGTGAAATTGGAGCGTTTTTTTTTTTTTTTTTGACTAATGTTGCATAAGCTTGCTTTCTTGCATCGTGTGCCTCTACTAATGCTAATGCTCGTTCATGGGGAGGGGAAGTTAAGGTAGGACTTTTTTATAGATGCGGTGATGATAACACTGCTTACGAGTATTATGGCTATTACATCCACGGATTCGAGAAATGTTTTAGGCCTAACACTTTACAGACCCAGAGAAACAAGCTGTGGCGACCTGTACGAAGAAACTATTGAGCGGAAAACTTTCATCAGGCCTCAATTAGTTATCAACAGAAAAACGATCCAGCAGAATCACAAAGTGAAGTACTATATAAAGAGCTGTTAAACACTTTTATTTGAAGCACTATATGAGTTGCATTATACGAAGCAGTATATGAGTTTAACTATATGAAGCACTATATGAGTTTCACTATATGAAGCACTAAGAGGCACAACTTGAAGCACTAAGAGGCACTTTTATGAATCACTCTTAAAGCACAATATGAAGCACTTTTTTATGTGAAGCACCAAAAGGAGCACTTCTATACCCTATAAATACTATGTAGGAATTCTCACTGAATGAAGCACTATTTGAAGTTCTATATGAAGCTTTATAAGCACTATGTGTCACCATATGAAGCACTTTATAAGCACTATGAGTCACCACATGAAGCACTTTATAAGCACTATGAGTCACTATATGAAGGACTTTATAAGCACTATGAGTCACCATATGAAGCACTATATATAGCACTTTTATATGAAGCATAATACAAAACAGTGTGAAACACCATATAAGTACTTTAAACAAGGAACCTGACATGAAGCACTTAAATACTTGAATATTTAAACACACTGTATATACAACGTACAGGTTCTCAAACACTGCTTTTCCAATTAAACAGGGTTCCTGAGTTTTCCCATACAATTCAAGGTAAAGATATTACTGCACTACTGTCTCATTAAAGACAGTTCAGTGTAAAGTAGCAAATCTTATTTCATCTCTTCTCTTAAACACTCTAGATGCAAACGTATTAAGAGCGTTAAAATCTGTTTGAGTCTGCGCTAGAAGGAATTTTTGTCTCCATTAAGAGAGGCCACAATCAATTGGAGCTCAAGCCGAAGATCAGTATAAAAGTGACAATCCAAGAGGATGTGGTCGACGTCCTCAACAAAACCACAAAGACAAAGCTGCGTAGGTGACAAACCTAATTTATGCAACTTGTTATTAATACTGCCTGGCCAGACAGTAGATATATGCCACATAACCCAGGAGAGAACCATAGGTGTTCCCTTTTCTTGAAATCCACAACAGCAGGCAAAAATTCCTTAGTCACTTTTCCCAGGTCCGAATTATTCCAATCAGCTTGCCACTTAGCCAAGCAAGAAGAAAGAGCGAAGTCTGTTCCGTTCAAATTTAATTGAATATCATTTAAGGATATGGGAACTGCTTTTTCCAGGTGTTAATTTAAATAGCAATACTGGATCTCGTACTGTATTGGTAATTTCCCTGTTATGACCTGCAGAGCTGCTGTTGAAATAGTTCTACAGGCCCTCGACATCATTAACAGAGCAGCACGTTGTGCCTGTTGCAACTGCTTTATTATAGCGGTCTTGGTCGTCCTATAACCTCAAGCGCCAGAGCCGTACGTAATGATGGACAGGAAGACAGAATTGTAGTAAAGTCTCAAGGAGTGTCCCTTCAAACCCCAGTCCTCTCTGGTTACGTGTCGTAATCTGGATAGAAAAGACTTACATTTTTCTTTCATATTCTTAGCATGAGGAATAAAACCCAGTGAATCATCAAGCATTATGCCCAAATACTTTGTTGTTGAGTTGTACTTGATTGACTGACCCTTGTATTTTATTACAGAAGGATGCTCTCTATCTAGCTTACCTTTTAGTAGCATTTGTGAAGTCTTACTAGTTGGAACTTGAAGCATATGCATGTCTGCCCACTCAGATAATGTATTTAATACATGGTTAGCCACCTCTTCAATGGATTTCCTTGAAATAAAAGAGTTACGTCGTCTGCATAGGCGACCATTGATGTCTCATCAAAACGTCTGAACAACCAAGAGTCAAAAACAAAGTTCCAGCATAAAGGTCCGAGTATACAGATCTTGTGACGCTTCTGGAAACCTGGGCAGTATTACTTTTTACAACCAAGGACCGTTGAAAAAATAGCTGGTTAAGAGACTGTACAATGGCTTAGAGAATCTGGCCTCCGGGAACCTCGCTAGGGCACTTTTCCACCAAAGAGTGTCAAAGGCCCCTTTCAAGTCCACAAAAAGGCCGAGCAAATACTTAGTTGTGGTTTCCCTCTGAAGGGCCAAAAGAGTTTACAGCATCCTCAGTCCCTTTACCTCGAGTAAAGCCAAACTGAGCTGGTGAAGAAGTGTAGATTGCAAGAAGGTGACTTGCAATAACTTTTTCCAAAGACTTGCCCATGAGGGAGAGCAAGGCAACTGGTCTATAAAAAGAGGGATCAGACACAGGTTTCCTAGGGTTTTATAACAGCATCTTCAAATTAGCCAACATCCAAGTCTTGGGAAACATACCATGAGAAAGACAGGAATTAAATAAGAACAAAATGACATTGGAAAAATTTTTCCAAACTCGCTTTAGCACTTTAACTTCTATACCGTCAATACCCGGGCACTTCCCCGATCGCATAGATTTAATAGCTAAATCTATCTCCTCGAAGGTAAAGGGGAATTCATCATCAGAACCCACGTAATTAGCATTTTCCCTTTTAATACCTAGTTGTAATGGGTGGTAATATGTCTCCTCTTCCTGGTTTATGTTACATCCAATATCCTGTCTATAGTAGGAACCCAGGAAAAAGTATCAAAATTATCTTCTGTTCTCATTGAGGAAAAAATTTCGCCAGGAGGAATCTTATTATTTAATAATTTGTAGATGAGCCCCAAGGGATCACTATTTCCCTGAGTGCTCACAAGGTTTTCCCAAGCTGGTTTTTTCCTTTTACATATCTCCTGATGGTAATTTCGAGGTCTGCAGGAGGAGGATCCCGATGGTGCCATGCGTTGTTCGATTATAAGTATCACCATAATGTGCATAGTATTAGGATCAGGCTTCGCCTGTGGTTTCCCCACATCTGCGTAATTATGTACAATGTGAAGAAATACAGAACTACAGTTTTGTAAATACCATAAAAGTGTTTTGTGTTGAATACGTGGTATTGTGTTGGGTTCTGTTGGGTATCCTGGCCTTTGGCTGCAGGGCCCCTGGTGGATCCCCACGTTGCCCGCACACACCGCTAGGAGGTAGCCAGGTTGCTCATTATTCTCTGGCTGGTCTCTGCCAGGGTCGCCTAAGCTTCCTGACATAGACCAAAAAAAAAAAAAATGTTAGATTGGGTATGTTTTAGAGTCAAGAAAGGGGTGGTGGGTAATAGGTAGAAGTATGGGGGATGAAGAAGGCATCCCCCAGGTACAATAGAATACATCCATCAGGCGAAAATAGTGGATGGGAGTGGGAGAAAAGTTGCCGTGCGAGGGAGCACAAGCCTGATCGTCATTTGGCACAATCTTCTTACTTTTCTCATTCAGGTCCGGCCGTGATGTCAATTTCAGTGCTGATGTGTAGTTTGGTAGTCAAAGTCCTATCCGGTGATCTGTAAGTCAGTAGGGATATAAATAGGAATGCAACTGTGGTTGTCCTATAATGGATCTTCTCAGATTTGGTGGTGGTATAGTCTCATTTGCTGATAAGCCTCTGCATTGATTCCCAAAATATAGGTGGTTGTCTTCTCTTGGTTTTGATGATAATCCAGATAGTGATTATATCCATGGTAGAGTCTTCCGTCGTGCGAATAAATCCTGTGCATATCGCGTAAAGGCGACAGTCTTCTCTTTAGAGGATGTGTTGTTCTTTTTTTTTAGGAAGGTAAGGTATCCTAGTCAGGAGGAGTCATCTCAAATCTTCATATATTCCGCACTCGTACATCAGGTGGTCTCAACTTTCGAGGGAACCACAAGGCGTTGTAGCTTTTTGGTGATCCGAGTGCAGTGAGTTTTCTTATGATAGATCCATGACCAGTTAACAAAAAGGTGACGTATAGGCCAGGGGAGAACCATGTGGAAAATTTTGGGTGTACTGTTGCTATTGTAGGTATGAATTTTCTGGTGACTTCTCCTTTTGTAGACTGTGGTCACCTAGACTGCTACACCTGCTGCAATTATGCAGTGAGGCGCTTTTTCTCGGCCTTGATGTTATTTGAGGGGTCGGTGTTAAAATCCAGACAGGAGATGGCTTTACCTTTGGAAAGCATATAAAGTCATAAAAATATAGTCATAAAAATTTGACTATTTTTAGATCTAGAGGTAATATGCCGCCAGCACTTGCAAGGCATATGTGCTGACCGTGCAGCAGGCCGGGGTGATCGTGAGCAGGATGACGCGCTAAATCGAGTCTAGCTTCCTCTTGTCAATTGCTGTTGTGGCATTTGAGATCCAGATACCGGACGCATAGGTGATTATGGGGGTGAACATAGCCTTAAAGAAGAGGGTGAGCGCCCGTCGCTTCAATCCCCAGTCCCAACGTGCGATTCTTGCCACGAGTGCAATATATTTTCGAATCTTGTTATGTAGATATTTCAGGTGTGGTGTGAAAGATACATTCCTGTCCAAGATCACTCCAAGATATCTAATCTCGGTTGTTAACCAGACAGTTCTCCCTTGGATTTTGATTTGTGGTAGCCTCGCTACGTTCAGAGAGCAGGATGAAATTTTCTTCACTGGTGAGATTTCTACATGGTTGTGCCGAATGCTCTATTTGCTGCAGCTTACAGTTGGGATCTAGTATCAGCGGCAATGGTAAGGACTAAGTTGTCTGCATATGCTTGAGATTGGACATTCTGCAGGTCTATGTTCAGGAACTCGTCAAGTACAATGTTCCATAGTAGGAGACCCAAGACAGAACCCTTATTATTATTATCATCAGTTTATTAACACAAGGTTCACCCCCTGTATAGCTAGTGGGCTAGGAGGGTGTACAGAAATTTTGAAATATACATTATACAATTTTATAAAACTTTTCAGATCTTTCAATATAATTATTGTATAGTAATAATTATTAAACTAGATATATACATTTACTTAATTGTATTCACTTTAAAATAACATAGATCTTAATAATTGAAGAGTTAAATACACAAGTTGACTTTTTTTTATCAGCAACTAACATAACAGATTTATTTATTTTCATTATATTATTACATTTAATTATTCATATCATACAAATTTCTGATTAAAACTGCTCAATTTTCACAGCAATCCTAGTGATTTAGTCCAGATTTGGTCTATAATTTGACTTCTTTTATTGACTTCAAACTTTACCGGATCAATGGAGAAGGTGTTGAAGTGTTCAATGGTGTTACATGGGAACATTCCTTTTAGGGAGTCCAAGTTTGATAGCTTCATCCTAAGTATGTGATGGCTTCTATTTCTTCCTCTTGTTAGTGCGATGATATCTTCTATTGATGGGGCATCAATCTGGCGAGTTAGCAGCTTGGTGAGTGTTGACAGATTTTTTTTGAGGACACTGAGCTTCCAGGAGGTCATGCGTAGGTTGACTAGGAGAATGGATTTCGAGATGGTGAACGGGTTCCCTCCCAAACGGTTCAGGCACCGCAGAATCCAATGTTCCATTGACAGAAATTTGTTACCTCGAGTGGTAGATGCAGAGGACCAGATTTCTGAGGCATATAGTGCTATGGGTGCGAGACATCTATTAATGTATTACCCGATCAGTTTGGTGTTGTGAAAGCCTGCGAGCTCCTGGCGGATAGCCCAGAAAGTAGCATAGGTCTTCTTCTTTGCCTTTAGGAAGTGTTCCTTGAAATTTAAGCCTTCATCCCATGTTAGTCCCAGGTCAGTATGAGATGAGACTTTGGGGACTGTCTCACCATTAACTGTAACTCGAATGTCATTCCTGACCTTCCTTTTCGCGATTGTCATGTGGGCTGATTTGGCATTGTTGAGTTATTCATGATTGAGTGGTCAAGTTTCTGTGTCTTGCAGTTCGCACAGACGGGCTCGTCGGATTTATTAGGGCATGTGCTGTATTTATGCCTTTTTTTCGGCACAGTGCCCGCAGGTTCGCTCAGTCTGGGTGCATGTGTGTGTGTGTGGTGTGGCCGAAGCGGCAGCACTTAAAACACTTGGGATACAGCCACATTCTCCTTAAAACAGTGGCTTCCCCATTGAATGTAAACTCTGTTTTCGTTACTGATTTTTTGCCATATTAATGGGGCAACTCGACCACCCGGTTGGTGGCATTTCCATTCCTAGATCTTGTTTTATATTTCGGGGTTATTAGTTGATCCATTTCCGCGTCCGGAAGCTCCTCCTGTAAGTTTCTATAGTACAATTCCTCTTTAAGTTCATCCGTGATCAGATCTTTGTTGACATCAAAAATGATTATCGCCGGGCCTTTTTCCTTTGAGTTTCAGCCACTACCCCCAATTACTGAATTCTTGTGCTGCTGAGGATTTTGGCTACCCCTTCATGTGTCTCCGTTTCTATAATTATTCCAGTGTTTCTTGTCTTGCGGATTGATTTAATCTTTGTGGTTTTCAGATCATCGTTTAACTTGGTGATCGCAGTTTTTTTTATTCCCTCACTTGTCTTGGGAGCGTCATCTGTAGCAGGCTTTAGTATGACAAGATTTGGTTGCTGGAGCGTGTCTGGGCAGGATGGGGCACACAGTGGCATTTGGTTTGCCCTATCCATGCGAAAAGCCTCCAGTTTAGCGTTGGCCTTTTCTTGTTCCAGGTGGGTGTTCATTAAATAATCTCCATCTTTGTCCATATATTGATAATCTCACCACGGAGGCCTGTACTGATCTTGTTATTTGATTTGGCCATCAGGCTCTCCAGCTGCATACGCAACGTACGAATCTGTTCTAGGATGCTTCCTTCAGGAAGAGTGGGATCTAGATTGGGGGTTGACTCTTGCTGTTTGTTTCCTTCTGTGTTTTCAGTTGGTGTGCCCGTTGTCGCCTACATGTCATCATGGCTTTCTTTACAAAGCTGGCTGAAATATACGTGTTTATCAAACTGGGTGGAATCCACAAGGCTGTCTCTTATGTGCCGCCTTCTACTATGCAGCAGCGGGCAAGGCGGCGTTAAGTGGGAGTCGAGCAGCAAACTAGGGGGGAAGAACCCAAGGCTGAGTGGAAAGAGTTCCCTTGACCATTCGCCGACTTTTTCCGACAGCAGTATTCGACAAATTTCGCGTGGGCTGCGCTTGATAGCTTTTTCAGGCTTAAATGGTAGAGGCCTGAGCAGCTGTGGCAAATTTGGCATTTGCATTTCGAACATTTAATATATACACCTTTGTTTAATTTATTGATTTATTTTTTTGCATAATTTGCAGATATCTGCATTTTTAGTACGAGTCTCCCCTTCCATAATTAAGCAAATAAATGAAAATGAAAACTACGTATTCGGCGCTCACACACAATTTAACTCCGTTAGTCATTGCTGCAAAACAAAGCTTTCTGTTTACGGGACCTCCTGCTGTAGAGGAATTGCTGCAGACAAGGAGGTGACACGAAACGGAGCAAGAGCGAGGAAACGTTACTGGTCAGCGAAGCACTTAGCTAGTGTCCACTAACTGCCATTATGCTGTATAAGAAATAACTACTGTACAAGATAGCGTCCATCTTGGAGAAGTGCATTGTCGCAAAGCCAAAAAGAGAAATTAGTAAAATACCTATCTTTTGCTGGAGCAACGCTGCTGAAACTTCATGCACAAGTTGACAGGCATTCATTGATTGTTACTTGATCACTTGAAAGATCAGGCATTAAGATTAGGATCATAAGATATAAGTATCGACAATGTCTGGAAGCACATGAACATATTTCTTACTTTTAGAATAAATTATCCATTTGGATATTTTTTTCTTTCAGGGTTCTAATGAACTGCTTTGCTATTGCTGCTTTTTTTCCTTCGAGAAATTAATGTAAAGAGACTTAAATAAAGCCTTTACCTCTTTATTTGTAAGCTCCTTTCCTTGGTCTGTGTTGAGATTGAAAGGTCGTTTTTTCTTTGAAAATAGATTTGAATGCCTTACCCATTTGTTGTGAAGTTTTATTTTTAAGTGGCCTCACCCAAACGTCTCTTGAAAAGGCGTCGATACAAATGAGAAGATAGGATATACCTCCATTCACTTTAGATAGATTGGAAATGTCAGCTAAATCACACTGAAATGTATGGTGAAGTCCCGGAACAACTATCTTGTTCCTGGGAAAATCAAGTCAGTGTCGCACATAACTCGGCTGACTTGCCAAATACTCTTTCACGATATGACTGGGTAACTGTGTTTTTGCAAAACCGTAATGCCACTGAAACTACCTACAATGCGAGGGTCGTTGTAATCGTCTAACATCTTGTTGTTCTTTTCCAGATAGAAGAAACATACGAAGAAGACTCGCAGGAGTGCTGGTGGTACTAATACTAATGGCACTGGGAGCCTTCTACGACCGGCCACTAATGGAGGGATTACAGAAAAGTATGGACAAAACAAAAGAATTTAAAGTTGCAAAAAAATTCATTGAGCATTCTTCCCTCGTAATTTTTATTATTTTTTTATTTTTTAGCCAATAAAAATTATTATTTTTTACAAATATTATCTGAGTCTGTGTGATTCTTTAGTATTAAAGAGAAAAATTACTTTTTAAGTGTTAACTGCTTAATTAAATTTTACTTTGGAAAAATAATTTTCACATCAAGTATATACAGAGATTTGAGAAAATAACAATCATCGCAGACTTCAAGGAAACATACAGGTTTAATTTTCAGCTTTTCAAGAGCAGGTAATTACCTTTTTAATAACTGCTTAATTTTAAATTTTACTTTGAAAATTATTTTACACATCAAGTATGCACAAAGGTTTCAAAAAAATAATAACCATTGCAAATAAACTTGATAAAAACTTCAAGCACACAGGTTTCATTTTTCAGCTTTTGAAGAACAGGTGGCAGTTTGGTCAAGAAAAACTTTAAGAATGCATACAATTTTATTTTCAGGTCTCGAATTTATCTTTCAGAAAAAAAAAGGTTTTTCATCCTGCACACAAACAATATGTCGTGTCTGCGATGCAGAAGCGGGACGGCGGGCGGCGGCCCTCCCTCACAGCATAACCACCCCCAAAATAGACCTTAATTAAGACCCGCAGTGCACTGCCACATTAATAACGTTAAAATGATTCACTATGAATCATTTTAATGTATCACAACCGATACATTCAAAGACTACATGTAATCCTCCAATATTGGGGAAGCCATTAACTGAGAGGAAAAGGAAACGTCACCACCCACTGAGCACATTAACCCCAGTTCGACCCCAACTCAAAGGTAAAAATAAATTGAAATTTAAATTCTGAAATTACAACTAACACCAACTATCGAGAGAAAAGCAAAACTTTTTATTCCCAAATACCAATTCCCGCCAAATTGGAACCCGCCTCCTCCTGGGACCCGTCACGGCAAAATCGGTTACTATACGCTCCGATTACTACTCTCATTTCAACAATACTGTGTAAACCTGGTTTTCTTCCCTTTGATCCTATTGGTTATTCTTTGCTGCTGTCGCTGCATGTGTTTCTTTCAACTACATTTCTGCAGTAATTGGCAATCTCGTAGTCTAGCTTTCAAAACTTGATTTTGAATATATATTTTCATTGCTTTTTCCTCTAGCACATCCCAAATTTCAAGTATAACATTAGTAGGAGTGCGAGCATTTTGAACAGAATTTACCAGCGGGGGAGTGGCGGTCTACTGCCATTAGATTTAAGCAAAATAAAGCTCGAGGAAAATAACCATACCGATTCTTTTGATAAGTGTACATTCAAAACACAAACCTATAAAATTATTTTCCATTAAACATGTAAACTTGAGGTTAAAAAAAAAATTCAAACATTATAAATGATACTTTGTTTTTCATATCACCAATTATAACCGATATCATTCAAATAGCAGCAAATCTCATGAAATCCACAGCGAGAAAAGTTTTCGTCCCCAATAACCATCGGATTTATATAGGCCTTGTAATCACTTGTTATAAAACTCACATATTCCTGATACCCACGAAAAATTTCTGATAAAGACAATTGGAATGAAAATAATTTTTATAAAAAAACAACTGTTTTGATGGAAAAAATTTATTCAAAAGTGTAATGATAATACAAGCCTCCAAATGTGCATGGGACAATATTCTACCAAATAAAGTCATTCATTCATTTATTGAGTAAAGTGGCCCCTAGCTAAAAAAAAATCTGGCAAATCCACCATACATATAGAAATAGTATAGTAAAGTATACAATTCTTAACAATACAAATTTCGCATTCACATTACAAATTAACTGTACTGTGCAGACGTCATCCCCTTCACAACAACACAACAACTATTGCAAGTAGGCTACAGGAAAAACCGATGAAGCAATACTATCCACAGATAAGCACAAGCATCAAATCCTAGAGCATGATCATCACAACGAGCTGGACAAATAGGCTACAACAGAAACCGATAAAGAGACACTTTTACAGTGAGCACAAGTATCACATCGTAGAGGTTGATCATCGCCAGTATTCTCCAAAAGACAAAGATTTCAACGAACAGTTCTCTACCAGCAGCCAGAGAGCTCAATAGAAGTTACTCATATTAACCAGAAAATGCCAAGCTGCAAGGTGTTATAATGCAAGGTGTATAATGCAAGATCAAATCCAAGAAAAACAACTAAGGCGTCTTGCCATCGTAGTTGGCAAGATAAAACGTGGACACCCACCCATTAAGGAAACAGAGTACCAACATCCTGTCCACCTATGCAAAGAATTTTCTCTGTTCCTATATAAAAAATAACACACTGTTCCATGTAAAGAAGAGGGTATTGTTATTTGTTGTTATTTTGGTTTTTTTTTTAGGAGCATTAGCAACTAAGGCCATATTGCTCCGGGGATATGCGGTGGTCATTCCCTGACCTTTCCGCAAACTCCGTATTTGGTGGTGACAGGCTCGAACCCCGGTCTAATCAAGATGCGTGTGCTACGCACTGCTGCTCCTTCCCACCTGGCTACGGAGGCGCCAAAGAAGAGGGTACAGTCCACCAATTCATCCATTATTCAAACTTAACTCTTCGAATTGCAAAAATATATTCCTTCCCATGAAAATTGAATTTGTTTGCCTTTTTGTTGCCAAAATTTTATTGCTTTCAAAATTTTGAAAGGCAATAAAATTTTCCCTTGTTTTAATAAGTAATGGTTCAATCTCATCCACGAGAGGAGTTACATCATCAAAGTTATTCAGTAAATCCGAACGCAAATCAGTATATTCCAAACAAGTAAACACAGCATGTTCCCATGTTTCCAGATCACCACACGTACAATTGCCTCTTGCTACGTTTGTTTGTTTGTTATTTGGTTTTCAGGAGCATTAGCAACTAAGGCCATATTGCTCCGGGAATATGCGGTGGTCATTCCCTGGCCTTTCCGCAACCTCCGTATTTGGTGGTGACGGGCTCGAACCCCGGCCAAGAAGAGTGTGCTACGCACTGCTGCTCCTTCCCACCTGGCTACGGAGGCGCCAACCTCTTGCTACGAATCCAAGACCAATCAGTTTAGCAAAATAAGATCAGTGACCTGTTAGTAAGAATGTACAACGTAGATTTGGTACTAAGCAGATCAGTTTAATATAATTCTAGGCGTTTGGTAAATAAATTTGATGAATTTGAGGTATTGCTCAAAGCATCAAAGGCGGATATTGTTGGGATATCAGAGACGTGGTGTCACACAGATATAAAGAATGCAGAACTGGAATTTGGGGAGTACAACGTCTACAGAAAGGATAGACTGGATAAGAAGGGAGGAGGAATTATGCTATTACTTAAGAAACACATAAAGTCCAAGGAAGTGAAGCCAGTCGACATCGATGGACAGGGCAGTGTCGAGTCAGTTTGGTGTCAGTTTGCATTGGGAGATCAAAATTGAGAGTAGGAGTGTGCTATAGGCCTAATGACTCTGATGAGTATAATAAGAAAATGTACAGGGAAATAGAGTGGGCCAGTCAGAGAGTCTTATAATGGGGGATTTTAATTTCCCAGATATTGACTAGAATTTGTGAGTTGGTACCTCACACACTAGCAAGGCTTTTGTAGATTTATTGGATGATTGTTTTCTACATCTGCACGTTCGGGAGGCAACTAGAGGGAGTAATATTCTTGATTTGATTATCAGTAATGATTCTTTATGCGTTAAGAATCTACAGATAAAGGAACTACTAGGTGGCAGTGATCACATTGTGCTGAAGTGGGATTTACTCAAAGAGGAAACTACCATCAGGAGTAAGGAGAAGGGTTATTGCTTTCGTAAAGGCGACTACGATGGTCTGAGACAGTATTTAAATTCTATACAGTGGACCAACTGATGATGTTACCAACAGCAAGTTCGAAATGGGAAGCATGCAGGGAACTTGTCTTGGAAGCTACTAGGCTTTACATTCCAAGTAAGTAATATTGTTCAAGGTTTAGGCCTAAATGGATGTCAGATGAACTAATGAGGCATATGGCAGAGAAGAAAAATACATGGGATACATACAAATTAACACATGTCACAGAAGCCTATGATAGATACAAGTTGATATGCAACCAAGTTACAAAGGAGGTTAGGCAGGCGAAGGCAGATTACGAGAAATCCTTGGCAAGGGATGCAAAGAAAAACAGCAAAGAGTTCTTTACTTATGTAAACTCTAGAAGGAAGGGGATGAATCAGATTGGTCCACTTGATATTGATGGGTCAAGTGTTGATGATCCTGCTCAGGTAGCTAACAAACTAAATGAATATTTTGCATCGACATTCACACATGAGGAGTTATTCAGCGAGGGGAATGCCAGAGGTGTATTCAACTCTGGCAGTAAGCTAGATAATCTTGTAATAACTGAGAGTAAAGTGGAGGAGAAATTGTTGAAGATAAACACAGGAAAGGCACCTGGGGTGGATGGGATCTTTCCAGTTATATTAAAGGAGGCAGCAAAGGAAGTAAGCAAACCCTTAGCCATAATTATGAGAGCTTCCTTGGACTCAGGGGAGGTACCCATACACTGGAATGTGCAAATGTGACCCCAATTCACAAAGGAGGATCAAAGGCTGACACAAGTAATTATAGACCTGTGAGTTTAACTTCTGTTCCAGGAAAATTAATGGATGCACTGGTTAAAGAAGCACTGCAAGATCATCTAGACAAGACTTCAATTATAGTTCGGACACAGCATGGTTTTGTTAAGGGGAAGTCTTGCCTGACCAATTTGATTGGATACTATGATGCATTCACCAAAGAGCTGGATGCAGGGAATAACTTTGATACTATATACTTGGAACTTAGAAAGGCTTTTGATACTGTTGCACATGGAAAACTGCTGCAGAAATTGGAGCAGTGTGGCATTGGAGGCAAATTGCTGCTATGGATAAAGGGGTGGTTAAGGGGGAGAAGACAGAGAGTGGTAATCAATTGACACTGCTCATCATGGACTAATGTTATTAGTAGAGTCCCTCAGGGTTCAGTATTGGGTCCATTATTGTTTTCTATATTTATAAATGATATTGATGATGGTATATCAAGCTTAATGTCCAAGTTTGAAGAGGATACAAAGGTTGGCAGGGTTGTAAAAGACACTACTGACGCTATGCTGCTGCTGCAACAGGATCTGGAAATGTTGAGCAGATGGGCTGAGAGGTGGCAAATGAAGTTTAACATTGACAAATGAAAAGTACTACATATGGGAAACAGCAACCCCAGAGCAACGTATCAACTCTGTGGTACTAAACTGACAGTGGTAGAGAATGAAAAGGACCTGGGGGTAATTGTGCAGGCGGATATAAAGTTCTCTGAGCAGTGCAGACGGGCTGCAAGAGTAGCTCATGGTGATTTGTCAATAATATACAGGAACCTTTCTAGCAGGGATAAGAAGGTGATTATTCCCTTGTATAAGGCAATGGTCAGGCCACACCTTGAGGCTTCATTTCAAGAAGGATGTAGAGCTGCTAGAACGAGTACAGAGAAGGGCAACAAGATTAGTGAATGGAACAAAGGGTTGCTCTTTCGAAGAAAGGCTTAGGTTTTGCAAGTTACAGTGTCTGTAGACTAGGCACATCGGCCAAGTGATCTGATAGAGGTGTATAAAGCGTTGAATGGTTTGAGTATGCTCAATGCTGATTTGAGTATGCTCAATGCCTCTTGCACAGAATAATCACCTGAGAGGGCATAAATTCAAATTGAGGAAAGACAGATGTGTAAGATAGATGTGCCTTTAGCCAGCGGGTAGTTGGTTGGTGGAAGAGACTTCCATCCCTTGTTTTCGAAGTTGATACCCTAAATAAATTTAAGGCTCAGCTGGACCGGTATTTCGAACGAACGGAGGGGTGAAGTGGAAGTTTTTTTTGTTTTTTTTTGGCTGATGCTGCATAAGCTTGCTTTCTTGCATCATATGCCTCTACTAATGCTAATGCTAAAATGCTAATTCCCACCATTAAGATAAGGGAAAAATTTGAATGTTATTCTACCTTTTCCGAACAATTTCATCTGTTTTGCCATTTTTTGTAAAAGGAGCTCTCAAATCCTCTTCTTTTCGTTTCTCAAGTCGTTTAAATTGTTAATTTCGATGTCCAGCAAATCGTGTTTTGTACGTCTTCTCAAATAAAAAGATAATTTTTTAAACACTAACTGCAAATCAAGTGCCATTTTGCCAGCTGAAACTTGCAAAGCTTCTGTAGAAACCGTTCTGCAGGTCATAACCATTTTGAGTAACATAACTCGATGTATAGAATAGAGATTTTTGATTTCCGGTGTTGCTAACTTGATTGCATGGCCAACCCAGATTGATGCATCATACGTAACAATCGGCAGAAAAGTGCAATTAAAAATCAAATGGAGTGCTTTCCCCTTTATCCCCCATTCCACACGAGTTATTCTTGAGATCATGGCTATAAATTTCTTAACTTTCTCTGATATATAATTAATGTGTGGTATAAATTTCAAGCCACTAGCAATACATATTCCCAAGTATTTGATCCCTAACCCCGCCTGTAAGGAAATACCATTCAACCTTATGAGCTAAGGTCTACTAAGAACCAATCTTTCCTTCAACATCATGATTTTAGTTTTGGAGGTAGAGATTGTCAAACTATGTAAATTGCACTAATTGCATAATTCTTTCAATATGCAATCAGACCTCATTTCAAGCTCCTTTGTGGTGTTTCCATGCACCAGTATTTCCATATCATCTACCATACTATCTAGATTGTGTGTGAGTGGTCAAATACTCTCTTGAACCAATCTTCCGAAACCAAGTTCCACATGAAAGGACCAAAGACAGACCCTTGCGAACAGCCTCGAGTCACACGATGCGTAATTGATCCAAAATTCGACTTAACTGTTACTGTGCGATCCCTAAAGTAATCTTTAATTATAGAGAAAATATTAAAGGAACATTTAGCCTTGCGCAACATCATCAGTACACTGTCCCAACTAATGGAATCAAAGGCACCAGCAAAGTGTACAAACATTCCCAAGGTATAGTTATAATTCGATTCCCGTACATTGCGAACTATAGAGTGAAGCTCATCCTCAATACCAGGAGTGAAACCATATTGTTTGTTAGAAACGCCAATATTAGTTCTTTGGTAGATAGCAAACGGCATGGCTAAAAGCTTCTCATAAATTTTACCAAGACCAGGAAGCAATGCAAGAGGTCTAATTGAAGCAGGTAAACTGGTTAGAGATTTCAGGATAATCTTGAGCAGTGCATCTTTCGAGGAGACGGAAATACACCATCTCTTTGACAGTTATTAAAAACTTATAACAATCCGTTCGAATAAAGATTAGAGAACTTTTTGTTACCTCTCTCTCCAGTTGGTACATTTGTTATATTTAATGGACTTAACAACGGTGAGAAGTTCATCATGGGTAAAGAGTAATTCTTCAATGTCGTTACCATACGACTCATTCAACGCCTGCATATGACGATGTTCTAGCTTAACGCATGGGTTATCAGCCATGTTATCATTACCTATAAGGTGATCTAAGATTACACTCATGGAATCTTCCCAACTATACATCTCAGTGGTGCCCTTGCCAATAGAATATACAGTATAACATCAGTAGCTGCTCTGAATTTGCCATTACAAATTTTATAAACCAATCCCCAAGGTTAATTATTTCCTGCTGTTTTCACCAACGTTTTCCAGCAGTCATATCTCCGTTTAGCGATAGCATGGACATACTTATTACCAAGACTTTGAGAGTCTTTTTTAATCGAATAACTTGTACGGTACTTTCCCTACGTTTTCTCTTCTTATATTGCTTCCTACCCTTATTAACCTGTTTTTTTTTTTTTTTTCAATAGAGTAAGTTGACTTGTCCACCACTGAGGTGTCTATGTTTTATCTGTTTCCGTTTCATAGCAGCTACAAGATCAAGGTGTGTTTGTTTTAATTGCGATCTCCAGGATTTCCCCTATATGCCGCTGTAGCATCTGAAAAGGCAAAGGCCAGGCCGGCAAGTGTATATAGTAGTAGTAGTAGTAGAAGTGGCATGTGATGCAAGAAAGCAAGTGTATGAGCTTATGCAGCATCAGCCAAAAAAAAAAAATAAATAAATAAAATAAATCCCACCATTCCCTGCAAATGCTTGTCCAGTTCCTCCTTAAATTTATTTAACCTATCAACTTCCACAACGACAGATGGAAGTTTGGTCCAGCCGCTGGCTAAAGGCAAATTTCCGCACATCTATTCTACATCTGTCTTTTCTTAATTTGAATTTAACCCCCCTTAGGTTTCAGAATTCAGCGTGATCAACCCATTCAAGGCCTTATAAACCTCAATCAGATCACCAATAATGGAATCAGTGATTCCATTATTTTACTGGAGACTAGGCACCGCACAGGTGCCTAGTCTCCAGCCACTGCAATTTGCAGAACTTAAGCCTCTCTTGGTAAAAGGATCCCTTCATCCCCTCTTGTTGTCCTTCTCTGTACACGCTCAAGCAAATCTACATCCTTCCTAAAATGAGGCCTCCAGACCTGTACGCAGTATTCAAGGCGTGGTCTGACCATTGCCTTATACAGAGGGACAATCACCTCCTTTTCCCTGCTAGCAAAATTCTTATATATATTGACAAAACCCCATGACCTGCTCTGGCAGCCTGTCTGCATTGCTCAGACAACTTTGTATCTGACTGCACAATTACTCCCAGGTCTTTTTCATTTTCTACCACCTTAACTGTAGTACCACACAGTTGGTATGTTTCTCTGGGGTTACTTCTACCCATATGCAGTACTTTGCATTTGTCAAGGTTAAACTTCACTTGCCACTTCTTAGCCCATCTGCCCGAATTATCTAGATCCTGTTGCAGTAGCACACTGCCATTACTGTCATTAACAACCCAGCCAACCTTTGTATCATCTTGAAACTTCGACACTAAGCCTCATATATACCTTCATCAATATCATTGATAGATATACAAAACAACAGTGAAACCAACACCGAACCCTGTGGGACTCCACTAATAATATTAGTCCACGAAGAGCAGCACCCATCGATTACCACCCTCTGTCTTCTCCCACTCAACCATCCTTTTATCCATTGTAGCAACTTACCCTTAATACCATTCTGCTCCAATTTGTACAATAGTCTTCCATGCGCAACAGTGTCAAACGCTTTTCTGAAATCCAAATACATGATATCAAAATTATTTTTTGCATCCAGTTCCTTTGTAACCACATCATAATATCCTATCAAATCTGTAAGACAAGACTTTCCCTTAACAAACCCATGCTGTATCTGAATTATTGCTGCAGTCTTGTCTAGATGATCCTGCAATGCATCTTTAACCAGTGATTCCATTATTTTACCCGGAACAGATGTTAAACTAACTGGTCTGTAATTACTCGTGTCACCCTTCGATCCCCCTTTGTGAATTGTGGATACATTTGCACATCTCCAGTCCGTGAGGACCTCCCCTGCATCCAAGAATGCTCTCAAAATTATGGCTAAGGGTTTGCTTATTTGCTTTTCCGCCTCCTTTAATATAACTGGATAGATCCCATTCACCCCAGGTGCCTTTCTTATGTTTAGCTTCAACAACTTCTCCTCCACTTTGCTTTCAGTTATTACAAAATCATTAAGCACCCTGCTACAATTTGATAACCTTCTGCCATTTTCAAACTTTAGTAACTCCTCATGTGTGAATGTAAATGCAAAATACTCACTCAGTTTGTTTGCTATCTTAGCAGAGTCATCAACAGTCGAACCATCGATAGCAAGTGGACCAATCAGATTCATCCCCTTCCTTTTAGAGTTTATATAAGTAAAGAAATCCTTGTTGTTTTTGTTAGCATCCTTTGCCAAAGATTTCTCGTAATCTGTCTTCGCCTGCCTAACCTCCTTTGTGAGCTGATTACAGACTAGCTTATATCTGCCATAGGCTTCTGAGTCACTTGATAATTTATATGCATCCCATGCATTTTTACTTCTCTGTCACGAGTCTCATTAGTTCATTTGATAACCATTTAGATCTAAACCTTGAACAATATTTCTTAATAGGTATGAAACTTTTAGTAGCTTCCACGATTAATTCCTTGAATGCTTCCCACTTAGAATTTACTGTTAGTAACATCGTCAGTTGATCCCACTGTACAAAATTTAAAAACTGTCTGAGACCACTATACTCACCTTTACGGAAGCAAAAACTCTTTCCTTTACTATATCTTTAAGTAAATCCCACATCAGTACACTGTGATCACTGCCGCCTAGTGGTTCTGTTATCTGCAAATTCTTAATACATGAATGATCACTGCTGATAACCAGATCAAGAGTATTACCCTCTCTGGTTGCCTCTCGAACATGCTGCTGCAGAAAACAATCATCCAATAAATCCACAAAAGTCTTACTAGTGTGTGAGTGACCAACCCACAAGTTCTAGTCAATATCTGGGAAGTTAAAATCCCCCATTATAAGACAAATTTCTGATTTACTTGCCCACTCTATTTCTCTGTACAATGTACTCATTCGAGTCATTAGGCCTATATCACACTCCTACTCTTATATTTGCTTTCGCAGTGATTATGTCACACCAAACTGACTCAACAGTGCACTGTTCATCTATATCAACTGGATGCACTTCTTATGATTTTATGTTTTCCTTAATTAACAGCATGACACCTCCTCTCTTCCTATCCTGTCTATCCTTTCTGTACACATTGTACTCCCCAAAATTCCAATTCTGCATTCCTAATATCTGTGTGATACCACGTCTCTGATATCCCAACAATATCCGCCTTTGATGTCTTGAAACAACGCTTCAAATTCATCAAATGTATTTACTATACTTCTAGCATTGGTATACATGCAAGCATACATGCACCTATTCCTATTCCTAGTTAACCTGACACATCCCATATACCCACCTGTTTCACGATGACTGCCATCAGACTTGCACAACTTCTAATAGAAGTTGTGCAAGAATCACCTTCACCTCTGCCTGTGGCTACTTTTAAAGTTTTAGTCTGTGACCCCCCCCCAAGCTAGCAGTTTTCCGACCCACCTAACACTGCCTCCTCGATAGCTTCAGCAAATATTCTTGCACCCTTTCTATTTAAGTGTATCCCATCCCTGTAGAAGCAGTCTCTCCTGTTATGTTGAGTGTTGAGTGCCGGCATCTGGCGAATTCGCAGCCAGGGGGAAGGGGACACCTGGACCTCTGCCTCCTGACTGACTCCCACCAATCTTGGCCACGCGGAAGCGTACCAGGTTTCACTTTCTAGCTGAGACTCTTACTGGGGCTATCAGAGAAGCCTGGAAGCCCCAAGATATTTAAAGAAAGGAAAAGGGATATAGAAGGGCTAGTATGGAAAATGGAGGGAGAGGAAAGTGGATAGAAAGCAAGGGGACGAGAGAAATAGGCATCCCCGGAAAAGAAGCAAAGTAGGAAGAAAAGAGTAAAGTTATTAGTGGAAAAGACAATCAATTTTTAAACTAAGAAATTAATCTTTTAGATTAATCTTGTAGAACAATAACTGTTTACCAATTACAAAGAAAATTAACATGTCATAGCTGCAACAATCAGATACAAAGACAATTTTCAATTGATTTGGTTAACTGTTAACGTTAACACTCTTGATATTATGATTAACACTCTTGATATTATTATTATTAACACAAGACCATGTAGTGAAGAAAAGACAAGAGGTTAAGGTACTAGCTAATTGGGATTTCCCCAGCCAATAAGAAAGCAATTTACGCAATTGAAAACATCCAATTATTAAACTGAACACGCAACAACAACTACGTTAAACCAGAAATCAGTCTTGTGATAATCGAATAACCTCTTTATCCCCATCACTACAGGTCAACTCGATTGAAATTTGACCTCAACCTAAGATATAAATTTGTCAACAAACAGCTCAATATCTACAAATTTGTATCTAACAAAATTTCATAGTGATTTTAATTTCAATTTAGCAAGTCAGCAATCCTGATCTCACAGCAAAAAAATAGTAAGTCAGATAATAGACTATACCCAAAATACTACAACCAATCTGAGATTTCAGCAATATGAAGCTGCAAGGCAAAAGTTTCTTTCTGAGATCTGTCATCATCCCGTGTGGGAAGTCATTTCAAGTAAATTATGTCCAGAGCCACCCAGAACACAAGATCAACCATTTACAAAGGGCCAACTGCATGAGCACACAAGGTATTCATTTTAACATTTTCATAAGTTCAATATATATTTTATCACCAATCTTTAATTGACTCGATCCAGTCTTGTCTATAATTCAGCAAAATTCAAAATTTCTGCAAACCTTAGCAATGAAAGCGTTATCATTACTTTCCAATTGTGAGAGTCTCAATTTTATTTTTATACACAATTTTTCCCAGGTCGTTTGAGGAATCAAAATACCAAGCACAAGCTCTGTGCTCAGTACAAACATAATGGAGAACATCATGTTGTTCTCAAGGGACAATTGTTTTTGCTAAGGATTAGTTCCATTCAGTCTTTTCCTTCGCTTAAAGATCTTATCTGCGAATTCCGCCAGAGCAAGGTAATTTTCTTTACTATCAAGAAATCTAGGTCAATCATTCTCCTCGTATATATTTGTCAATATTTGTAAGTCCCTTCTATAATCTAACTAACAGTTACATTCAAAAATTAAATTCTGCATTGTTTCAGGCTCTCCGCAGTTACATAGTGGAGAAGCAGCAAGGCAAAAGCATGCATTTAAAATTAAGACTTCCATGGCCTGAATTCAACAACATTAAATTTAAGCCTGGATTAAACCAAGGCATATTTGATTTACTTAATTCTATCACCCTAGGCATGAATTTATTAGCTATTCTACCCTTAGTATTATTAGACTATTCCTCCTGCCAATCTACAAGGAACTGATTACAAATTCTCTGCACATCTTTCTTAACTGGTAACTCTAGATTAAGTGTGTAGTGGTCAATACCAGCAGTTAGACCCTTCCGCCTATAATACTCTAGGTAGTTAAACATTATTTCAAACTGAATAGGCAGTTTGCCTGTTAGTACCTGGAGAGCTGATGTCGAAATTGTACGACATGCCCTTGATATCGCTAATAAAAAGAACCGTTGAGCTTGCACAAAATACTTTTTACAAGGTATTTACAAATACTAGTTCCATGCACCTGCTGCATAGCAAACTATAGGTAGAAATATGCTTCCATAATACAATTTTAATGTAGAAGGCTTAATGGCCCAGGCACATCTTGTAATTCTAATTAATTTTCCAGTCAGTGTTTTTACTTTCTGGAGTATATATTTTGCATGGGCTACGAACTGAAACCGATCATCGATCATTACACCAAGGTATTTATACGTACGGACAATTTTAATAGGTTGGTCGTTTAATCTTACGTTTGGTGGTCTCTGTAAATTTAGGTTGCTTTTAAAGAACATTTGTTTGGTTTTCATTACGGAAATCTCCAGTTTGTGGGTTACACACCAAGTATTTAAGTCAAGCAACACATCATTTCCACGTTCTTCCAATTCAAGTCTAGAATTGCCATATATGAGAACAACAAGATCGTCTCCATATGCAAGTTTGAAATACGCTCATGTTCTTTAACCAGCCACCCATCAAGGACCACGTTCCAGCAAACAGGGCCGAGAACGGATCTCTGAGGGTAGCCGCGAGTAACTGGTCTCGATACAGAGCAATGTCCAAAATTATTATTTTTTATTATTTTAGGGTTGCCCGTAATTAAATACATTAACCCGTATTTGTGTCTGTAAATTGCGTATGTTCTATGGTTGATTTGCCTGTTTTGCTGGACGAAAAAACCCCAGTTAAAACCTTGCTCTCTACGCCTGAGACCAACTAACTCAGCCACGGAGTGAAAAAAGCCCATTAAAGTTCCTCGCGTCATCGACGGGATTCGAACCCAGGCCTTTTCCACCCGGTGTGGGGAGGACGGTGACGATATCACTGTGCTACCCGCGCAGTGAGAGCAATGTCCAGATGAGACTACAAGACATCTGTCCTGAAAGTAGTCAGTGATAATTCTGTAAATGGGGATAGAGATCACGGCTTCCCGGAATCTCGCCAGGACACTCTGCCACCATAAGGTGTCAAAGGCCCCTTTGAAGTCCACGAAGAGGCCGAGGACATATTTAGTACTTGAAGTAGAGACGAAATCCATAGTTTGTTTAATTGCATCTACTGTAGATTTTCCTTTAGTAAAACAGAATTGATTAGGTACGTGTAAATTTTTTCCATTGTAATAATTTAGAAATCTTGCAACAATAAGTCTCTCCAGTACCTACCCAGGAACGGGAAGAAGGGCAATAGGACGGTATGATGACGCCTGGTTTACGGATTTGTTAATAATATTTTCAAATTCGCTTGCTTCCACGATTTGGGAAAATAACCTTCTTTAAGATAGGTGTTAAGTAGATTTTCAATCAATTTTGGACAATCTTTCCAAATTCTTTTCAAGACAGAAACTTCCATCAAATCTAAACCCGGGCATTTTCCCTCCTTCATGCAGCAAATGGCCTCGTCAATCTCCTCACGCTTGAAATTTTCTTCAAATCAAGGTTCTTCGTATGTTAAATGGTTTATTCTTATTCTAGTCTGTTCGGTATTTTCTGGAGACTGAACAGCCTGATGTATTATTTCGTCCAGAATAGCATTCATGGTCTCCGACCATGTAAGCGTTTCAGTATTATTTGACTTTAATATAGATGAGAAGATCTCTGCCGGATGTATCTTTTCAACAACCAGTTTGTAAGGGAGGCCCACTGGTCTTCATCAAGAGTTGTTTTTACCAATCGTTCCCAATGCTTTTCTTTATAAATAAGCTTTTCTTTATAAATAAGATTAAAATATGTTCTTTTGATCTCCTTATAAATTTCCTGTAAGCGCTCGATCTCCTCATTTGGTCTGTTATTACGTTTTGCGCGTTGGTAATCTCGCCTGGCATTCATTAGGTTGCTTCGCAAAGCAGAAAGATCCTGAGTCCACCACGGGACAGAATTCCTTCGTCGCGTTTTCTTTTGGAGAGTTCCATCACAAACCTCAGTAATAAGTTTCATTACCTCTCGCAATTGCCAGTTTAAATCCAGTTCTCCCAAACGGTCAACATTGCCATCAGTGAAAATTTCTCTTAACTTGGAATCGAAGAGCTCCCAATCTGTACTTTGTGTTTAGTAACGAGGAAAGTCATAATTCCAATTATGATATCTGGAATCTGAAGATGATACAACGTTGAATGCAATAACATTGTGGTCACTGCCGGTCCAGGAGGTATGACCCCTCCAGTCCCTGACACAGTGACCAAACGTTCTGTTAGGCAATGTGACATCAATAAAGGATTTTCCGGAGGCAGAGACAAATGTTGGTGGATGTCCTGGGGAATTCCAATTAGGTAAGTTCTTTGATTGAATAATTTCCTCTAACTGCTCACCTTTAGAGTCCGAAACGGGGCTGTTCCATAGTGTTGACCATGCTTTGCATCCACTTTCTTCCCAGCTAATTTGTTTAAGGCCGTTTCTAAATAGTTCATGAATGGTTCAATTGATTGACCAGTTTGGCTACATTGCATATAAAGTGATATGTAGTAAATTTCCCCAAAAATGCCCTCCAAACATGCACACGCGGAGTGCTCCGTGCACAAGCCATTAATCATAGTAACCGTGATGTTTGAATCCGCTATGACCAGGGCTGCCCAAACCCTAGCCACAGCATTACCTCGAATCCGCGTGGTTTGAGTGACAGACTGTACGATTTTGCAGTCATTGGGTAGACCTTTGACTACATCTTTGTAGGCATATAATTCTTGTAGACCAAGAATGCCAATATTTTGCTCTACATTAATTTTAGACAGATCGTGTAAGACAGAAGCCGGTCTTTGACAATTTAGTTGAATTATTTTAACCGTTCCTCTATTATTATTATTTATTTTGTTTGTTCTATGCATAATTGGTCCGAACTTTTCTTTGATCCTGGGCACGTAAATACTCCGGACATTTTAAGTCACGATATGAGTGGTCTGACATTTTCTTCCTAATCTTGCAAATGGGGCAAACAATTGGCGATTATTTACTTTTGACATTCTTCAATTTGATGCCCTTGCTGTCCACAGTGCCCACATGTGCTGTCAGTTTGACGGCAGTTCCGGGCAGAGTGCCCGTAACCTAAGCATTTAAAACAGCCGGAAGCAATAATAAAATCCTTAAGACTATGCACTGAAAAACCCAAATACAGGCTACTATCAGAGCTTAGTAAAATATTTCTAATATTAGCAGGAACCTCGAAAATACAGTGTGAATTATTCTTATTTTTTGATTTAATTTTAAATGTTATCTTAACTAGTTTTTTTAAAATCATTCTCATTTATATTAGACCCTCTAAGATTTTTCTCGTATAGGTCTTCTAAAAATTCTCGGTTTGAAACTTCTTTATTTATGTCGTAAGCTATAAGGGTTGGGTTTAATTTTCTTGGTGACTCAATATTAAGGTTGTGTTCTTTAAATTTAGCGCAAGCTTTGAGCTTTTCTAAATCATTACTCGATGCTGTTTCTATAACTATGCCTTTTTCACGTACTTTCCGTACGGATTTAATTTTTACCCACCTCAATTCTGTTTTAAAGTTTTTAGATACAGCTTGTTTGATCTCCTCGCTCGTTTTAAGATCACACTCATCATTAGCACGTATAATTACATGTTTTGTTTGCGTTCCCGAAGGAACGTCACTCTGATCTAACTTTCTGCCCACGTTTGAAGCAGCCACGGTAGCACAGCTAGCTGCATTTGAAGACGTGGGCACGGCAGGAGGTTCTGATTTTGCTTTCAATTTTTCATTTTCCATTATGAGATCAATTAATATTCTCTCCGTGGTATTCCATATTTTACTCACTTCTATTACCATTGTTGGAGTAACCTTAGAACCAGATTTAAGCGTATCTAGTAGATTAGTGCTAGAACAAAATCTAAATTTTCAGTGTTTCTTGACTGCTCTAGTTCTCCGTCAGACTGTACATTATCAGCAGCGGCCTGTTGACTGTTGTGCAGATGACTGGGACTGTTGTACAGGTGAAATTTCAACCTCCGTGATTTTAACAAGCTGTACAAACGGCTCCTGAAATTCTTTCAGACTAGCCTCTGCAAGCTCCGGTGCAACAGTCAGATCACCTGGCATTCTATCAGAGGACGAAGAGTTTTCATCAGACATATTTGTAAATTTGATAAAGCTTTTATAGGTACATAGTAGAATTAGATAAGTAATAATTCGTAAAAATTAACTTAGACAGTTTTAGAAGATGATAACAAAATGTAAGCAAGCACAAAGGTAAATAACTTGTAAAGTCGCATAGCAGCTACATAGCGTGCATAGTGTTAGGGGCAGGCGTCACCTGTGGTTTCCCACATCTGCGCCGTATGTACACCGAAGAAATACAGAACACTATAAATGCCAGAAAAAGTGTAGTGTGTAGTATTGTGTTGGGTTCGATTGTGTGTCCTTGCATTTGGGCGTGGGATCCCTGATGGGACCCCACGTTGCCCACACACACCACCAGGAAGTATTGTTTGTTTGTTATTTGGTTTTTAGGAGCATTAGCAACTAAGGCCATATTGCTCCGGGATATGCGGTGGTCATTCCCTGACCTTTCCGCACCCTCCGTATTTGGTGGTGACGGGCTCGAACCCCGGTCTAATCAAGAAGCGTATGCTACGCACTGCTGCTCCTTCCCACTTGGCTACGGAGGCGCCCACTAGGAGGTAGCCAGGCTGCCCTGCCCATTATTCTTTGGCAGGTCTCTGTCAGGGTTGCCTGAGCTTCCTGAATGGAGACCAATTAAAAATAAATAAATAATAATAATAATAATAAAAATAAATAAATAATAATAAAAATAAATAAATAATAAAAAAATAATAAAATAAATAAATAAAATAAATAATAAAATAAATAAATAATAAATAAATAATAAAATAAATAAATAAAATAAATAATAAAATAAATAAATAAATAATAAAAATAATAAAAATAAATGAAAAAATAAGGTAGAGTGCGGCAGTACAGTGTGTATGGAAGAAGATGGGGGATGAAAGTAAGCATAAGGGGATGTAGGTGAGGGCATCCCCTAAATTGACAGTGGAGCGTATGCCCCACCAGGAGAAAAGGGTGAAGGGGATAACTCCAGAAGGGTAGAAAAGCTACTCAGCGAGAGTGCTGAGTGTGACTATATTTTGTGGTGCAGTGGTCAACACCACTGGAGTCTACCCAATCATGTGGAAAGTTAGCAGATAATCCTACCCTGGATGCTCCAGGGTTAACAGGTCGATGCTGGTAAAACGGTGAAGTACAGATTTTTTTATTTCAAGTTTGAGCAAGTCCCTTACAGGTTTGTATCCCTAGTTTGAGTTGGTTGTAGAGTCCTGTGCCTAGAAAAGAGGTTCTGTGCGTACTCCGTTAATAATTTGTAGTATTGTTTGTCAGAAATTAACAGGAGCTCCTGTCCTTGAGGTATGTGTTGGAGTCTGGTGTACAGTGTTCCTCGAAGATCGTCATAAATTGGGCAGTTATAAAGAAAATGGTCCCAATCTTCAATTTCTCCACATGTACAGTACGGGTTATTGATGATTCCCAAGGTAGTCAACTTATGATTTATATAGCCGTGTCCAGTTATAATATATGTACAGTAGAGGCCAGGAGAGAGCCAAGGCGGAAAATTTGGATAAACTAGTTTGACATCCGGGATGAATTTCTTAGTTATTAAGCCCTTGTCCGTCTCCTCCCATCTTGTCTGCCAGATTTGTAGTAGCATGGCAGCTAGTTTCTTCTCTTCTTGCTTACCGTCAGTGCGGGTGTCGATGGTATGTCCAAAGATGGTAGCTGGGATTCCCCGCGACAAGCAGTAGTGCAATCCTCGACGGATAACCTCCAAGTCAAGGGGGAGGACACCTGCAAGGACCTGGAGGCCGTAGAACTTACTGTGCAACAGGCCGGTGGCGCTACTGTTCATTCCCTGTGTTGCAACGATGTTTAGAGTGTTCCCATAAAATACGGATTCTACTTTGGATTATCAATTCCCTGGACTGTGACGACCATTTCAGTGGATGCAGCATCGCTTTCTCTACCTGCAGGTAAAATTTTATCTTTTATTTGATGTGGGAAGGCCATTTTACAAGCAAGTGAAATATATCGTCGTATCTTCCCTATGGAAACCCACGTGGTCGCCGTAGAGATAGTGTCACTGAGGCAGTGAAACCTGTAAACTGTGAAACTGACTGGGAACGGAGTTCTCCCAGGAAACTTTTAAACTGGTCACCTCACATACAACGTCTTTATTTTAGATCCTAGCAGTTTATTTTACCTTTTACCATGTTTATCGCCAGTCTCCTTTGTTCGCCACCATATTGTTTCACTTAGCGAACCTACGTTTTTCGAGTTGGCATTAAGAAGCTTCCTGCTAATTGGCTATAAATTCTAGCTGTTTTGAACAACTTCAAAAAATAATAATAATAATAATAAATAAATGAGTAATAATTATAATATATGGATAAATAATAATAGGTGAATAATAATAAATAATTGATAATAAATAAAATAGTAATAATAAACAAAAATAAAATTAAAGAAAATATGTCAAAAATCGAATCTCAAACGGGAAACAGTACTCCCGTAGTTGTGCTATTGCGCCCTTCATGCAGAGCACGGCACACCTCAAGCAACCAGGAACTACTTGAAAACACCTTCCCAAACTCAGCTCTGATTAAACAGCTCAACAAACAACCAGCTAAGTTAGGCACTGATGTTTCCTCGCAACGGGATCCAAATAATAGCAATATTATTATTGATGAGGAGGTCGCGGGTGTGGACACCAATATGAATAACCCCACCCCTCCAGCTGAGCGAAAACGGCTAAAACCCAAAAAAAAGGTCAAGAAATCCACTAAAACCTGTTCTCCTTCAGCTACTCTCTGGGAGAACCTAGAAGAAGAACTGAACTCCATGCAGTCCTCACTAGATAAGGATTGCTCTCACTTGGAGAAAATTATGATCCTCAGGTCCATGATGGAATGCTGCCTTCGCTTTGAAGGAAGTAGAGTAACCAAGCCAGCTGCCCAAAAAGTTACAGGCTGCTGGGGTACCCTCGAGAAAATGTTACATGACCTAATACTACAGAATGAACAACTAATTGCAATCAATGAACAACTGAGGGAAACAAATTATACTTTGACAAAGGCCCTCAGCAGTCCAGCTTGGACCAGCCATAGCACTCAGAACTCTTTCCTCCCAGATCTGACAGCACAATCAAACCGCCAGACACGACCAGCACTTCTCCCTACACCTATCCCAGAATCAAGCTATGCTGCTATGGTACAGCGGCCAAAAATTAATGCCCATCCTCCCAATCACACTGACTGCCACCTTATGGACAGTGAACCGAATATCACAGTTAATGATTATCACCAGACCAAGAACCGGGAACCAAGTGAAATGCCACAGCGCCCCCGGTCCTATTCAGATGCGCAAAGGATCCAACCAATGGCAGATAAGCTATTTGCCCCTCCCAACACCAGACAGAATAGAGAACAAAACCTAGTCATCCTTCGTGCGACCCAAGAGGGTTGCTTTACTTCAAGCGAGGCTGTCAAGGAGGTTGTTACTACCAACTTGAAACCTCAAATGAAAACCATAAAAATTAAAAGCCTCAGAAAAATCCGTAATTCTGGAATCATCATTGAGACTGCTTCCAAAAAAGATGCAGAAAACATTATTCAAATCCCACAGATAAATGAACTGGGTCTTAGCGCTGAGATACCCAAACCAAAAGGCCCATCAATTGTAATCTTCGATGTCGAAAAAGGAATTTCCAAAGATGACCTCCTTGAGGAAATATATGACAGGAACCTTGCTGATCATATCACTAGACATGAAATTCAAAGTGAACTTAAAGTCAAGTACTCCACCAAATCCAGATCGGGTACTTGTTGCAACTGGGTAGTCGAACTCTCCCCGAAGATATGGCAAATATTATTCCAACAACAACGAATATTTATTGGCTGGAGCTCTTGCCGGTTCAAGGAGCACATACCTACCATCAAGTGCTTTAAATGTCTCCGATTTGGACACACATCCCATGTCTGTGCCCGACAAGACTTCACCTGTGGCCACTGTGCTGAACGCGGACACACCTACAACAATTGTCCAAACAAACATCAAGCCCCTAACTGCGCCAACTGCAAAGCAGCAAAAATGGATCCCAATCACTCCGTCCGGGATGTCAAATGTCCAATCTATTTAAGGGTATTGAGAACCATCCATAACAAAACCGACTATGGCTGTACACCATAATCGCCATTCCACCAACGTCCTCAAAATTCTCCAACTGAATGCCCAAAGAGCTAGAAATGTGGTCGAACAAATTAGAATGAAAATGGATGAAGAAGAAATTGATATCCTTTGCGTTCAAGAGCCCTACACCCACAAGGGACGGGTACAGGGCTACCCTCGCGCTTATAGGATCATTGAGACAACCACAGATACTCCATGGGCAGCCATCATTATTAGGAATACAACAATTACAGTCACAAAGATCGACTCCTTATGCACCCCCTTTGGTGTTTGTGCACACATTATCTGCCAACAAGGCTCTCTGCACGTAGTCTCGTTGTACTGCCGACCACGAACTGATATCGCAACATATATTGAATATCTCCAGTCAGTCATAACCCTCTTACCTTCCAGCAAAATCCTAGTAACGATGGATGCCAATTGTAGATCTCGCTTGTGGCATAGCCGTGTGGATGGCCACATAGTTTCCCAGAATGGACAGCAATTAGAAGATTTCCTTTCATCTTCCCCATTTGAAGTCCTTAACAAACCACATCACCTTTCTACCTTCAGCAATACCCTGTGGGAAAGCAACATTGACGTTACGCTCGCCACACGGTCCATAGCACAAAAGTTCTCATCATGGATGGTTCATGAGGCCTGGACCACCTCAGACCACAGGGCCATCTCCTTCCATCTATCTAGACAACTTGATAGTACTCCTCCCACCTACCACGATATCATCAGATACTCCACCAAAACAGCTGACTGGAATGCCTTCAAGGACAATATAAAATCAAAGCTACAAATGGATACATCCCAACTAAACCATCTTGATCCACAGGAGCACCTCTCTCTCCTAACAAGCACACTCCAACAAGCATGTGAGAGAACTATGAAAAAACGTCAGAAGCACCTAAAGGCTGTCCCTTGGTGGTGCAGGGAACTAGAAAACCTAAGGCGGCAAGTCCACACTGCCCGAAAAGCCTTCCAGAGAGCGAGGCACTCCTGGCCTCCTGCTGAGGTCCAGGCTCTACGGGAAGCATATAGAAGATATCGTAACGACTACACAAGCCTCATTCGGCAGAAAAAGAAAGTGTCTTGGCAGAACCTTGTGACAACCACTGGTAACGCAGATCCTTGGGGGGTCGTTTATCGCATTGTTATGAACAAGCTGCCCAGGGGAGAGATGTTAAATGCAACCCTGACTCCTGATGGCAATCCAACACACACATGGCCTGAATCCATGAATAATATTCTGAATGCCCTACTTCAGACAGATGAGAGTCCCCTCAATGATGAACAAAAGCAAATTAAACAAGACAACCAGGCCTTCTCCAACAATAAAATAGAACCTCCTTTCACCTCTGAGGAAATGAACAAAGCACTTGACAGAACAAAAATGAATAAATGCCCTGGTCATGATAATATTGAGGTTGAGGTCATCAAGAAAGCAGCAACACATCTCCCAAACCACCTATTAGCACTATTCAACAAATGCCTTGCGAAAGGAATTTTCCCTGATTCTTGGAAACAGGCAGTGCTTCGACTCATCCTAAAAGGTCCAGATAAAGATCCTACTCTACCCAAATCTTACCGCCCCATTGCTCTTCTCCCGGTCTTGGGAAAGGTAATGGAGCGGCTGCTTCAATCCAGATTATCCACCTACTACCAGGCAGCCAACTTAGACTCTCCAAAGCAGTATGGCTTTAAGCCAGGATGCTCCACTGAAGATGCTATGAACAATCTGCTCAACACAGCAAACTCAACCACAGAAAAATATCTACTGGCTATTTCCATTGACTTTGCTGGTGCCTTCGATTCCATCTGGTGGCCCAGCATTGTCAGGAGATTACGTCAAATCAATATTCCACTCAACCTCTACCGCTGTCTCCAGAACTACCTCTTCAACCGCTCAGTCACTGTTCAAACAAATTTTCAGAAAACCTCCCGACCAGTTGTTAGAGGGTGTCCACAGGTCTCGGTTCTTGGGCCCTACTTCTGGAACTTGATACTAGATGAATTTCTTCTTATGGATTTGGGTCCTGTGGACTGCATGGCCTATGCAGATGACCTCATCCTCCTTATCAAAGCTGATTCTAGAACTCAGCTTGAGCAAATTGCCTCCCCTGCCTTAACGATCCTCCAAAATTGGGCAAACAACCACAAGTTAGTCATCTCTGGGGAAAAAACGAAGACAATCCTCCTCAAAGGATCCTTGGACATAAGAAGACCACCCCAAATTAAAATCTCTGGGCAGACATTGCAACTCAAAACAGAACTAAAATATCTAGGAGTAACCTTTGACTCCCGATTAACATTCTTACCTCATCTTAATTACCTCTCCAATAAAATACGTCGTTATACTGCCATGATCGTAAGAATTAGCAGAGCAGACTGGGGTTTGAAGAGGAGGACTCTCATGCTACTTTATAAAACCATCTTCTTACCAGCTGTGTGCTATGGTGCAGCCATATGGTTCCCTCGTGCCATCATTGCACGTAATAAAGCAAAGCTACATACAATTCAACGCAATATCCTACTCACTGTGACTAGAGCATGCCGCACGGTCAGTAATCCTGCCCTGCAGGTCTTAGCAGGCACTCTTCCTCTGGACCTGGAGGTTATTCGTCGCGGCTTTGCATACCGCATAAAGAGAGGAATTGCCACCACCATTCTGGATATAACACTTGATCTAGCTAATGATCCAAAAAACGAAATGAAACAGATTTACTCTAAGCTCTTCCAGCATTGGCAAAGATCTTGGGAGCAAACAACCAAAGGTGAAACAACTAAAAGATTTCTTCCACAAGTTATGATAACTGCACCAAAACCTCCTCCGTGGTACTCACCAGGCCTTCACGTCTCGTTCTTCCTCACTGGTCATGGATCGTTTCGGGCCAAGCTGCATGCCCTGGGTCTCACCGATTCTCCTCTCTGCACATGCGGTGACAATGAAGACTGGATTCACCTCATGTATAATTGCCCTCTTTATGATTTACCCAGAAGTCTCCTAATTACCAAAACTGGAAATATACCCAGTGGGCAGGAACACCTCTACATAATTGACGAAACCAACTACAAAGCGTTCACTACTTTTGCCCAGACTGTATTTGAAATGCGTCAAATTCACCTACAGCAAACTGTTCAACGCACCCCCATCTTATAATGAACCCAAAACTCAATTCACAGAACATATCCTGAATGGAATCAAAGAAAACACAAACAGAATATTGATCTTTGTCATGACCTAACAGGAATCTCTCGACGTTCACAAAGGAAGCTATCTGACAAACCCACGAACCCAAAAAGGACTTTTCTACAATAGCCACAAGAACTCCAAGCAATCCTTGAGTTTCATGAATCCATGTGCCTCCTCTCATCCCCTAAGAGAAGATTATCCAAGTCCCAGTGTGGGACACTGCTCATTGCCTACAAGTCACCCTTGGATGAAGAAGATTAAATTGTTGACCCTGGGCCCCTTGCCCATTGTGGGACCCACTCACTTGCTGGCACCTCTTCTCTTCAAGGTGTATGACAATATCTGATTTTCCTACTTGTGCAGGAACTCATATAAATACTCCTCTGGGAGTGGGGCTGGCATTTGACTTTCAAATGCAGGATCATGCTATTAGGCAATCTGACTTTGTGGGTCACTTGACCTCACAACCTTTTCTCTTCTTCCTGAGGTAGGGTGGGCTCCCCCAGGGGGGAGCCCACCCTACCTCACCCTCTCTCTCTTCTGCTTACCTTCTTTCTTCTCCTCAATCTCTCACCCCTTCTCCTATTTCAAAAAAAAAAAAAAAAAAAAAAAAAATTTTTTTTTTATTTATTTTTTTATTTTTATTTATTTTATTTATTTATTTTTTTATTTATTTTTTATTATTATTATTATTTTTTATTAATTTTTTTTATTATTATTTTTTTTATTTTTTTATTTATTTATTTTTTTTTATATTATTTATTATTTATTATTTTTATTTTATTTTATTATTATTCTTTTTTATTTTATTTTATTATTATTATTTTTTTTTTTTCTCGTCCCTCCCTGGGAAGCTCAGGCTAACCCCAGGGTCGGCCAGCCAGAGTTCTCTTTCCACATACCTGGTCCGGCTCCCAGTGCCAGTGACGGTAACTAGCAGTCTGTGGTGTTCCACAGACCCTAGGCTAAGCGGCCAGATGAACAACATAACCCGCACTAAGCAAACATGAACATACACTAACATATGCTATCTGGCCTTGACAGTACTGTACTGTCTTACTTCACAAGAGATTCAAATGCGGAGTTGTGCGAAAGCACCGGTGCCGCTTGTCAAAAAAAAAAAAAAAAAAACACTTGTGCAACAGGCCCTGGTAATGACGAGCAATATACTCCGCTGAATTGTTTCCAGTTTGCGTTTATTGCGAACAATTATTGCTCTATGGTACGGCATCCCGGATCCGTTTGTAATAACAGGGAGGAATATAGCTTTATACAAGAGTTTGAGTGTTCTCCGGTTCAGATCCCAGTCACACCTGCTTATTCGGACGATTAGGGCTGCATAATTTCTGATTTTTTCTTGAAGGTATGAGAGGTGTGGGAAGAAGGAGAACTTCGAATCCAGGATGATACCCAGGTGTTTTAGGGAAGTTTCCAGATTGATGGTTTTTCCTTGTACCTTGATCTGAAGAGGCCTTGATATTTGTAGGGTGCCTTTGAGAAGTATGGATTGTGTCTTCTGTGGAGAAGTCCGGAGCTTGTGTCGAGTCGCCCAGTCCTGTAAGATCTGTAGTGCTTGATTTCCGGTGGCCTCAAGAGCTTCTCTGGTGTCTGCTGCAATGGACATGGTAATATCATCTGCGAATGCTTGGATAGTAACAGGGCCCAGATCCAGGCCAAGTAACTCATCAAGGACGAAGTTCCAAAGGAACAGGCCGAGGACCGAACCCTGTGAGCAGCCTCTGTAGATAGATTTGGTGAGCTTCTGGTATGGTGAGGAGATGGTGATCTTCCTGTTGGAAAGGTAACTTTGTATACACTTGTATAAGTTGGCTGGTATGCATGCCAGTCTTAGCCTGCGAAGAATGCTTGGCCACCAGAGCATGTCAAAGGCCCCAGCAAAGTCAATGGTTATGAGGAGGAAGTACTTGTAATTAGTGCTGGCTGCAGATTGTGTTATTTGGTAGAGAGCATCGTCTGTGCAGCGTTGTGGGCGAAATCCATACTGTGAATTGTATTGTAGGCCAGCTTCTGTGTAGTGTGTTAGGAGTCTGGAATGGAGGAAGCTACAGAGTACAGAGTATTTTTTGGGTCTAACGGCACCAGGGATTTACCCCATCTCCGCGTATGTTCTTTGTATCGAGGACAGTACGCTGTCAAGGCCAGAGGTTTAAAAGTGTGTGGATCATGTATTGTGTAATATGTTGTGCCCCTTGTTCCTCTGGCTTGTTAGCCGCCAGGCCCCAGATGGGACCTGTCGTTTACATACATGGAGGCCAGCCAGGTGTTCCCTTAAAGTTTGCTCTGGCAGGTTCTACCACCTATTTTCCTGAGATTTCAGTGGCTAGGACCTTAAAAAAAATAATAATAAAATAAAATAAAATAAAAAAAAAAATAAATAAAAAAAATAAATAAATAAAAAAATAAATAAATAAAAAAAAAATAAATAAAAAATAAATAAATCATTAAAATAAAAATTCTTCTTTTCTTTTGGGCACAGATGGTACATTACACGCAACTTAGAGGGGCTATAAGGGATAAGCGCTGGAGGTAATAATATTTCCTAATAGGTCGGGCATGAATTTTGGTGTTTTAAATTTGGACGTGTGGGGCAGGCGCTGTTGTAAAGAGAAAGAGATGGGAGGGGAGGTGGAAGACTGGGGGGTTGGAAATTGGAAGTAAGGGGTCTATAGGGAAGATGACCCCTGTTGAAATAGTGGGGCATGCCCATGCCCTACCAGAGGAGAAAGAGGGGTGGCAGGAGGGGGAGGAGACAGCAGGCCGTCCCCTCCCCCCTGCTAGGGAAAGAGGAGTAAAAAGCAGGCTAGACAGAACCGGGGCGCTATATGGCATCATAAGATGCAATCTTTAAGGTCCGAGTCCAAGTTTCAATCTTCGTCTTTGCATTGGTCCAGTGGAGGTCCAAGTCCAGAAGTCAGGTCCAGTTTTTTATGTTCATGTGTTTTATCTGCTTCAGGTGGTCACTATTTCAGAGTTTCTCAGTCATCTCAGGTAGTTACGTCTGTGTTTTCATAGGTTAGTGATGATGTGGCAGGATTTTTGTCTTTCAAAGAGTTTGCGGGCAAAGATGGTGAAAGCCCGGTAATTATCTTCACCTTGCAATATTATTCTTCTCGGTTTTTTAGCAAGGAGTTGATGCGTGTATATAGCTGACATCTGAGGTCCTCGTAGTTGTCACAGTCATGGATAAGATGTTCCCATGTTTCCTCCTGACCGCAGTTACAGCTCGGGTTGTCAGAGATTCCCAGCTCATGGAGTTTTCCTCTGAAGGAGCCTTGTCCTGTAAGAAGGAAGGTGGTGTTCAAGCCAGGGGAAAACCAGGACGGGAAAATAGGATATACCCTGCTGACATCGGGTATAAATTTTTTGGTGACTTGACCTTTTGTGGTAAGATTCCATCTATTTTGCCAGATAGATTGCAGGTGTTCCGTTAACCTCTTATTTTCTGAGGATTTGCTTTTCTGTGGATCTGTTGTGTAGCCTAAATAAGTTGTGGTTCTTCATTTTGAATGTTGGTGTAGCAGCCCACAGTGCACAATCTCCAGGTCCAGGGGAAGGAAGCCTGCCAGGACCTGGAGCCCATGGGTGCTCACCGTGCAGCAGGCTCTAGTTGTTGTCAATAGTATGGATCGGTGGATCGACTCCAGCTTTTCCTTGTTGACTGCTGTGTTTGCTTACTGATACCAGGCGCCTGCACCATAGGAAAGGATAGGGATGAAGAGAGCTTTGTATAGAAGAGAAAGGGCCCTCTTCTTTAGTCCCCAGTCCCTCCTGGTGATTTTCGTTATCAGGGCCGAGAGCCTTCTTGTTTTCGTTCTGAGATAACAGAGATGAGATGTGAAGTTCAAGTTTCTGTCTAGTGTTATTCCTAAGTATTTTAGTTCCTGTTTGAGTTTGATGGTCGCTCCATTTATTTTGATTAGTGGAGGTCTACCAGGGTGAAGGTGACCCCTGAGGAGTATTGAGTTTGTTTTTTTGGTTGAGATCGTTAGAAGATTCCTCTTGGCCCAGTCCTGTAGCATGTGTGTGGCATGATTGCCTATGGCCTCCAGTTGAGCCCTGCTGTCTGCTTGAAGCATCATAATCAGATCATCAGCGTATGCCTGTGTAATGACATTTGGAACATCCAGGTTTAAAAACTCATCAAGCACCAGGTTCCACAGGAGCGGCCCAGGACGGATCCCTGGGGCAGCCCCTGTAAACCGGTCTGGATGCAGAGGTAAAGGGAGTGCTGACAGTGATTCTTCGGTTTTCCAGGTAAGATTTCATGCAGCGAAATAGATTTGATGGGATTTCAGCCCGTTGGAGCCTGGCTAGAACACTGGGCCACCAGAGGGAGTCAAAGGCTCCAGCGAAGTCAATTGAGATGAGGAGGAAATATTTCTTGTTACAGTTTCTGACTGCATCGATGATCCTCTCGAAGGGATCAGTGGTGGAGCATCCACTCCTGAAACCAAATTGGTTTCTTGACATCAATTGAGCATTCTGGTAACGGTTTTCAATTCTGTGGTACATGAGTCGCTCAAAGAGCTTGCTCAGCATCGACAGCAGAGCGATAGGCCTGTATGAGCCTGGCATGTACTGGGGTTAAGTGGGGTTTTTCAGGATAAGTCTGACTTGGGCTGTCTTCCACGAAGTTGGAAAGAAACCCTCTGTGAGGCATTGATTTGCTAGGTTTAATATAGTATCCGGTATAATTTCCACTGCCTTTTTTAGTATTTCCGGCTCTATTTGAAAGATCAAATTCGCCGGGAGTTTTCCTGTTTTGCATTTTGGCTGCAGCTATGTTGAGTTCTGTTATCGTGAAAGGGGGCTCCACTGTCTGGGTGGAGTATTTATCATTCTCCTCGCAGAGAGTTCTCTGTTCATGCGTGTGTGGAATTGTTGAAGGTAGGAGGATATGGTCCAATATATTATTAATGGAGGAGTGCCAGGATCTAGTGTATGTCCCTTGAGGTGTTAAGGTGGCAGCAACGACTTCTCCCCTGGGGAATTTACTTGTGGTGATTTTTATATGCCAATCCCCAGGGGTCTGGATTTCCACTGTGGATACAAAGTCTTCCCAGGAGTGTCTCTTTCTTGTTTTAATTTTAGCCGTATATTGGTTCCTGACCTCCCGGTATTGCTCTGCGAGTATGTCAACCTCTGCTTGGGGCCAAGATCTGCGTGCCCTTTGGAACCTTTTTCGGGCATTATTCACTCGCTGTCTTATTGCCTGGAGTTCTGATGACCACCAGTGGACCACTTTGGGAACGGGCTTCTTCTTCCTGATGGCCATGTTTGCTGCTTCAGTTATAAGCTGCGTTACTTTTTGTTGGTGTTGGTCTGGACTGAGATATTTTGGGTCGAAATTCCTGGCTTTTTCCATCAATGATTGTTGGAATAAGTTCCAGTCTGCTTTTTGGATGGCGTATCTTGGCGAGAGGAATCTAGGTGGATACTGTGCTATGAGGGAGTGGTGGAGGTCAAAGGTTAGGACTCTGTGGTCCGAGGTTGTCCAGTGTTCTTGTACCACCCAGGGGGAGAGATGCCCAACAATCGACCGAGTGGCCAGAGTTACATCTATATTTGCCTCCCATAGTGTGCTGGAGAAAGTTGATGGTTGATTAGGCCTGTTCAGAACTTCTAGATTACTGTTGGAGATGTAATCCTCCAGGTGCTGACCATTTCTGGCACCCCCACGGTCTGGTCTTTCACTGTGCCAAGCAGGGGATCAGCTACACACGCATCACAGATAAGTTTCTGCAAAAACCCCACAGAGTTCTCACCTGTCATGTTAGATAATTCAGAGATCGCAATGATGGTCCGCTGAAGACTTCTCTCAAATTTATCCCAGTTTGCATGCTTAACAGAAAAGCACCGTAATTGATTCAAGCCAACACTGTTTTCCCTATGTGTACTGATTTCCTAAAATATCGCACAATGATCTCTCAATATCCAGTCAGATTTGACTTTCCATCTAGAGACAAATCTAGCGTCAATTGAGTTTGTTATATTTACGTCTATGTTTGATTCACTATTTACTGTCCTAAAGGTGGACTCCTCCCCAGGTAAACTGTGAACCATATGTTTCCGCTCCGCTATCATATCATCTAAAGCTTCCCTCTATCATCAGAAGTGCCACTGAACAAAAGTGAACTCTTCACCGTAGAATCAATTGCAAACAATACAGGCAAATGTCTTAGCTTATCAAGAACACTATCCATATAAACTAAATATGGCCGAATGTCAGAGTTGTATTTAAATGTAGTAAAACAAAAACAAATACAAATGCACCAACAGTAGATTGAATGTTAATACAAACCGCATGACTGATAGAGAAGGATTCAATTTTGGTTAATACTAAATCAGAATTAAAGTCAATTATTGCAGCTCTCACTTCTGGACATGGATTATATATAACCCTACAAGAAAGGGGATAACCAACTATCTTATCATTCACATAATAAGGTTCTTGGATGCAAGCAACATCGACATTTTCTTGTTGATGTACAATTTTTATTTCATCCGCAACAAATCGAGAATACTGCGCATTGAGCTGCATTATTTTGAAACCCTTATACGAACTTATATTGTGAGCGTAGTGATTTGAGTTACAGTAATTCGGACTGTTGGCCAAAGGAATCAGCCGTACGCAGTTTAATTAGTTTAAGTTCTCTTTGATATTCTGGACACCTTTTGTCACGAACAGAATGGTCTCCCACATCATTTCTAGCAATACTGTTCGAACACACTGCCTCTTTGTTAATGTCTTTGCAATTCTTATGTGTATGGCCTTTCCCAGTACAATGGCTGCATTATAGGATCTCGTCGTCTACATGTTTTGGTAAAGAAAAGTGTAAAGTGTAACCTTACACTTTTCGTGTCTAACGGCACCAGGGGTTTCTCCCATTTCAGCGTTGCTTTCATTGTGGGTGTAACAGTTCACTGTAAAGGCCAGAGATTTAAAAGTGTATGGATTTTGTAAGTGTAGTGTTATGTATCGTTATTCTTCTGGTCATTTAGTCGCTAGACCCTTGCTGGGGTGCAACGTTGCCCACACTTGGCCCCATGGTGGCAGGCCAGGTACCCAGTAGTTGGAATTTTTTACTCTGGCAGCCCCGGCCACCTAATTTCCTGAGATTTCAGTGGCTAGGGTCTGTACAAAAATGGGGGTAAACGCTAGGAAATAGAGAAGGCCAAAAGGTTTTCATAAGCGCAGTTAAAATTTGGACATTTTTTAAATTTTTGAAAAGTTGTCGGGGTTTACGATGGCATGTTAGGCAGAGGGGGGATAGACTGAAGACTGGGGGGAAAGCCAGAAGTATGGCGACGATAGAGAAGACGACTCCAGAAGATCAGTGAGACAGGCTCATGCCTCACCAGGCAAAGAAAGGGGACGGCAGGGGAGGTAAGGTTTAAGGTGTGTTGGGGGTCTAACGGCTCCTGGGGTTCCCCCATCTCAGCGTATTTTCTATGTTTCGGGCTAGCCTGAGATTTTTTTTTTTAAATATATATGGTTCATGAGCTATGTGGCGTGTTTTGCCCTTTGTTCATCCGGCCTATTAGTCGCCAGGCCCCTAGTGGGACCTGATGTTTCCACACCCTGCCATGGGGAGGATGGCCGGGTGTACCCAATGAGGCTATTTTACTCTGGCGGGTCCTGCCACTTACTTTCCTGAGATTTCAGTGGCTAGGACCGAAAAAAAAAAAAAATATATATATATATATATATACAGTGTGATTCACTATCAGTGCGACAAACTTGCAGGAGGTGTAGGGGGCACAAAGACGAATCGGAATCACATAGCATTGCAGGGTCCGAAATATCTTCGTCATGCGGTAGAGGACGTTGAACGGGAGGTCGCGTGAACAACGATCCCGCTATAAGTCAGCATTTGCGAACCGGTTCCCGAGGCAGAAGGATGGACGAATATTCAAACGTTGAACTGGCCGACATGCACCTCGCGTATGCAGTTGCGTACTGTAACGGGTGCGCCACTCTGGGCTTGTACCAGGAACGTTTCCCGCACAGGCGTGCTCCTCATCATACGATTTTCGCACGTGTGCACAGAAGGTTACGTGAGACTGGTTGTTTCACAAGAGGTACTATGAATCGGGAGCGAACGACGAGACGCCAGACAATGAGGACAATGTCCTACGTCTTGCAGAAGGCAATCCGAGTACGAATCCCAATCCACTGTATGGAGGATACTGTTAACAAACCAAATGAGTTCATATCATCTGCAACGCGTCCAATCATTGGAGCCTGCGGATTATCCACTCCGGAGGACTTTTGCTACTTGGTTTCTTCAACAGAAATGGTTCGCAAATGCTGATTTCCAGCGGGATCGCTGTTCACGCGACATCCCGTTCAACGTCCTCTACCGCATGACGAAGGCATTTCGGACCCTGCAATGGTATGTGATTCCGATTCGTCTTTGTGTCCCCGACACTTCCTGCAAGTTTGTCGCACTGGTAGTGACTCACCCTGTATATATATATATATAAAATAAAATACATTGGAGAAGTCGCGAGCGTCGTTTAGTTAGTTAAGGTTCTTTTACACATCGTTTGGGGTTTACACTGAAAGTCTGTAAGGCCTAAAAGGTCGTGCATAAATTTTGGTGTGTCTTAAATTTTGATGTTGAGCTGATCGCTATGTAAGATGACAGTTTTGGGTGGGGAGGCAGAAGACTAGGGGTGGAAATAAGAAGCAAAGGAGGCGATAGAGAAGATGACACCCGTTTTTCAGTGGAGCATGCCCATGCCCCACCAGAAGGAAAGAAGGGTGGCAAGGGGAAAAGAGGGTTCTCCCCCTGTGAGGAAATGGGGTTTAAAGGGGTTCCTGCAGGTGCAGGATATGAGAGCCAGATGGCGCTCTACTCTAGCTCTGGGACGCTTCAGTGTTGGTCTCTTTCAGGAATTTCGTCAGTGTGACGAGAATTTGTCTTGTCTGCAGGGAGCAATGAAATCAATGTCGTACAGGGAGCAATGAAACAAGATGTGATCCCAACTCTCTGGTGATCCACACGAACAGAGGTCTGTTTGTGATAAATTGAACCTAAGAAGACTCTGGTTCATCGATCTATGTCCTGTCAACAGGTTCGACGTGAATATGTCCATACAGAACCACAATCGAACACGTTTATCAAGGAGAAATGAAACTTGTTGTATAAATTTTCTCGTTGTTGCACCAACGGGAGCTGTATCCCATCGAGACTGCCAAATGTTAATTAACTCGTTCCACAGTCTCCTTCTTTCTCTTTTAGCATCATCTTGAAGGTTGATGGTTATTCCAAGAAATTCGGTCTCAATCTGCTTTTTCAGTCTGTACAAAAATCCTCTATAAGTAACTTGCAAGTCTAAAGGTAATGTTCCGGCTAGTACTTGCAGAGCTTGCGTCGAGACTGTCCTGCATGCCTTAACTAAACACCGCAAGATGGTTCTCTGCAATGAGGCGAGTTTTGCTTTGAAGTTTTTGAGCCGTGCTTCGTGAAACCATGCACCTGCAGCGTACGTGATTAGAGGGAGGAAAACTGCATTGTAATAGATCCTTAAAGTTTTTCTGGAGAGCCCCCATTCAACACGGGACACCCTAACAATTGCACCAGTAAATCTACGTATTTTAGATGATAAGTTTGTCAAGTGAGGAATAAAATTGAGACTGGAATCAATTACCACTCCTAGAACCTTGTACTCTTTAACTTTGGGGAGACGAATGTTGCTGATCTTGACCAACGGAGGACGAGAGATATCCAACTTTGATCCAAGAATCATCATCTTTGTTTTTGACAAGCTGATTTTAAGCTTATTGGCCACAGTCCAATCGTAGAGATCCCGGAGAACAAAATTTGCGGTAGTTTCAAGATCGGCCCTAGAGTTACCATTTACCAAGATGGTGAGATCGTCTGCATACGCTATTATTTTGACGTTATCGAAAGATCGGGAGAGCCACTGCTGCAGCACCATGTTCCATGTAAAAGGACCCAATATAGAGCCCTGTGGGCACCCTCTAGATACTGATCTTGATACTTGGCTATGTTTAGCCTTGACTATTATGGTTCTATTGGCAAAGTAATTACGGATTAAAAGGTAAAGGTGGTTGGAGCACCTAGCCGATCGCAGACGCTCCAGGACGCTCTCCAAGCAAAGGGAGTCGAAGGCGCCCTCGAAGTCGATGAAAACGGCCAGGTTATATTTATGTACAGAGTTTTGAACTGAAGAGACAAAGTCCACAAGAGCATCCACACAGGAGCGTCCGGGACAGAACCCATTATTGACTCCTTGAAAGCAGATCCTGTTCTACCAGTAGGGTATTCAATCTAATGGCTATTAGTCGCTCTAGCAATTTATATATATATATATATATATATATATATATATATATATATATATATATATATATATATATATATATATATATATATATAATCTTTATTGTATACAAACATGGTATATACAATAGACCCTTCACAACAGCAATGCCAGGGGTTTTACATTGGTTGGTGGACAATAGCCTTGGGGGAACGGGGCCCACATCGAAGTTCGGGCTCATCCCCCAGAGCCAACAATAAAATGGAATCAGTGTCAGATTATTTACAGGATATATGCTTTTGACAGTATTTACAATGAAATAATAAAGATATTCATATTTACATTATGTTATATTAATATTTATATTCATAAAGATATTGTTGACTTTATTTACAACACATTCATAAAGACATCGTGCTTTCAACATTATTTACAATATACTGGGCATATTATTATGGGCGGCATAATAATATACTTACAATATATTATTATGCTGCCCTTATCAATGTGCACTTTTCCTGGCCAGGGTCAGGCTCTTAAGGATCTGTCTTCGGTACCTCCGATCCTTCACAAACCTACAGAGGTCGACGTCAATTGAAACGATTGTGGGGAGCATCTCCCTGGGAAGAAAGCGGTCACTGAGCGATAGTCTGTTATAGTGAGCTGTGAGCGTGGGAGCTGACCTCAGTCCGGGTAGACGGATCCTCCAGCCACACAGTTCCCAGATGCTTGGCTCCGAGACCATTCCGGTTGTCATCTTGACAGTGAGAACAAGGCGTTTTTCAAATACAAGGTCTGGAAGTCGGGTAAAATGAAGTGACATCGCCATCGCAGTTGTTCTTTGCTGGGGTGGACGACGATGTTTTTGCGTGTTGCAACGAAGGAGCCAGTATTCGGCGGAGTACACGCGCTTGATGTTGGTAGGGCTCGCGGACCCCCAAATTTCCGAGGCATACAGTACGACGGAGTATACTGAGGTGTATACGTATCGACGGGTCACATCTAGATCCCTAACGTGGAGCAGTTGTTGTTTTGTGATCCAGCGCATTTGACAGAATTTTGCTGTGAGCTTGTCAATGTGGGGGTTGAAGCTCAGTTTATAGTCGAAGACGACTCCCAAGTCTGTATGCATATTGACCACTGGGAAGGGAATGCCGTCTAGAGAGGCTTGGATTTCAGTGGGTTGGCGCTTCAGAGAAAAGACAATTTGTGCTGATTTGGCAGGGTTAATTAGGAGGCCAAATTGATGGAGATAGGATCCTAAGTTATGTAACTTTTCACAGATCTTTTTATTCATGTTTGAGAGATGTTCGCCGGGGTTAATCTGAGTATATATCTTAATATCATCGGCATAGCAGAGTATGTCTTCTCTCTGTTGCACAAACGGAAGAATAACTGCGGTGAATAATGCTCCGGAGAGAACTCCGCCTTGGGGAACTCCCGCAGTGATCTTTCTCCGGATTGTGTGTTGATCCGCTTTAAGAAGAATGGTTCTGTCAGAGAGCAGGGCTGTGATAAACCACAACATGTCACCTTTTATGTAGAAGTAGTTTTCTAGGAGGTGAACAAGTGAGGGGATACTGATGGAGTCGAAAGCAGCGTCCAGGTTGATGTAGGTGACAGAAAGCTGTGCTTTAGCTTCTAGTGCACTGAGAATGATGTTGGTTATCGATGTTAAATTGGTGACTGTGGATCTACCTGGAATGCCATAGTGAATCTGTGGGGGATTGTGAGGCATGAATTGATTGGTGATGGTGGAAAGTAATGTCTTCTCCATGAGCTTCAAGAGGCTGGAAGAATGAGAGATTGGCCTGAACTGTTTAATGAGGGTTGCAGATTGGCATTTAGGGTGTGGCCTCACAGCATATCTGTTCCAGAGAGGGGGAAAGTAGTGCTGCGTTAATACACGGTTAAAAATTGATAGTAGCGGATCGATGATAAACGAGCTAAGACATTTAATCATGAATTGTGGCACAAGATCGGGGCCTGCAGTTGCAGTGGGTGGCAATCCATTTATAGCAGTTATAAGCTGCTTCCTGGTGATGCGAACGGTGGCAAGCATATCAGTAGGGACGTTGTTGATAGGTAAATTGCCTAGGTGCATCGGGGCCACAGTGTTTGAGAACCGTGCAACGTGGTCCATCCACAGTTCAAGGTCCAGTGCCTTAGGAATTCCTGTGTGCTGAGAGTCATAAAACGATTTGCCTTTTCGTAGGGTTGAATTTAAATGCTTTTTAATTGAAAATATTTTCTGACGTTTGAAAACTGCTCGGGCTCTGGAGAAGGCAATACGATCTTAGCGTTTGATTCATTCCATCTCTTATGCAGATTTTGTTTTCGTTGAAAGCTGTTGTTCAGTGCTGGTGTCCACCAAGCTCTCGAACGGAGAGTGATTCAGACAGTTTTTGTAGCACCATAACTTGCAATGGTTCGAATCCATCTAGTCATGAGGTCAACAGCTAGCTCGAGATCACAATTATTGAGAGCCTCCCAAGGTATCGAGGATGCAGCTTCGAGACATCGTGGTGGATCAATGAATTTGGGTGCTGTGATGTCTTTTTTCTTTTTTGGGCCTTGGATATCAAAGTTAGGTGCGGCTAAGTGCAGGAGTAAGGCAATGGGTTCGTGATCGGATTGAAATAGGTTTTGAGGACTGTCTTCGAGGTCGCATGGTGCTGAGGAGAATATCAGATCCAAGAGATTATATCCTCTCGTGGGGTGGCAATTAAGTAAGCCAATACCCAATGAATTCATACTTCTAATGAGTTTCCTACTAAGATGTGTGAGAGTAGGTGGAAGATTGAAGTCTCCACAAATAATGTGCTTAGCAGAGGCATGGAGGTGATTTACCAGCCAGTGGATCACATCTTCAATGATGTCACTGTTTGGGCCTGGTGGAATGTATACTGTTGCTATGTATATCAGGTTGGCATTGAGCTTGAAGGATATAGCAGCTTCAAATGCAGCTTCAAATGCAAGGGATTTGGTTACCACAGAATATGCCAATGAGGAGATAGTGGTATTATAGAATATTGCGACTCCCCCCCCACCTCTACGATCCTCTCTGGAGGAACTGAGCATCTGGTATCCAGCCTGAGGAGCACAGGCAAGGGAGTCCCGCCCATTCCCAAGCCACGTTTCGGCAATGCAGAGAATATCAAAGATTTTAGAGAGGAGAAGCTGTTCGACAGTGTCTAGCTTGTTACAAATACTCCTTGCATTTTGATAGACAATTCGAATGGTGGTAGCCATAGTAACTGGAGTTCGTACAGGTGGCAAGTCTCTTTTTAAGCTTCGCACTGGTCTACTGTGCATTGCGATGTGTACAGGGATATTCTTTAGAGGTCTGAAGCCCTGGGGATTGTCATTATAATCTGCTGAGAGTTGGATTGAATGATATGTGGACAGTTTGTTTCATATGGTAAGTTTGTTCTCAGTGAAGTTATCTGATTTCTCATGCGTTTTGTTGGCTTGGGAGCTTGTTAGCTTTAATTGCTATTGCGTTTGATGTTGATGTCAGTGGTTTATTGCGGTTCTTGGCTTCTGATCTAGGAAGGGTTTGACGAGGGTTCCAGGGGGCCATAGCCTTGGACCCAGTACGAAGCTCATCTTCTCTGGGTGGCAGGTAAGGATGAAAGAGGCGTAGGTTGGATACTTGGTTCTTCTCTGTCAATATTCATCAATATTCATCCCATGTACTTCTGTAAACATGGCCTTAATGCTGTCTGGTTTAGTAGTCGGTTCCAGTCGAGATATAAAGATTCGACCACGAGTCTGAACTGCTGTGATATTGTACGAATTAGCAAGAGTACCCTTCGAGGAAAGTTCTGTGGCATCTCTATTGCCATGTTGTCTTTCATGTTCCATGTTCTGATATGTTGAATATGTCATCCGGGTTTCTTTTGAGTGAACATGTTTGTCGGTGAGAGATGCCAGGGAGTAGAGGCTGCCTATGAGCCCTGCTGGTGGGATCTTTTGGTTATTCTCAACATCTTTTTTGCCGGTGACTACTTCTGCAAATGTGGGTCTTGATGCACCCTTTCCAGTATTGAGTGTCTCCTTTAACCTTTTAGATTTAGTAGTAATTTGGATCGGTATTGTGGAGAGGGCCACCTGAGAGGTCTTTGAGTGGCTACCCCCAGTGTTATTAGATGCAGGTTTGGGTGAGTTACAGTCATTCAGCCCTGCATCTCCGCTATTAAGCTGATTCTTATCTCCTTGTGTTATCGCTGCCATTGGGCTAAGGGTGACAGGCATATGAGGCATTGCATTATACATAAATTGGGGAGTATAATTCCTTTTAGCGTTGGAATCGTGTATCAATTCTACTTCTTGTGGCTTGTTTTCCGAGGTTCCCTGAGCCATGTTGTGTGGGACGTTGGATATACTGTTTTCATTTGCCATAAATAAGGTTGCTAGTGGACACACTTGATTGGTTAGAGACCTATTTCTTGTTTCATGTCATTGTTCTGTACACGAAGCTGCCGGTTCTCTTCAGATAAATTCTGCAGACTGTCAGAAATTGATGTCAGTTTCCACATTATGTTTTCCAGAAATTCTGCAGTTTGCATGTGGTACAATTTCATGTGTTCTGTACAGATGCCATTAATGTTTTTCAGGAACCTGTTTTGCTCATCATTAAGGAGGGCACTTTCCCCTTGGCTTTGTTTCCTACATTCCACAGGATTTTCATGTGTCGCGATGATTGGTTGTTGAATGCAGACATCTGAGTCCATTTCACACTCCGGGTTAACCGCTACTGAGTCAGTTTGACTTTCAGCGTGAGTCTGACTAAAATTTGATGTTTGGACGTTTGTTTGTTTATTTTCGATCTCCGTGTCATTCTGGATATCCACATATTCCTTTGCATTTGTCATTTGTTCTTTACTTTCTTTGCAGAATGGGCAGATGTACTTTTGACGTCGCTGCTTATTGAACCGCTTGATATCGCATTTGGTACAAGTCGCGCAGTAAGATTGCTGACATGACGTACATTGGATTACTGCTTCCTGATGATCTACTTTACAACGGAAGCACGTGGGAGTGCTTGTCGAAATTTCTGATTCTGCCATACTTTGCCTTTAGGTTGAAATTTGTCCGACTAATTACTTTTCTGCGAAGAATTAAAACCGCTTGTATTTTAGGTGTTCTCTTGATGATGGTTTGCCTGTGGGGGGGGGGGTGTTCGGAATAAGACGGGTTATACAGTGCCTTTATGTTCACTTCTGAGGATTAGTATCGATACATCCACCACTGTATTTCTGCTGAGAGGGGAGTTTTTAAAGTTGAAAGAATAGGAGAGTTTAACGTACCCTGGGGGTTCAGCAGCGCAGGGCTTTGTGACTTCTCAAGATTGACCACGATGTCGCCATATGCCTTTAGGGCACTAGTGTTTGCTGGCTGTATACGGGTTAGAGCTAATATAATGGAAGCAATAGCATAGAAAAGTAAACATGAAGTACCTGTTTGTTTGATGAGGGAGATGATGGCTCATCCGTGGGCGGAAGAAGAGGAATCTATTGGTACTTGAATCATGCTGTACGGTCAAGGATAAGTAACTAAAACTGAACTTGCTATCTATGAAGAGCATAACCGAACACGACATACGTTTACCCAAATTAGCCAGCAGAGCGATCTGCCTGTACGATCTAGCCGCTCCAGAAGGCTTATCCGGCTTTCTGATCAACTTAACTAGAGCGACCTTCCAAATTTCCGGAAAAGTTTCCGGAAATGCTAACTCTTGGGGTCTTCTATACAAGATTGTAAGAGGAAAAACCTCTGGTTCTAACATATTTGGCTCAATTGTGACAGCCTGCAGTTCATCCAACGTAAAAGGTTCGGTGGTTGTTGAGGACACATAAAATTCATTGTCTGATCGGATTTTAGAATGAACAGCTAAGTCTGAGGTAGGATCATCCAACGGAAAAAGAGCATCTAAGATTGCATTTGCAGATCATGCCAGTTCAGTGTTTCCACGGAGTCCGCCACAATTGAGCCAAATATGTTAGAACCAGCGGTTTTTCCTCTTACAATCTTGTATAGAAGACCGCAAGAGTTAGCATTTCCAGAGGTGTGAACGAAATTCATCCACGTTTCACGCTTTCGAGAGGCAATGGCCTTCACGTAGCTTTTCCTCAATGAAGAATACTGCTGGTAAAAACGATTAACGTCGGCTTGGGGCCAGTCTCTATGCCTTTGGTAGTACCTACGGGCTCGATGAACTTCCCTTCTTAACTGGGATAACTCCTGCGTCCACCATGAACACGTCTTCTGATTAACCCTCTTTTTCCTAGAAGACTTATATGACGCTTTTATTATAGCATTTTGAATATAGTTCACTTGATGAGAAATAGGTGAGGTTTCAAAAGAAGTAAGTTTCTGTTCGTCAAGGTCCAGAAGAATGGAAGAGTCAAAAGCATTCCAGTCAATATTTCTGATGGAAAATCTTATTAATTCTGGCTATGAGAAAGTGTGTGAAGATGGAACGGAAGAATCAGGGGAAAGCATATAAAAGATGACTCTATGGTCACTGGTGCACCAGTCCATATACACAGTCCAGTCAGTAAGCCGCAAATCGAATGAGAGTTTGCCATCGTTATATCTATATTAGATTCTCCTGCATAACTTGAGAAAGTATGAGGGTGATTAGACTTGTTGTGAATTGAAACACAATGGTTAATTGTGAACTCCTCCAAGAGAAGGCCACGTGCATCTGTAGAAGAGCTGTGCCAAATGTTTGATTTTGCGTTGACGTCCGATGAGATCAATATATTGCTATTCGGTCCCAAAGTATTTGTCACAGTCTCGAGGTAAGCAAGAGAGTGATTAAAGTCCTCCGATGGAGGGCAGTAGAGAGAAATTAAGTAAAAATTCATTACTGAGTGTGTGACAAGAACGCAGGTAGAGAACTAAGTGCAAAATCCATGAAGAATCGTGATGTCTAAAGAGTCGTTAAGAATTAATATACAAGATTTGGGATTCTGGTCAACGGGTTGTATTATTCTGATTTTTAAAACGAGTAACCCAGGATTTTAGACTGTGGTCCAGACTGGACGCGTGCAAAATAAGGCTCTTGTATAGCGACAATGTCAATACAATTTGTCTCGGCAGAAAGCCTAATCTCGTCAGCTACTGCCAGAGATCGCTGCCCGTTTATCTGCATAATCCTCAGACGGCCTTTCTCCCTTACAGACGAAACTGGCGTAGAACTGTTTAGAGAGGTAGAGGTTTACATTATGTACAGAGTGATGAGTCAAATTACTCATAAGCGGTCCTTATTCTTGCGGTTTCTAATGCTCTTTTATATTCAGAACATTCACTGTCCTTTACAGAATGGCTGTACTCCCGTTTACGTCGCTTGCAGTTTGCGCAGCAAGCCGCCTCTTCCTTATGAGGGCACTCAGAGAAAACATGACCACTGCGGGCACAGTGACCTCACGAAGGGGATTCGTGGGAACAAAACTGTGTAGTGTGCCTATATCCTAAGCAGAGGTAACACTTGGTTACAATTGTAAACCGATGGAATTTGTGAGAACTCCAAGATAAGAAAATCCTTTCTTGCGAGAGAAGGCATTTGTACAGGAGTATGAGGTATTTTGAGGGTTTAGCGACTCCTGGGATTTCTCCCATCTCCGCGAATGTTCTATGTATCGGTGACAGTACCCTGTCAAAGCCAGAGATTTAGAAGTGTGTGGGTCACGAGTAGTGTTATATGTTGTGCCCATTGTTTATCCAGCTTATTGGCCGCCAGGCCCCTAATGGGACCCGACGTTGCCCATACCTCGCCACGTGGAGGCTATCCGGGTGTTACCATTGAGTCAAGTAAGTGGCAGGTCCTGCCACTTACTTTCCTGGGATTTTAGTGCCTAGGACCTAAAATAAAATTGGAACGACCGCGGTTGATTTTAATTCACTTGAATTAAAGCGCTAATATGGGGTTTAACGCTGAAGGCCTGTTTCTGAAGTGCCTAAAAGGTTGGGCGAAATTTTTTTGGTGTATTTTAAATTTGCATGTGTAGGGCACTGTGCAAGAGAAAGTGCTGGGAGGGGAGAGTGAAGGCTGGGGGATGAAATAGGAAGAAGAGGGTCGATAGGGTACATTCGAAATACCTGAACCTACCATTACCAGTGCCGAAGCACATCCATGGCTAGGATCAAAAAATTTTTGGCGTCTGAATTTAGGAACATTCTATAAAATAATTTAAAAATTTTAAAACTCAAACTCTAACTCAAAAATTTTTAAATGACCACTTAGCCTACTCTGAGAAGCAATACATTTAGATTTTGGAACTATGTATTCTGATCAGAGTCCCTACCACGTCCCTACCACGGGGAGGTGGGTCGCTACTATCCAGAAAAACTCTTCTTTTAAACAGGTCATTTACAAACTCATTGAACAATGAAAATTTACTACGATCTGCGAACAGGATCTCCAAACGATCCTCTTCTAATTCTCTCACTAAGGTCTCTAGTTTCGTTCTTATTTCCAGATAAGCATTACATTCCAGCATCAAATGCTGTGATGTTTCATTTTCACCGCATAAGCATAGTCCAGATTGATGCAATCCAAGCTGAAATAATTTATATTTTAATCCTTGTCCAGTTATTAGAAAAGCCGCATGAAGGCCAAATTGTAACCAGGGTTTAGATCTGGTCTCTACCGTTCTCACATTAGGAAGAAACATATAAGTCTGCCTACCCTTTTCGCTATGTGTCCAGCCTTCTTGCCATAGTCCTATGATTTCTGTATTTATTCTTTTCTTCTCTTCTCGGACATCCATTCTAGTATATTCATGTCCTTCTACCGGACAAGAAGTCACGCCCAATATGGTTTTCCTTATATTATTCTTGGTGTAAAAAATTAGACCTTGCATTAATACTTCTAGGTAAGCTGGTTTCCTTCCTGCCAGAACCTGAAGTGCATCAGAGGAAACAGTTCTGCATGCACGGGTAATGCCAAGGAGAGCAAATCTCTGCGCTTGTATGAGATGCTTTTGGATCTTGGTTTTATCTATACGTTGCACCCATGCTCCAGATGCATAAGTAAGGATCGGGACAAATAAACTTTGGTACAGCATATTTAAGGAGCGTCCTTTAATACCCCACTCCGTCCTTACTATCCTCCTAATCTTGGCATATAACAACCTTGTCTTATCTTTTATATATTTGGCATGCTCTGTAAAAAATAACCGTTCCTCCAACTGCACAGGCACACCCAGGTATTTAGTTGTCTGAACATAGCATACAGGTTCACCATCTATTCGAACGGTAGGATGCCTATTCATGCTAAGTTTGCCCTTCACCAGCATTTGAACGGTTTTACTCTTGGATATTTCTAATTTATTTATTTTCAACCATTCGTTCAACGAACACAGTGCATTTTCGGCCCTGGTTTCCAGTTGAGAACGGGCATTTGCTTGGACCAGCATCACCAGATCATCTGCATACGCTATCATGCTTACTCCTTCAAATATATTTTGTAAGAAGATATCGAACACCATGTTCCATACGTATGGTCCTGTTACAGATCCTTGAGGACATCCTCTGTGCATAGGCTTAACAATTTCTCTATAGTTATTCCTTATTATCACTTTCCTGTCTTGGAAGTAACTTTTGTAAACTTGATAGAGATTTCTTGAGCAACCAGATTCTCTTATCCTGAGAAGGATACTCTCCCACCAGAGCCTGTCAAACGCACCACGGAAGTCAACAAAGACAGCCAGAACATACCTATCACTGCTCCCCTCAACAGTCTGGACAAGTCTATATATAGCGTCCTCTGTACTTTTCCCGGTTTTAAAACCGTACTGAAGCCGAGAGGACATAGACCTACTCTCGTAATTAATCATTAGGCGACTTATGCAAAGTCTTTCATAAACCTTTCCCAAGACTGGAAGAAGAGCAATGGGTCGGTATGCTCCGGTCTCAATCAGTAATTTGTCCATACCTTTTATTATTAGCTTCACGTGTGCATCCTTCCAGGCTCCGGGAAAGACACCCTCTTTCAAACATTTATTATACATTCCAAGGAATATTTCTGGAGTCAGTTCGAAAGCCTTTTCATTACGCCAACTTCAAGTCCATCAAGGCCTGGCGCCTTTTTTAATTTTGCCCGTCTAATTGCTTTTTGGACCTCTTCTAGTGTGAACTCACACTCCTTGCCTTCTTCAAATACTTCTTGGTACAAACTATTCAATTCTTGTCCTTGATTCTTGTCCCAGATCACAGATCGCTCCCAATTTAATGTTTGATCATTCTCACTACCAATTGTTGTTGTTATATCCATAAAACTCTTTTTATTGTTAATTAATTTTAAAATTTCCCATGGATCCTTAGATCCTTGCTCTTCGATATACTTCTTCCAATGACACAATTTAGACTTATTAATTGCTCTTACATAGATACGTCTTTCTTTTTTCTTTATACTGATCAATATAATTGCTTATTAAATCTAAGTTACAATTCCTTCGTTGCCGTTGACACAATCTTCTTAGTTGATTAACTTCCTTCCTTAGAATCGTCAGTTCATTTGTCCACCAGAAAACAGGTCTAGAAGTGATACTTCTTTTCTTCATGCTTGTTTCACAGGCTTGTATAATCACACTTGTTAATTTATTTACATGATCTTCAGCACTCAGGTCATCCCAGCAAACTCTTAGCATTAAACTATTATACTTTTCTACAAATCTTGGCCATGCAGCATCCTTAATTAGAAATCTTTCAAGGTTAATCCATTCCCTTTTATCATCCTGCGAATCAAAATCAAACATAATCACATTATGATCACTAGTGGTTAAGCCCTCTACCACTCTCCAATTCTTGATCTTATTTCTTACTGCTCCAGTAACAAAAGTTGCATCTATGTAAGATGAACCATTCACCGTACTATATGTGTATTTTAAATTTGGATGTGTAGGGCACTGTGCAAGAGAAAGTGCTGGGAGGGGAGAGTGAAGGCTGGGGGGTGAAATAGGAAGAAGAGGGTCGATAGGGTAGGTGACCCCCAATTATTCAGTGAGGCATGCCCATGCCCCACCAGAGGGAAGGGATGGTGTGGCAGGGAAGAGAGGAGACAGCAAGCCGTCACCTCCCTCGCCGGGTGTGGGAGTAAAAGAATTGCACTGCACAAGAGAGTGCAGAGCCTTGAGCCAATATGGCTCCGTCAAGGCAGCAACTTGGAGTTTCTCTATCTTCATCGGTCTTCTCTGTCATCGGTAGCCTTTAGTATCCAGATTTGTCTCAGCTATGAACACTGGTCAGGTCCGTTGTTAGTCTGTTATCAATGGCTGTGGTTCTCTTCATCATGGGAAGATCCGCATCTCCATGGGGTTATTCTTGCGATCGCTGGTTTTAGATGATTAGTAGTGAGCAGGTTGCTGAGGGAGGTTCTCCTTGAGTCCTCTCCACTGGTGTTCTGTGTCTCGTTTTATTTATTTATTTATTTTATTTTGTTAGTTTTTTATTTTTATCTTCTTCTTCTGTAGATGGCTATCAGTGTTTTACGCCTACCAAATAGTTTTCACATATTCCTTTAGCTCCATATATTCCTCTAGTGAGTCCAATGGATGTGATTCCAAGTTCTTGGGGAGGTAGTGTATTGCAGTGATCAGTCTGCACCTGAGGTCCTCATAATGGGTGCAATCGTACATAATGTGCTCCCAGCACTCAAGCTCCCCACAGGCACAGCTCGGATCCACAGCGCTGTCAGCTTGGCTTTAAAGGCCCCGTGACCAGTCAATAAATAGGTGGTGTATATTCTGGTGATATTTCCCTTATTTGAGTTGGCCCAGCGCTCCTGCCAAACTTGCATCAGGTGTTTTTGCAGTCTTGTCTTTTCATTTTTTTGTGGTGCATTAATGTCCATAGTATAGCCATGGTATGTACAAGTTATTCCTTTCTCTATGTGGTAGTTTATTCCCCTGCGTGTGATCTCTAAGTCAAGGGGGAGAGCCCCGACCAAGACCTGCAGTGCGTGGGTACTAGTTGTTCTACAAGCACGTGTAACTGTCAGTAGGATGGTTCTTTGCGTTGCATCAAGGATGCGTCTGTTTACTACAGTTGCTGTTTTGGGAAACCATACTGCTGAGGCGTAAGTGATGATCGGTAGAAAGGTTGTTTTATAAAACAATGACAGGGTGCGTTGGTTTAACCCCCAGTCCCGCCTGGCGATCCTAGCCACCAATCCAGAGTATCTTTTAATTTTGGCTCTGATATAGGTTAGATGGTGTTTAAATGTAACATTACCATCCAGTATAACCCCTAAATATTTTAACTGGGTCACTAATTTTATTATGGTAGGTCCCACCTTTATTTGTGGCGGTCTACGTATATGAAGCTTGCCTTTTAGCATAATGGAGGACGTCTTTGTTGTTGATATCGTCAGGCAGTGGGTTCTGGTCCAATTTTGCAATATCAGCATTGCCCGATTGGCCTTTTCCTCTAGCTGGGCCTTGCTATCTGCAGCAATGGTGAGGACCAAATCATCAGCAAAATCTTGGGAGCGCACATCACCGAGGTGCAAAGCCAAGAACCCGTCCAGAACCATGTTCCACAGGAGTGGCCCCAGAACAGAACCCTAGGGACAGCCCCTGCGGACATCACGATTCACTCTACCATAAGGTGCTTCCAGGATGATGCGTCTCTCGGAGAGATATGACCTAATTATGGAGTATAAGTTGATCGGCACTTGTGCTTGCCTTAGTCTTGCCAGTACGCTCGGTCACCAAATGGTGTCGAACGGCCCAGCGAAGTCAACGGAGATGACTAGTAGATATTTATTATTGCAGTTTGCTGCTGATTCCGATAGGCTACGCAAGGCTTCCACAGTAGATGAACCCTGCTTGAATTCGTATTGCGATGTCTGTATGAGTTTCGCTGTCTGGTAATGCTGATTTATCCTTGTGTAGAGTAGTCTTTCTAGCAGTTTTCTTGCAAATGGCAGTAGAGCTATTGGCTGATAGGAGTTTGGCAGGTGGGGTGGTTTGTTCGAATTTTTGGGGATTAATTTTACCTTTGCTGTCTTCCATTTTTTGGGGAAGATGCCCTTAGCCAAGCAGCTGTTATAGAGGTGTAAGGGAGGTCTGGAACGATCTCCACAGTCTTTTTAATAATTTCGGGTTCTAAGTAGTCCAGGCCTGGACATTTATTGTTTCTTATCTGGGTTGCCATTTGTTGTAGTTCATCCCGTGTGAAGGGTGGCTCCTGAGTGTCTGTTGAGTAAGCTTCATTATCTTGACAGATGATAAGTTGCTCTGGCAGTGTTGGCTCTATTGGTTCCGGGAAGATGACATCCAATATATTGCTTATAGATTGTTGCCACGTGGTGGTATAATCACCTTGTGGTGTCTGGGTGGTTGAAATGACTTCTCCCCTGGGAAGTTTATTCGTGACTATCTTGTACACCACTCCCCAGGGTTCGGTGTTCCCTGTTGTGCTAACAAACGTCTCCCAGGCCTTGCGTTAACTCTTAACGATCGCATTTGTGTAGCTGTTTCTGGCTTCTCTATATCTTTCCCTTAAAGCTTCAACCTTATGGGCCGGCCATGTGCGCCTTGCCCGTTGGAATTGTTTTCTTCTTTTAATTGTTTCCCGTCTGAGCTGTTGAATTTCCAGGGTCCACCAGGGGACAGCCCCCCCGGATCGGGGTTCTTCTTTTTATTGCTGCATTGCTGGCTTCTGTTATTATCTTGGTTACTTTAGTTTGGGTTTTATTGGGTTCCTCGAGCTGATTTGTCACAGTTAGATGTTGGGCCGTTGCTGGTATTAGGATTTCCTTAAAACATTTCCAATTTGCTTTGCGAATGGCATAGCGGCTTTGTATTTGCTTGGATATTGGGGCTCTGACAAGTGACCTTGCTGTCTGATAGGTAATCACTCTGTGATCGGACGTTGTCCACCAATCCCGAACAAGCCAATCCTTTATATAGCCTGCGACGTTCCTAGTGGACAGCGTGACGTCGATCGTGGCCTCCCACAGTGTGTTACAGAACGTGGGCAGTTGGTGCGGCCTATTTAGTACCACGATCGGGGAGTTGGAAAGGTATTCGTGTAGTATTTTCCCGTTCCGAGTTCCGCTTCTGTCCGTAGTCAGGCTGTGCCAGGTGGGGGATCGGCAATTGACATCTCTCCCTATGATTATTTTCTGGTCCGGGAGCATGTCCACCAAAGCTTGAAGGTATTGTGTAGCTGGGGTAATGTCCTCCCCCGATCTACAGTACAGTGCTACTAGGTAGAACTGGCCTAGCGGCGTCAATACGTGGGCACAAGCTGCCCATGACGAGCATAGTTGTTTAACTTTCGTGACTGTGTAGTCTGGGTTGCGTACCACTACCGCCGCCCAAGGGATATCTTCCTCTTCATGTACTACCTTATATGTGATTGGGTATCCACACACCCGTTTAGAGTGGGTGTACGGCTCCTGAAGTATGAGAATGTCTGCATTGATTTCGTCAGCTTTTATCCTTAGCTGTTCTGCCACTGCTCTGGCTCTTTGCGCATTTTGTTGGATGATCTCTATTTTGGATGTATTATATTTCTTATTGTTTGGCTCCATAGTCGGTTCTCTTTTGGTATTGACCCTTTGCTTTGATATAGACCAGGCAGTTTGGATCTCTGATGGAATGTGTGTATTCCATTTTGGTTGCTTTACAATTGGCACAGGTTGGATCCTGTTCCCTGTTGGGGCAAGTTTTGTACTCATGGCCCTTGCCAGAGCAGTGGCCGCAGGTAGGCGTTGTCCGAGTACAAGTGTGGGTTGTGTGTCCGAACTTGCAGCACCGGAAGCATTTCAGCACTGCTGCATGCTCCCGGAACCGGTGGGATCCCCATTCTATATATATTCTGTTGCAGTTTTTCAGCTGTTGCCATGCAGATGGGTCTAGTTCAACTACCCAGTTCCTACTGCTTCCCGATCTGGTACCGGTTGAATACCTTAGTGTTACAGTGCATTTTTTTGTGCTTCCTGGGCTAAATTCCTTAGATTTCTGGTGACAATTTCAGTTGCTAGTTGTTCAAGCGTTACGTCTTTGTCTACAATAAATATTATAATTGAAGGCCCACGCTTTTTTGGCGGCTCCGCTGTTAGCCCTAACTTTACAAGTTTTGGGTTTTCCATTATTGCCTGTATATCTTCCTCATTTTCTGTTTCTATTATTAGTCCCGTGCTTCTTGTTTTTCTTATCGCTTTAATTCTAGTAGTCCTCAAGTCATCTTTCATCTCTTTCATAAATTTAACCTTTAGTTCTTCGTTGGATTGGACATTTTCAGTGTTTTCCAGGGTTGTCGGTCTGAGAACCACCAAGTTTGGTGTTTTCAAGAGTGGTGGCCTTTTTTCTTGTTGCCCTTCTTCGTTTGGTTGTAACTGGTTTGAGCCATTCCTCAGCGCCTGGGCATATGTGGGGGCACGCTGTTGCATTTGATTTGCCCCACATTGTTCGTAGATTTGTATCTTAACGTGTGCCTTTTCATTTTCTAGGAAGGTCTCTATCAGCATGGCTTCCATCTTACTGAAAAAGTTTGCAATTTGCGATCTAATACCTGTTGTAATTCTGCTTGATGATTCTTTGAAAATATTCTCTAATGCCGTCTTCAAGGCTAGAGATTTTTCATACACTGTGCCTTCAGGCAAGGTAGGATCCAAGGAAACCTATGGTGGCTTCTCTTCTCCAGTGTCCTTTGTAGATGGCATACTCTCTGGTTGTTACCTTGCTTCAGTTTGGGAACGTGTTCCCCGCTCTATTTTTGTACCAGTCGACTTTTTATGTTTTCCCATAATTCTCTTTATATTTCGGATAAACGGCGTTTACGGTTATTCGGGAGTGTATTATTTTTGGTCAGCTTGTGGCTGTTAAGAGCACCAAAACGATACCCGCTACAAGTCCGTAGCCCTTTTGGTTCTCGTACAGTTCACTGTTTAAGTCAATTTGGGGGGGGGGGGGTGGATAAATGGATGTGAAAAGATGATCCTATAAAAACAGGAATACTGAAACGGTGAAGTTTGGTTGAGTTGGAGTGAAGCCGATCACAAAAATTATAGTTATTTTATTTCGGTGCGGGAGCACGGAAGAAAAGTTGTAGCTCGCCCATGCAATGACTATTGGTAGGGAAGGAGGGGGAGAACTTGAAGACACATTTACTTATTTACTTCACTATGTTGTTTACAAGGTCGTAGAGTGAAGGAGCACAATCCTACGCTATAGTAGCACACAGGGGGGGGGGGGCACTAATCCCCAGTCTATAAGTGTGATTCAGGCGTGGTGAGCGTATGTTGTCACGTGGTCACTCTCTCTCCAATTCTAAGACAATGGCGCTTTTAACGGCAGACCCATTGTCGTTAGCGTTGGATAAATAACGCAAACAGAATCTCACTTCTACCCAAAGAAAGTTAATACAAAACTCACCAAGGTGTTTCAGTTCCTTAATGGCTTTGATCCACACAAATCCAGAGTTTGGCGCTAACTTTAAACTAGTAAACCAGGTCACAATTTACAGAGCTGTCACACACACGTGCACGCTTGGAAGCGGCCATTTTATACACCTCTGTTCATTTAGGATCTTGTACAGGGGGGAGGAAACAGTAAAAAAACCGTCTCCCCCCTGCCAGGGGTTAGGTAATTAAAAGTGAATAGGGTTAGACCACCCTATTCAGACTTTTGGCAGCAGAGCTGCGATCTGTCCGGCTGTCCCAGTCTGATCCCAGCAGGAATCAGACCAATTATAAGGTCAATCGTGGGATAAATTCCGGTCCGTGAAGTCCGGTGTTTGGATTCCGTCTGTGGTTTGGCAGATCCAGGATATAAATCTTGAGCAGGTGTCTTTGCTACCTTAGGTCAGGTCCTGCGAGTCCCTTATTATGCTACTTCAGTCCCAAAGGAAAGTCTTGTCTCTGGGTGAGAGCCAGTTTGGTTGTGTCCAAGGACTTAGCTTTGTTTCGGTGTCTGTTCTTGATCCTTGTAGATAGCAATAAGTGTCGTCCTTCGGATGAACAGTTCCTGGGTGAATTTTGTCAACTCCTTATACTCCTCTTGCGAGTCCAACAGGTTTGATTCCATGTCTCGAGGGAAGAAAGTCAATTATGTCGTCAGGAGGCAGCGGAGATCCTCATAGTTTTCACAGTTGTATATTATGTGACGTCATGTCTCCACTTCCCCCACAGGCACAGCGGGGATCGTTCGCTAATTTAAAACTGTTTAGTTTGGCATTCAGGGCCCCATGACCTGTTAACAGATACGTTGTGTACCGTTCAGGGTGAAACTATGATGGTACTTTCAGGTATAATCTTCCGAAATTAGGCAGAAATTTCCTCGTTATCCCCTCTTTTGTGGATTCTGGACACCTGTCCTGCCAGACCTGTTGCAGGTGGTTGGAAAGTTTTGTTTCGTAGCATCAACGCACCACTTCAAGGTCAAGGGGGAGTGCTCCCGCCAGAACCTGCAGTGCATGTCTACTCACAGTGCAGCAGTGTCTCCTCCGTTCCCTGCCACCCCATATACTTCCCCTCGTGAGGCATGGGCATGCCTTACTTACCAACTGGGGTTGCCTTCCCTATCGACCCCCTACTCTGACTAATACGCCAGCGTACACCCCACGCAACTAATCAAAATTAACGATTTCTAAATTGAAACCTGAACCACAATAACCTCCCTGGCTTTTTCAAAACTTAAGTGTTCCCGTTTTTTTTTTTTTTAGGTCCTAGCCGCCGAAATCTCAGGAACTTAGGTTGCAGGACCTGCCAGAGTATATACAGGGTGTCTCAAAAATATTGGTACAAACGTTTAAGGGAGGTAGGTAACATCTAAAGGAATGTGAATCGCATAGGAACCCATAACAGGAAACGTCACCGTAATTCGGTAGACGGCGCGGTAGTCGCCGCACGAAGAGCATGCATCGATATATGAACTGTGAGCTGGCAGACATGCACCTAGTGTATGGATTAGAAGGGGGCAATGGACGAGCCGCTCAACGAATTTTGGAGAACGCTTCCCGGACAGACATGTACCGGACCACCGTTTGTTTGCGCGTGTGCATCAAAATTTGAGCGATTATGGGTCATTTAGAGGTAACAGGGCAGACCACGTTCGACGCGAACTCCCGCCATGAAAAGTGTGTTGAATGCCGTCCAGAATAATCCTACTACCAGCACACGTGCCGTTGCTTCTGCCTTAGGAGTGTCTCGTTGCAGTGTACAGCATGTCTGGCATGACGATTCCTTACACCCCTTTCATCTCCAAAGGGTTCAGTTACTGCTCCCCCAATATCATCCTGCACGTGAGGCTTTTGTGCAGTGGTTTCTCCAAGAAAGTGCTGAAGACTTGAATTTTCCAGCCTATATTTTGTTCCCGGATGAGGCTTATTCAATCAGCATATGTGTGGGCTCACGACAACCCAAAAGGTATGCGTCCCCAGGCGGCACAACATCGCTTCGCAATAAATGTGTGGGCAGGTATGGTCGGTGACTGTTTAGTCTGCCCATACCTATTACCATTCCGCATGAACTCCGATAAATATCGGATCTTTCTTGAACAAGTTCTACCAGGGTTACTTGACGATGTTCCAGAAAATGTGAGACGCAATATTTGGTTTCAACATGACAGGGCGCCTGCCCATTATGGAAGGTGTGTTCGTGTCCATTTGAAGAGATGTGTTCAGCGTCGATGGATTGGCCGTGGTGGACCCGTTGCCTGGCCCCCACGCTCATCTGATTTATCGAGCCTTGATTTATTTCTGTGGTGGCCCTCAAATCTATCGTGTATGAATCGCCTGTGGAGATGAAAATGGATCTCGTGGCGAGACTCGCCTGCGATGCTGCTACTATCAAAGAAACTCCAGGTGTGTTCAACCGTATCCTAAAATCCATACTAAGTCCGTATCACGCATGCATCGCGTCTCATGGTGGAACCTTTGTGAATCTGTTGTAACATTATGAAATGCATCCATCTCGTACTCCATTGTTAATATTATGTCAAATAAATGTTTGCTACTAATTACTGTCTTGTGTCATTTCTGCTTCTTGTGCCTCTGCTATCCCGTGACGTTTCCAGTTATGGGTTCCTATGCGATTCACATTTCTTTAGATGTTACTTGCCTCCCCTAAACGTGTGTACCAATATTTCTGAGACACCCTGTATAAGATACTAGGTTCCTGGTCTGTCTCCACGGGACGTAAGTGGGGCAACAGTGGTCTAGCGGTTAAACTACCAGAAGAACAACGGTACACGACACTAAACGATCCAAGAGCCAGACACTTTTAAATCTCAGGTATTTATAGCGTACTGTAACACCCACAACGTAAACTACGCGGAGATGGGGGAAACCCCTGGTGTCGCTTGACTCTAAACACACTTACAGTGCAGCAGGGCCGTGTAATAGAGAGGTGTATTGTCTGGTGGATAGTCTAGAGTTTGCCTATTAATTGCAGTAGTTGCTTTCCTGAAGCAGCCGGGTGACACTTAAGTGATGGCCGGTATAAATGTCGTTTTGTAATACAGTCCAAAGGTGTGCCTCTTGAGTACCCAATCCCCTTTAGCAATTCTTCCGACGAGGACAGAATGTCTCCTGATTTTCTCTAGGATATGTTTGAATTGTGGGTTGAAAGATTGGTTCCTCTAGTGTGACCCTTAGGTATTTCATCTCACTGAATAGTAGTCTGATAGTTGTATTTTATATTTTAATTTTCGGTGGTCAACAGAGATTTAATATTCCTTTCAAATAGCATTGAGGAGGTTTTTCCCGGTGAGATCTTAAGAAAATGGATCTTCATCCAGTCTTGCAGAATTTTAATTGCTCGATTTGCCCTGGTTTCCAATTGAAATCGGTTTTCTGCAGCAACAGTCAGTATCAGGTCATCTGCGAATGAATGGGAATGGACATCCCCTAGGTCGAAGGCCAGAAACTCATCCAATATCACACTCCAGAGGAGCGGTCAAAGTACCGAGCCTTGGGGGGCAGCCCCTGTAAACAGGCTTGGGATTTTTCTCTGGGATAAATATGACTAGATTATTTTGTAAAGGTTGACGGGTATTTTTGTCTTCTACAGTCTAGCCAGGACGCTCGACCCCCAGATGGTGTTGAAGGCTCCAGAAAAATCGACCGAAATAACCAAAAATTACTTCTGGTCGCAAGCAGCAGTCGAACTCAGGAAGCTGTGGAGTGCAGCCACTGTTCAGGTTCCGGTTTTGAACCTAAACTGTGTGGACATCACGAGATTTGCAGTTTCATTGTTGCGCAGGAGTTGCTTGTGAACCATCTTTTCAAGGAGTTTACTAGCAACTGGAGCAGGGCAATTGGTGTATGATTCGAGTTATTCCGGTGGCGTCATTGCATTTTTTAGAATTAATTTGACGTCGGCCATTTTCCAGTCGGTTGGAAAGGCTCCAGTCTTCAGGTATGTGTTGAAGAGGTTTAGTAAAGTCTACGGAAAGATGTCTTCTACTTTTTTAATAAATTCGGGTTCCCGAGGATAGATCTGGGCCTGGACATTTTTTATTCCTCATTTGTTGCGCTCCCTGTTGTAGTTCTTCTAGGGCAAAAGGTGGTTCCATTTGGTCTATGTGATATGCTTCATTTCCATCGCAGATCTGCAGTTGTGGGTCTGCTGGTTTTTGGAAAACCTAGCAAGGATGTTGATGATAGACTATTCCCAGGTGGTGGCCAATGTAACCTGCGGGGTGCGGGTGGAGGTCTTGACCTCACCCCTGGGGGAGCTTATTCATGGTGACTTTGTACACCACCCTTCAGTGGTCGGCATTTCCAGTCGTGCTGACTAAGTGCTTCCAGGCCTTCTGCTTACTTTTTCGTATTAATTCAGTGTATCTGTTTCTGACTGCTGCGTATCTTCGTCTGAGTGCTGTTACTTCCACTTCCAGCCAGGATCGTCTTGCTCTTTGGAATTGTTTTCTTGCCTTTATGACTTCTCTTCTGAGGTTCTGGATTTCCCGAGTCTAGCAAGGGACTGCAGCAGCTGTGGACAATTTTGCTTCATCGCGGTCTCACTGGCCGCTGTTATAACCTTGATAATTTTTCTCTGGATGTCGTATGGGTCTTCTTGTCGGTCCGTGTCAAAGCGATGTTGGCATAAGGTTCGAGTCAGCAGCTCCCCAAAGAGTCTCCAGTCAGCTTTGTTCACCGCAAAGCGGGTAAGCATCTGTTTGGCTATTGGTGTTCTATAGAGAGAATCGGTTGATTTGAAAGGTAATCACTCTGTGGTCAGACGTGGTCCAAGAGTCTCGGAATGTCCAGCTTGTGATGTTTTGATAGTATGCCCAAAACCCTGACAATTGTAACATACAGTCACAAGATAGAAATCGTTTAATCTGTATGACAATCAGTCCAACAAACAAGTGTTGCCATTGCATTAGAAACATTAATTTTTTGTGAAACCTCCGAAATCACTCTTGTTTCGACTTATGAAGTGAACAGTGACCTCAGCAACCATCTCCTCTTTCGTCAATCTCAAATGAAAAAGATTTTTCTCATACATGCCACGTAGAAGATCATCCTTCTGAACTTCCTTACTAACGTCATACACAATTCACTTCATTCCAGGGCTCTTGGGAAATCCAAGCCATGTCAATTGTTTGCACTTTTTTATTTCTTCTATGTCTTTTTTAGTTTGCGTCTCTAAAACAATGCCACGATCAAATACTTGTCTTACCTTACGTATCCCCACCCCTCTCAACGAGTTTCTCATTTCTTTATCCACAGCATTTCGAACATTTTTGCTACTTTTAAGTACAGAGTCGTCAATAGCTTGAATTAATAAAACATGCTCATCATCATATGATCTAGCCACTTCATCGTCTGAAGAATTCACTTTCAACCCTTTGCAACAGAAGTTAATTCACTCTTAACTACATCACTATAAAGTTTCAGATTTTATCGGTTATGCGTATCTTGCTTATAATTCTGAGCGGATTAATGCATACATTGTATCCGTTCCTTAAATTTCTCATTCTGTATTCCAAGTTCCAAATCCATGGCGTCAAGAAGATCCCATCTAGACAGTATCCCTCTGATTGAACTCCGATTTATACCACTCTCCTTGCCAAAAAAGAAATCTTCCAAATCTTTGTGTAATTTAAATGTTATTTTAAAGCTATGAGTATTATCTGCTCCGAAAACACAATCTGCGCGAGGCAGTTTTTCTCCCTAGAAGAAGTCATGTGTTTTGACAACAGGATTAAAATTCATGTTTTCGTTCCTAATTTCTTTTGAACACGATGGCAAGATACTCGCTTCAGTATCGTTCCCTATCTCAATTTTAACTGAAGAATTTTCGTTTTTCTCAGCCAAATCCATATCACTCTGAACATTTTTCTTAACTTTTACGTAATTCCTTATCCCAATCATTTTTGATCTTTGTTGATCTTATTCTACCTAAAATTTTCTTTTGTTCTTTGACACGTTCTTCCAGTCCATTTAATTATTTACATCCTGCGCCAGCACCACATCTCGAAGGCCACACGTCTCTTTTTGTCTCTCTTTGTTAGAATCCATATCTCTGCTGCATATAGTGCCACTGAACAGATATGTCTTTATTATCTTCTTCTTAATTTCTTGTGACATCTTTTTCTGTGTAATCAAGGACAGTTTATTCTTGAAAGATTGTTTTTCCATTGCAAATCTGGATTGAATCTGTTTGACATGAAATTTCCTGTGCAAATAACTGCCCCGGATACCTAAAGTGCTCTACCTGTTCTATTCTTACTCCATCGAACTGAATTCAGAAAGGAATTAACCTTTTACCAATCATCATTTCATAACGTTTACCTTCATTCCATACTTCAGTGCTTTCTTATTTAGTATTTTGCAGCGTAGCAGTGCAACCTGCTAGTATGGCCTGATCGTCTGCAAACTTAATAGCCTGTACGTACTTTTCACCTATTTTAATCCCCCACCTTCTTATTCTCAAGTGCCTCCTTTATTATCACCTCGGCAAAATCATTGAACAAACCAGGTGAAAGTAAGCATCCATGTCTTACTCTCTTTTTAACTTTAGCTTTTTCTATTAGTTCTCCGCTCACTCTTATCACCGCATTTTGTCTTCTATATAAGTCATAGACCCGTCCAATAATCTTCTACTTATATCCGATTTTCTCATGCAATTTACTAACAAAATAAATATATATTTTTTCTTTTTCTTCCTCAATTTTCAATCAATAACTGACAATATTTAAAAATGTATTCTGCTCCTAAATTCACTTCCAAATTTTTTTAACTCAGTTCATGCAATTAATTATTATTATAATACAGAAGCTATTACTCCAGCTAACTTATCTAATCCAAAGCCACAATCGTGTACCTACTTGAAAAATCTTCAATTAATCTACTACTTTTAACTATTCAAATCGACTGGCAGAGATTTGGTTAATCATTAATACAAATTAATGATTTGTATTAATGATTAACCAAATTATTGATTAATTCTTAATACAAATACGGAGACGAAAGTCATGGGGGAAATTTTTCACTAATACTGTGGTGAATACTGGGGTTTTAAAATGGGGGGCTTTCTACCAAATTCTGGGGGTTTTAAAAATGGGAGCGTTGAAGTGTGTGGGATGAAAATTTCGTGGCATCTGGGTCAGTGTGTTGTGATGGGGTCCACTACCGTGGTATGAAAAGTTGAAAAAAATCTGACTTTGTACTCATTAAACTTGGAATTTTCACAAAAGCGGTGGCTCCTTCTGAGGGATGGAAAGCTGAAAAAATCGGACTTGTGGGCATTCACATATAGAATTTCCACCCCACTGTTGATAGCAGGATGAGAAGCCGAAACCAGCATCTCGTTTGTAGGTATTTGTCCCAAAAGTTGTGGCTCAGTATGCGGGATGAAAGCTGAAAAAAATCTGACTTAGGGGTATTAAACTTAGAATTTCCACCCAAAGTATTGGCAGTGAAAGAAAAAACTACATGCAAAAAAATCATTCTACTTAGGCTTAGTTTATTTTGTCTACCTCTTTTTTTTGTCAGCATTAACCTCTTTAGCATTTAATTTTAAAGTTTACTTATGTGTATATTTTTTCTAGCAAATAAAAGTGTTTTCTGAAACTTAAAAAGTTTTAATATGAAAGTTTGAAAATCAGGCTATTTTGTCTGCATATTTAAAACCAGTTGAGTTTTTTTTATCGGCATTATTTTCCTTAGCATTTAATTTTTAAAGTGTATTTCCACAATAGCACTTATACTTAAAAAAGATAATGAACACAGACAATTATAAAATTTACAAAAGCATGGTTTTATCGTTAAATTTTACATTAAAGGAAATTGATCAATGACACATTTAATGCCATGCAGTTCGTCTAGCAGTACATTGTAAAACCTCCGATGATCAGCAATATAACGACCAGAATTAGAATGACGAAGCGTTTTCCTATAGTTGTGTTAGAAGATTGCAGTGACCTTCGTATAGTGTGTAGTTTTAGTGGTATTAATGCATTACAAAAACAAAAAAATTACCCCGATGTATCGCGAAAGAGTACTTGGCCAGTGAGCCGACTTATCTGCAACATAAGCCACCAAGAGTTAATTTTCCAAGGAACAAAATTCCGGAACTTCACACTTTTCAGTGTGACTAAGCCGAAGTGTCCATCCAAAGAGAATGGGGTGCATAGACTGCTTTTCGAGATATGTTTGGTCCGACCAATTCAAAATTCTTCACAGCGAGTGGTAAAGGCATTCAAATCGATTTTTAAAGAAATAACTCCGTTTAACGTGATCACCGACTAGGGAAAGGAGTTTACAAATAAAGATGGACGTGCATTGTTCAAGTCTCCTAATATTAATTTCTACACAACTAGATGGGAAAAAAAAGGTTGCCATATCCAAAATCAGTACCCTGAAAAACAAAAAGAAATCTTTAAATGGATAACATTTTCTAAAAGCAAGAAATATTTCATGTTCTCCCTTACATTTACGACACTTATAACCGACTGTGCACCGCACTATAGGGATACCACCTGTTGATGTCACCTTGTTTAACGAAAGTTGTACTTGAAAAAACCCAAAGAATAGATTTTAAAATTTAAAGTCGACAATCGTGGTTCTCATCCATTTCGCAAGGAATTCTGGGGAAACTGGAGTAAAGAAGTGTTTACAGTTTCTCAAATTTTAAAACTGAGATGATCAGTTGTGTATAGAGTGAAAGATCGAACAGCAATTGCAGAAGGTTAATCTCAAAGATGAACTGCCTTCAGACATTTTCCTGATAGAAAAATACTTAAGGAGAGAACGAGATGCAATCAACATCAATGTTTCATAAAGTGGACCAGATATCCTGCCTCGTATAACCTTGGATTCATGCCAACGATTTTATTCGTAATGCTTCCGAGTAACATGTGCATGGAGAAACACACATCGGGAAAAAACACGCAGTCTAATTTTAATGTTATTTTGTCCAATGCTATGTCACTCACTGGTAAGTGGGAAGTTGCATTATTAGAAATTTACGTTCATAATTCTTGGAATAACATTTCTGAAGGCTAGGCAGAGATAATAGTGTTCCCTAAAAACCTTTCATCCTGGCGTAGAGAGATTAATGTTTTGGAATCAGAGTACGAAAATTCTTTCAAACTGATCGAACACGTGTGTTCGATCACACATGTGAACACATACACATGTGTGTGTGTGTCTGTGTGTGTAGTATGGGTGTTTAACGGCGCACAAGCTGCTGTGGCTATAGTGCCCCTATTCATAGGAATGTTATAAAAAATAATTAATATGAAACCAGCTCAATTTCATTTCAGCTCAGAAACTATTTATATGCGATCATAAATTCCAATTTCTTTCAAAAAACAGTAAAGTTCATTAATGTTTGCCTCTTCTCCAATGATATGATTTAATGTCATCGATTCTCGGAGATTAGCCAGAGAAAGAAATACTGAGGTTCGATGTTGTTGATAATGTGCACAGTCAATCAGAATATGTTTGACTGTTACATGTTCCGAGCAGTGTGAACACTGAGGAGGATCATCACCTGTGAGTAGATGCAGGTGTCAGATGAATATGTCCTATTCTAATCCGTGCGAGTACCACTTTTTCTCGCCGAACTGCTGAATGCTCGAGTGCCAAAATTTTGGATCTTGTTTCAATTGGAAGAATTTATTATTTGTTTCTTTATGCCATAGCTCTGTCCACTGTGCATGGTATGCTGCTTGAATTATGATATTATAATCAGTAGCTGGAATGAAGAAAGAGGTTAAGTCTAAAGTTGATGGATTTTTAGCAGAAATATCAGTCAGTTCATTCCCTTTAATGCCTTTAGTGCTGGAATCCAGCAAAACTTCACTTTAGTTTTTAACAGCAAACTCCTGATCTTATTTATAACAGGGTGATACTTACGAAAGGGATTCTGCATTGCTTTAATTTAGCTGAGAGAATCGGTCTAAACTAAATATTTTGCAGATGGGTGAAGAGTCGTTTTCTAGAGTTAATTGTACTGCATATAGTTCCGCTGAAATACATACATACATACTCAGGTGGAAGAGCAGCTGTTATGATAGCAGAGAGAGAAACACTACTGCTGCTCCAACAGTTGGTAGGAAAGAAGGAAGTCAGCGTAGTTTGCATAATTTTGAATATGGCTAGCATGGAGTTGTTGCACATTTAGAGTCGTCACACAGTTCTTTCCCCATTGAAGAAAATATGTATCACATGTCAGTTGAAGAAAGGTGGTCCCTGGTGGAGGAGAGTAATTTTTTACCTGTTGCCTATTGCTGAGAGCAAATTCCAATTCTGTGTTATTTCAAGGGGTCGTAGGCCTGCTAGTCGTATTTTACTTGGTTTATTTCTATAGATTGTGGAATGGTGGATTAAAGAGGTATGGCTGAATAGGATGCGGAGAGCAACTTTGTATTTTGGCTGCAATTTAAGTAATGACATTCTTCTGCGGAGGTAGAGAGGGGGCTCATGAGCTTCAATGTATAGACTATAGATTGGAGATTTCCTATAAGCGCCAAGGGCAATCCGCAGTGCATTATGTTGTATAGGATCCAGCCAACGAAATGCACTCCTTCGGGCAGAATCATAAACTGGAGCACCATAGTCCAAACGGAATCTAATCAGTGCTCTATATAAGAGCAGCAAAGTTGTACGACCTGCTCTCCAAGACCGGGCAGATAAAGCTCTTAGCATGTTCAGCTTTTTCAGACAGGTAGTGCGTATTAATTTAATGTTCTCAAAGAATTTTAACTTGCTGTCAAGGATCAATCGCAGGAATCTGCTATTATCGGCAATCGGAATGGTGCAATTTGATATCCGAAATTCAGGATCTATATGCAATTTGCGTTGATTGCAGAAGTGGTTCGCAACAGGTTTTCTGATGGGAAATACGATATCCATTGGGCTCAGCCCACTTTTTCACTTTATTGAGGGTCGTCTGCAGTTGCCATTCGATAGATCTCATAGCAAGAAATAGAGAGATCGCCAGCGTAAAGATATGCCTTCACAGTATTTGGGAGTTCTTTTGTAATGGAATCAATTCTAAGGGCAAATAGGGTTGCACGGACCCTTGTGGTACACTTTCTTTCTGCGAGAAGATAGTAGAAAGAGAGTTTTGATATCGAACCTCGAAAGTGCGGCTTTGGAGGAAGTTCTTAATAAATATGGGCAGGTTGCCTCATAGACCAAGAGTATGAAGGTCACTGAGAATGCCATACCGCCAGGTGGTATCAAATGCCTTCTCTATATCTATGGAGACCATAACAAAGTGTTCGTTTTTTACAAAGGCATTGCGAATTTCAGATTCAGCCTTGAGCATCAGATCTAAGGATGACCTGTTTTGGCGAAAGCCATGTTGGCAATTACTCAGTACATGTTTAGCTTCAATGATCCAAATGAGTCGACTGTGGATCATTTTTCGAGAATTTTACCAAGGAAACTTGACAAAGATTGGCCTGTAACTATAACGAGTGGAGGGATCTTTTCCAGGCTTCAAAAATGCTAAAACTGTAGCATAGTGCCAGGAGGTTGTTGGAAAAATATTTTCCAGGAAGATCCGGTTAAAAAAGACTAGCAGCAGTTGTAAGTTTTTGTCATCGAGATGCTGCAGCATAACATAATATATACCACCTGGCCCAGCGGCACTGTTTCGTGTTGTTTTAATGGCCTGTAAAAGTTCGCAATATTGAAGAGGCTGATTATATGGAAGTGATTGTGAGGTTCGAAAGTTGATGGATCTCTGTTCAGTGGCGGTCTTGTTTTTCTGTTTTGGCCTAGGAATTTGCAATATCTAGAGGAGAAGACAATTCTTGCCCATTGCAAGAAAGAAGTGGGAAAGGGGTAGTTGGAAATTTCCCAGAAAGCTGCCTAATTTTCTTCCATATTAATTGGAAGTCGGTGTTTATATTGATAGTAGATGCGAACCGAGTCCATGAATCTTTCTTGGCTTTCCTTTGAATGAAACGCGCTTTCGCCCTTAGCTTCTTGTAGTTAATTAGATTGGGTGTAGTTGGAGATCGACAGAATATATCGAATGCTTTGTGTTTTTTCCTTCTTCGCTTTTGTGCACTCTTCGTTCCACCAGTAGTTGAAGTGCCGTCTGGTCGGGAGATTTGATAATGGAATTGAGTATTTAGCTGAAACTAAAAGAAAGAATGTGATAAAATCAGTGAGTGACTTTATCTATGGACTGTAGTTGAATAGTTTTTTTTGTCCAGAGTGATTGCTGACTGAAATTAGGCCCATTTGGCTTTAGAGAATTTCCAGTTCCTGCAGGGTTGGTTTAATGGTGGTTGTGTAGTGAGCAGATTACAAACAATTGGGAAGTGGTCACTACTCATGGAATCTTTTAGTACGTACTACTCTATAGTCGGTACCAGTACTGGAGAACTAATGGAGAGATGAATTGCTAAGGTGTGTACATTTGGGAACTGTATGTGAGTGCGTGCATCAGTATTGAGTATGAAGAGGTCTTGGGCCTCTAGAAGTCTTCCAATGAGTGTACCCCGTTTATCTAATTTTGGAGCACCGCATTAGGGGTGATGTCCATTAAAATACACTAATATACAGAACGGTGGAGGAATATGTATGATAAGATCTTCAAGATCTTTTAAAGAGTAAGTATGGTTTGGCAGTAAGTATATTGAGACAAGCGTTATAGCAATATGGAGAGTTACACGAACAGCAACAGCTTCTAATTCAGTCTGAAGAGGGGTATGTGTAGTTGGGATGTCTGCGCGGTAGCACAGTGGTATCGCCACCGTCCTCCCCACACTGGGTGGAAAAAGCCCGGGTTCGATGACGCGAAGAAATTTTAATGGGCTTTTTTCACTCCGTGGCTGAGTTAGTCGATCACAGACGTAGATAGCAAGGTTTTCCTTCCCAGAAATTGGGGTTTTTTTATTCCAGCAAAACAGGCAAATCGACCATAGAACACATGCAATTTACAGACACAAATACGAGTTAATGTATTCAATTGCGGGAAACCCTAAAATAATAACTTGATTTTTTTTTTTTTTTTGTTTAGTTGGGATTTTTGAATTTATGAGGACTGCACACTGTCATGGTCAGTATTAGCTGTATTACGGTTTCTTCGATAAAGGCAGTAGTTCTTTATCAAAGGAGAAATTTGTAAGGTTAGGTAAGTTTCCTGGAGACAAAGGGCAATTGGAGAAAACCGGTTAATTTAGATCTTTTATATCGTCTGTGTTGCAACGAAAGCCTCTGCAATTCCATTGTAAAATGGTCTGTATCATTTAGGTTTTGTTCAGGATGATACGGCGCCTCCGTAGCCAGGTGGGAAGGAGCAGCAGTGCGTAGCACACGCTTCTTGATTAGACCGGCGTTCAAGCCCATCACCACCAAATACAGAGGATGTGGAAAGGTCAGGGAATGACCACCGCATATCCCCGGAGCAATATGGCCTTAGTTGCTAATGCTCCTAAAAACCAAATAACAAACAAACAATCAGGATGATACATCTGACCGTTTTTGGAATGAGGAGCATTTTTTCCAGAATTTTTTTTTGGGAAGGCGATACATTGTGTCATTTGCATGGAGTTCTAGTATGGAATCCTCAATTTCTGTTTTGGAATAATTATTCCCCCATCTTCCCACGGTAAAAATAAAAATTTCTGCACTATATCTTGCCGTTTTCCTCCCCATAGAAACTGAAATGTTGGACCGTAAAATCGTCTCATTGTCCTAGCTGTGATTCCTGTTATAAACACCGTGTATAAAATTTTATGAAGAATTACTGTTCTAACAATAATGGATTTGTTCTCAAAAGAAAATTATCCCACTTACCACTCTTTTAAACTTTTCCGTATTTTAGTGGTGAGCCATTTCCGTATTTTTCCGTATTTTATCACTAAAATACGAAAAGTTCCGTATTTTAGTGATAAATCGATTCAAATAGATTTGAATTGATTTATTACTAAAATACGGATTTATCACTAAAAGTCGGATAAATCGATTCGAATCGATTTATCCGACTCTACTTCTCGTTGTGGTAAAGGCCGATATACCCATTTCCCTAACAATTTGATCCTAGTTTTATCTTCGTTTATGTTTAACCCCGACTTTTTACCAAAAGAAGTAACGAGTGACAAATTCTTCCACAGCATAACTCGTAGTGAGAGTGGCGGTAACATCATCCGCATACACTATACATTTACACTGCTCTGCCGGCTTTGGCAACGGTATCCCCTGAATGGCCTCAGTTCTGTCTATTCTTCCCAGCAGTGGTTCTAGTGCTAACGTAAATAACAAAGGACTAAACGGACATCCATGTTTTACTCCCCTATCAATTTTAATGTTTTTCGAAATTTCTCCATTTATCAAAAGTCGTGTGCTGCTACGTGTATATAGATTTCTCAGGACTGTAAAACAACTGAGATCCTATGTTCGTATCTTTAATTATAGAGAAAAGGTAGTCGTGTTCGATTCTATCGAAAGCCTTTTCTAGGTCGATTGCTACTAATGCTAAATTGTAACTCTTTCGTTTTCAGATATTCTAATATATCTTTTAATAGCCAAAGGTTATATTCTATCTGCCTGACTCCCCGGTATACCGTAGCACTGTGTGCTTCTAACTTCCTGGGTTACGTCGCGTTTTAACTTAGCGGCCAAAATCTTTGCAAATATTTTGTAGTCACAATTAGCCAACGTTATAGGTCTCCAGTTACCAATTTTCGTTAAATCCCATCCATGCTTCGGAATGACAGTAGTTTGGGCACTTAAAAAGCCTTCGGGTACAACCCCTTCCTGAAAAAAATTGTTAAAGACGGCCAAAAGAATAGGCGCTGACAAGTTCCAAAACTTCTTATAAAATTCAACCCCCAAACCATCCGGTCCCTGCACGCGTCGTAATTTACATGATTTTAGAGCCACAGTTAGATCTCCCAAAATTATTTCCCTGTCCTGTAATGCTTTTTGTTCAGGTGTGAATTGTCCAATCATCCAAAATGGAGTTGTCTCTCTCTCTTTTTTCTGCAAAGCAAGCAAAAAAACTATTCATAATAGTTAGCGTTGTTGAATGTGTGTTGTCATCGTCTTTAATTTCCTGAACCGTTTTGGCTAAATTGTTTACCTTTAGTAAACCTTTACCTTTTATAAATCGCGGCTGAAGGACTATCAGCCTCCCTAAATTTCAGCTGAATTTTTTGCACCTTTTCTTTCTCTTCTTCCAATATTATACCGTCAATAATCGCTTGTACTTCTGCTGTTGCCCTTCCATCCCCGCACCGTTGGTAAATTATTTTTTCTTGTAAGAGATATTTCAGTCTATTTCTGCGTTGTTCGTTTCTTTCCTTAATTTTTGAGTAATAAAATGATTTAGCACTTTCTTTAATTTTCGTCCACATTTCCACCTTGCTCTACTATCTTTTTAATAACTGTTTAAAGTCCCAATCCTCTCTCTCCAGAACTGCTGGGTTGAGCTTCCAATAGCCTTTTTCCAGACTAACATTTGTAAATAAATCTCTCTTCCACATTACTGCCATTGATCTGAAACTTGTCGACCTCCCCAAATTTCACATGCTGTATCATTGTCATCTTATCCTTCAACTGACTCCAGACGTCTACCAAGTCCCATTTAGTACAAACCTCGATTAATTCACGAACCCCCCCCCGTACCATGATGCGGGTACCCCCCAGAATTTTGTTCATGATGATGTCAGGAATTCCAGTCCCTTGCCAGTATAAGCCACTGCACCCCCCCTCATATAGTTACCCAGTCCCTGAAACAGAGGTTTCCTTTCTAAAGTGGAATTTGGACTATAGACACAAATTAGTCTAATTGTGCGCTCCCATAACTCCAATCCACTGCCACAACCCAACCTTCTGTATCCCTACCCGCCAATCGTACAGTCCCTAAAATTGGAGAAATCACTACTATTCCCACCCCTGCGGATCGATTTGTCCCAAAACTCCAAAATCCTAACAACCGGTATCTGTTTTGAAACTGCTGGATGTCTGCTAAACTTGCGAAGTGGGTTTCTTGTAGAAACCAAATCTTCACCCCCATGTTCATCGTAATTTGCCATATCATCCTTTGTTTGTTAACCGCTCTCAGACCCTGTACATTTAACGACATAAATGTTATTCTGGACATTATGAGCAGAACTTTACTAGAACTTCTGCTAAGATATTCCTATGTTCAGCATTTAACTTTAATTTGTTATTGGTGAGCAACACAGTGAGATTTCCAACATTCTTGTTTCTAATATTGGAAATAACGAAACCTCCCCAAGCGAACTGTATATTTACTACTTCACTCTCCTCGTTTTCATTCCAAATAAAAATCGGGTCTCCTCTAGTTTTAACAATTTCCGCCAAGCTTCGCCTACAGAGGCGGATTTAACGGCGGGCCCACCGGGCACGCGTCCTGGGCCCCGACTTCTGAAGGGCCCCGCAAAACTCCAAGTTTAAACTTTTTTCTAATGACAACAATTTTGGTTTCATATATGCAGTTTTAATTACGTACAAGTTTACAATCGGCGGTAAAACTCGATAGTATGTTTATCGCTTATTTTTATTACTACGCTGCATAGCTATTAGGCCTGACGTAGCCTAGTGGTCAGGAGCGAGAGTGCATAGCACGCATTCCTTGAGTGGACTGGGGTTCAAGCCCGTGACTACTAAATACGATAAATATTTGTATTGACGATTTATTGTAAACTCTACTGACTTGGTTGTCGTGCTGGAGTATAAACAGAAAATTTATTTAAGGGGTCTGATGTAGCCCAGTGGTCAGGAGCGAGAGTGCGTAGTACGCGTTCCTTGAGTGGACCGGGGTTCAAGCCCGTGACTACTAAATACGATAAATATTTGTATTGATGATTTATTGTAAACTCTACTGACTTGGTTGTCGTGCCGGAGTATAAACAGAAAATTTTTTACTAAACACATACTACGCTGTATAGGCCCCGCGCGGCTGCGCTACCGCTCATCGGAGCAATAGAATCGTATTTGCTACTTTGTACTTACAAAGGTTCACCTGCAGGGCAAACTTACGATATACGCGTATATCGTATATTGTTGAAATTATATTAAGATAAAATTAATTCCTGTTGTTACATCAGCGCCTGGATTTTCGTAGTTTATGAATAATTTTTTAATTTTAATTAATCATTAATTTATTGCACTACAGTGGTGCCTCGCAATTCGACTATAATCCGTCGCCGAATTAGAGTCGAATTGCGAATTTGTCGAATTGCGGGTCAATATTTTCCATATAAGTTTATGGAAAATTGATTAATTCGTTGTTGGAGAGAAATAAACAGTATTATTGACTTTACTATATTCTACCATATAACAAACGAAATTAGAAAATACATAATGAGTACATGCATTTCATTGAGCCTTAGATGTTGGAAGGATGTTTTTTTATCTTGTTCTACCCTTTTTCTTCTCCTCTTGGCTTGAATGGTGATGAGGAATTGATCAACGGTGGACTGTCTCTCCCTCTTTTTCAAGATAGCCTTGAAGTGATGCATAGTAGTGTTGTTAAACAAGTCTGTCATTCTAGTTACAACAGGAGTGTTGGGGTGCCATTTTAAACAAGCAGACTGCACCTTCTCCCAATGGAATAAAATTTCTTTAATGACAGCTGTTGGCATCGGCCCTTTTTCCCTGTCTTCTTCAAGTGAAATTTCCTTTTCTCTCTCTTTTGCTTCCTGTTCGCTGAGTGTTTTGAGTTCTTCCACGGTTGGTTCGTCATTGTGATCCTGCACAAGCTCTTCCACATCAGCCTCATCAACTTCTCCTATGTCGAGTTTCTCCGCCGTCGAAATGATTTCTCGCATGGCCGCAGTTGCTTCTGATTCTTCAGCGGCTTGGATTGCATTGTTGTCATCCCGATAAAAGGAACGAGTTTCTTCCATGATGCACGAAGGGTCCTCTGTGTCACTCCCTCCCAGGCAGTTTTAATAAAGGAAATGGCGTGAAGAATATTGAACTCAGTCTTCCAGAACTCCTTCAGTGTCTTATCAGAAGAATGAGTCAGGTCAAAAAGCTGTGAAAACAAAGCCTTGGTGTAAAGTTTTTTAAAACAGGCAATTACTTCTTGATCCATGGGTTGGATCAGTGATGTGATGTTTGGAGGCAAAAACTGGACTCAAAGTCAATTTCAAGTATGTTTGCCAAGTCTTGGGGGTGGGCACTAGCATTGTCAAGAATCAGCAGTGCTTTCAAAGGTAAAAATTGTTGTCAATGAGGAATTTTTTTACACTCGGGGCAAACTCCTCAAAAATCCAATCTTTGAAGACTTTCTGGTCTACCCAGGCTTTTGCATTGGATCTCCACATCACTGGCAGTTTTGACTTGATGATTTTCTTCCCAAAGCAGCCAGAATTTTTAGAGTGGCAAACGAGAAGTGGCTTTATTTAAAGTCTCCGCTTGCATTTGCTGCCAATAACAAGGTAAGCCTATCTTTCATAGGCTTATGTCCTGGGAGCGTCACTTCTTGCGTGATGTATGTTCGAGTTGGTAAGCGCTTCCAAAATAACTCAGTTTCATCCCCTTTAAAAATTTGTTGCGGCAAGTAGCCTTCCTTCATGATTAAATCTTCAAATTTTTTCAAAAACTCTTCTGAAGCCTTTTTATCTGCACTAGCGCTTCCCCATGTCTGAGATCCCCAAGAATTTATGAGCTTCCACGCATAAATTCATTCAATGCCCGGAACGCACGGTTGCCGAAAGAGTTGCTGGTGGGGGAGGACAGCAGAAAGCGAGCAAGCCGCCAAAAGATATGCCTAACGCTGAGAGCGCGGAAACTATAGTAGCGCAGAGGGGTGAGACGCAGATTAAAGAAATCACACCAACGTTTACAAAAGCGTACGATATGTCGGTAACACAATCGGAACACGCAGAACTAACCGACGATATGGAAGCGGAAAATACAGTACAACATGTAAATAAGAGGGGGGAGAAGGAAGAAATAAGCGGTAAAACTAAAAGAGCAAAAGTGGGAACAGAGGAAATTCAAGAAGAGACCGAAACAAAACAAATAGAGGGGGAAGAGGTATAAATTTTGTCAGGCGGTAAGAAAGATTGCAAAACACTTTCGGGGTCTGATTCGGATTCAGATGGCATACAAACGAGGGGAATACGAAGGAATACAATGGTTAAATGTAATAGGAAACACAAAAGAATACAGGGAATATAGGCGAAGCTTGGCAGAAATTGTGAAAACTCGAGGAGAGCCGAATTTTCTTTGGAATGAAAACGAGAAGGGTCAAGTAGTTAATATTCTGTTCAATTGGGGCGATTTCATTATTTCCAATATTAAAAACAAGAATGTTGGAGATCTCACCGTGTTGCTCACCAGTAACAAGTTAAAGTTAAATGCCGAACATAGGAATATCTTAGCAGAAGTTCTAGTAAAGTTCTGCTCATAATGTCCGGAATAACATTTATGTCATTAAATGTACAGGGTCTGAGAGCGATTAACAAACAAACGGATGGGCAAATTACGATGAACATGGGGGTAAAGATTTGGTTTCTACAAGAAACCCATTTCACAAGTTTAGCTCTCATCCAGCAGTTTCAAAACAGATACCGGTTGTTAGGATTTTGGAGTTTTGGGACAAATCGATCCACAGAGGAATAGTAGTGGTTCCTCCAATTTTAGGGACTGTACAACTGGCGGGTAGGGATACAGAAGGTCGGGTTGTGGCAGTGGATTGGAGTTATGGGGGGGCGCACAATTAGAATTAATCTGTGTCTATAGTCCAAATTCCACTTTAGGAAGGAAAACTCTGTTTCAGGGGCTGGGCAACTATATGAGGGGGGTGCAGTGGATTGTAATGGCAGGAGACTGGAACTGCGATCCTGTCCCTATTAACGACAAAATTCTGGGGGTACCCCGCATCATGGTACATGGGGGTACCCCGCATCATGGTACATGGGGGAGGTTCGTGAATTAATCGAGGTTTGTATAAATGGGACTTGGTAGACGTCTGGAGGGAAAAAATCCGGGGAAACCAGCGGCCACCAGAATAGACATTAATATAAATAAATAAATAAATTTTCTGTTTATACTCCGGGACGACCAAACGGTCAGAATATAGGAACTAGGATAGATCGCACTTATGCAACGAGTCAGTTGAAGGATAAGATAACAAGGATACGGCATGTGAAATTTTCGGAAGGTCGACAAGTTTCAGATCACATGGCAGTAAGGTGGAAGGGATATTTATTTACGAACGTTAGTCTGGGGAAAGGCTATTGGAAGCTCAACCCAGCAGTTCTGGAGAGAGAGAGGACTGAGACTTTACAACAGTTATTAAAAAGATAGTAGAGCAAGGTGGAAATGTGGCCGAAAATTAAAGAAAGTGCTAAATCATTTTATTACTCAAAAATTAAGGAAAGAAACGAACAACGCAGAAACAGACTGAAATATCTCTTACAAGAAAAAAGAATTTACCAACGGTGCAGGGATGAAAGGGCGACAGCAGAAGTAGAAGCGATTATTGACGGTATAATATTGGAAGAAGAGAAATAAAAGGCGCGAAAAATACAGCTGAAATTTAGAGAGGCTGATAGTCCTTTAGCTGCGCTTTACCAAAGACGACTAAGGCTAAACAATTTAGCCAAAACGGTTCAAGAAATTAAAGATGATGACAACACACATTCGATAACGCTAACTGTTATGAATAGTTTTGTAAATTACTATGAAAAAGCTTGCTTTGCAGAAAAAAGAGAGAGACAACTCCATTTGGACGATTGTACAATTCACACCAGAGAAAAAAAACATTACAGGACAGGGAAATAATTATGGGAGATCTAACTGTGGCTCTAAAATCATGTAAATTACGACGCGTGCCGCGACCGGATGGTTTGGCAGTTGAACTTCATAAGAAATTTTGGAACTTGTTAGCGCCTATTCTTCTGGCCGTCTTTTACAATTTTTTTTCAGGAAGGGGTTTACCCGAAGGCTTTTTAAATGCCTATGCTACTTTCATTCCGAAGCATGGACGGGATTTAACGAAAATTGGTAACTGGAGACCTATAACGTTGGCTATTTGTGACTACAAAATATTTGCAAAGATTTTGCAGCTAAGTTAAAACGCGACGTAACCCAGGTAGTTAGAAGCACACAGTGCTATGGTATACCGGGGAGACGTATAGAATATAACCTTTGGCTATTAAGAGATATATTAGAATATCTGAAACGAAAGAGTTACAATTTAGCGTTAATAGCAATCGACCTAGAAAAGGCTTTCGATAGAATCGAACACGACTACCTTTTCTCTATAATTAAAGATACGAACATAGGATCTCAGTTGTTTTACAGTCCTGAGAAATCTATATACACGTAGCAGCACACGACTTTTGATAAATGGAGAAATTTCGAAAAACATTAAAATTGATAGGGGAGTAAAACATGGATGTCCGCTTAGTCCTTTGTTATTTACGTTAGCACTAGAACCACTGCTGGGAAGAATAGACAGAACTGAGGCCATTCAGGGGATACCGTTGCCAAAGCCGGCAGAGCAGTGTAAATGTATAGTGTATGCGGATGATGTTACCGCCACTCTCACTACGAGTTATGCTCTGGAAGAATTTGTCACTCGTTACTTCTTTTGGTAAAAAGTCGGGGTTAAACATAAACGAAGATAAAACTAGGATCAAATTGTTAGGGGAATGGGTACATCGGCCTTTACCACAATGAGAAGTGGAGTCGGATAAACCGATTCAAATATTGGGAGTTCCGTTTGGAGAGAGTCCCACCACTAAAATACGGGAGCTCACCACTAAAATATGGGAGCTCACCACTAAAATATGGGCAAGTTCAAAAGAGTGGGAAGTGGGGCAATTTTCTTTTGAGAAGAAATCCATTATTGTTAGAACCGTAATTCTTCCTATAATCTTATACACGGTGTTTATAAAAAGGACCGCCGTAGCCTAGTGGTCAGGCGTGCGGGTGCATAAGTACACGTGCCTTGAGTGACCGGGGTTCAAACCCGCGACTGCTGAATATGGTGCTGTTTCTTGTATTCTGTCTAAATAATAAATTTTAAATAATAATAAATAAAATTTATTTATTTATTATTATTTATTATAACAGGAATCACAGCTAGGACAATGAGACGGTTTTACCTTCCAACATTTCAGTTTCTATGGGGAAGAAACGGAAAGAGATAGCGCAGAAATTTTTTTTATTTTTACCGTTGGAAGATGGAGGAATAAGTATTCCAAAAATTAATTTGAAGTGTAGCTGTAAGAGACTGCTGGACGTGGCTAATATGGTGCAATCTGACCATTTAGTAGCGGTACTGATAAAATATTTTATGGGATTTTCAATACAGCCTTAATTAAAGGCGACAATTATCTAGCGCCAAAAGCAGAGATAATTCCTATATATTACAAAAAAATTGGGGATATGTGCACGCAGTTAAGGGAGAAAGATATAGATCCTTTTAAGGGTGGGTTAAAACGATTCTACTGGACACTGTTTACCTCAGAAAATACAGAAATGCCAAATTTAGGAAACCATAATGCGCAGTTGTTTTTTAAAAATCTAAAAATTGGCGGAAAATACCCATCTCGTATTGATTTTTCGTGGAGGGTTGGGTACGGAAATATACCAGTGAACGATATCAGGTATAGATTTAGTCAGACATGCAACAGTTATGTCAATTTTGTACCGAAATTGAAACAGTGTACCATTTATTTTATTACTGTCGATTCGCGCAGGAAGTTTGAAAGAGAATTTGTAGATTTTTGAGGATAAGGCAGTTCATACTGGAGGAGGTAATTTACTTGCAATTCGATCATCCCTTGGGCAATAAAAAAATGTTCACGATATTTTTAATTACAGATGCAAAATATCATGTGTGGAAGCTTCGAAAACGGAAAAGGTTTGGGACCTTTAGGGGATCCCTGTGGGAATTGAAACAAACAATGTCTGCTTCCATGCAAAGGTTTTTACAGTTGGAAAAATGGCGGTTAGGTTCTGATAAGTTTCTGAAAAGGTGGGGAGAGCCACTTCTTCTGTGCAGTTTGGTTGGAGATGAGGTTCAGCTAAAGTACTGGTTTTGGTTATTTGGAAAAAAAAAAAAAAAAAAAAGCAACTGGGGTTTTTTTTTTTCCTTTATTACAAAATTCCGTTTTCTTGATTAAAAAATCTAGATCTCTTAGGCTCTCATCAAAACAGTTCCATGATATAGGTTTGAATTTTATAACTCAATTGTTTGGTTTAATAGATCTGGTCCAATGGGTTATTTTTCACATTAAAATCACAATAGCTTCTGGTTGGTGGCAATCCTCTGAAAATAAATAACATTAGTCTTCTCTACTAGAGAAGCGTTATTTATTTGAAGTAGTGCAATACCGCTATCTCGTAGTGAAGGCAACCACAATATGAGATTCAGTTAAAACGATGCCTTCTAACTACTTATGTAGTTCAAATTTATGGGTTAACTATGGTATATTTACACCAATATTATATGGTTAAATACCAAAACCCATAAGAATTGTGCTTTGTGCATTTCATTTTCAAATTACATTTTTCTTAACATATCGATGTAGAGGCACATCTATGAAAAATATTGTAAACCGATATAATTGTAAAGATTTGTGGGCAATCGCGACTTTAGATGTAATTCAATTTGTATGTGATCAATCGCGACTTTAGATGTAATTCAGCATTTACTTCCTAAAATGTTTAACAAAACAAATGTCTCTTTATTGAAAATCATACTTACATCCTGGTCCAATGAAACTTGCTTCTAAGGCGGCAAGGCAAAGAAAGTGAGCACTGCGTATTTCCGCTTCCAGATTTTTTTCTCTCTCTTTCTTCTTCCGCCCACTTTCAGACTGAATGTTGGGCATAGAAATGGATTTCTGCATTCGTTTTCAGGTCTAAGTACAATTGAAGAGACTGCAGATACCTTTTAACTGAAGATCCTACAGACAGCTCCTTTCTTTTTAAAATCGATGACATGTGTTTGTCCATAGATACTAGTCTGTTCTGCTCTGGTGGAGCTATGACAGGTAGAAATTTGCAGAGAGAATTATTTATCTGTTTATTTAAGCTTGTAATCAAAGGTACAATTAGACTGCCCAGAAGAGGAAACAATGCTAATGTATTTATTTCTGAGGGGTTTTAAATGCAATCTTTTTATCTATGAGGGTTTGCAGTAGCTTCTTCTTACGTCAGAGCTTGCATTTTCCTAAGGGAGTTGCTGGTATGTTTCCACGAATCAGGTTCTTGCAAATTTCACGAGTCGAAGTAATCTGGCTCTGAGTTGAAAACTTCAGCAGGACTGTAGCCTGTTTAGGATGAGCTTCTGAGAGACATGATGAGGTTAGAGTGACATGCTAATCTCCTTGCCATTTGGTAACACGTGTGATTGGAAGCGTAATCGCTCATCTGTATCCACTAAAGTCAAAAGGCAGATATGAATGTGGAGTCGCGCTGTGTCATTATAAATCTACGGATACGCCTGGGAACACTGGGGTGGCCAAATGTGTGATTTGACATGAGTCTTGATGGTTTTAAAACACTACCAAGTAGTGAGAATTAAAACTGATGGTTCAAATTGTGAACCTTGACAGAACAAGTTTTGAGTGAGTAGAATAACACTCAGATTTCTATGGTTGGTGCGAGTCGTTTATGATATTTCGGCCACTATCTTTTGCCTGGATGATCAGATCGTCTAAAAAGAGCAGATTGTTCACTCATGGGTCGAATTCGAGTACGTTTAAACCTTCGACGAACTCGGTTTGTGGGTACTGGAGAAACTTTTCTTGATGCTCCGAAAAGCAATAAACAATTCTTTGAGGAGGTGGGGAAATTAAAGTTTGGCAGTGCTCAAGTAGTGACAAAACAAAAGTGGTTTCTCCCAATTGAGTGGCTCCCGAGATGATCCAAGTAAATGGATGCTTGAAAATGTTTTGTGTGGACGTGCCTAGTTTGGAACTGGTATTTATGTAGGCAAGTGTGGCTGGGCCAGCAACAAAAAAGACAGAAGGTGAGGGAGGGGAGGGTCTCTGGAAAAATAAAAAATGTTGCCAATTTAAATTTTCTTTGATTTTTAAAGTCAATAAGATCCAATTTTAAAAGTTTCCCTTATTCTCTTAATTTTCTCCCTGACAATTCCTGATTAAAAAGAGTATAGTTTTAAAACTTGCTGATTTTTTATCGATAAAAACACGTTTCATTGTCACATTAAAACCCAAAAGAACACCTCGTTGGGGTGTTCTACTCATTTTCCCCACCGTGCATCCCTGGCCATCGTTTCGTGAAGGCATCACATCCCCCAGTGCGCATCCATAAAGTGATGGTAGAAAGGGGGAGGGGGCATCCCCAGTGCACCAACGGTGCACCGAAAAGGAGACGACACCCGGGAACCATTGGATGCTTAGTGTTAAACTTGGGGATTCCACGTGAATTTTCACTTTAGAAACAAATATAGACATCAACTCACTTGGGCGTTAGAGTTAACGGTAATTTGGGAGCCATTGGTAGAGCTTCCCGCAATGCCGAGAAGTGCGGTACCGCGTATTCTGCAATGGCAAGACACTGGGGGCAGTCCTCAGGGCAGACCGCAATGCCAAGAGGCTGGGATGATCGCATTCTGCCTCCCCCAAACTTCGTCCTATTGAAAGAAATCATTGTTCTGGAAGAAACATGTAAGTCACTGTTTTAGGGTCAATTATAATCAGTAAGAACACACGCTGAAAGAAAACATGGAAACCGATGGTTTTAAACACGATTATAATTTGCAGCATGAAAAACTGTAATACTGATATTAGTATAAATTATATCCTGACAGATAACTTCTCGACTTTGATCCGACAAGTTAATTCGGTTTCGGTCTCGAATCGGTCGGCTAGTTAGCATTAGCATTAGTAGAGGCATTTGATGCAAGAAAGCAAGCTTATGCAGCATCAGCCAAAAAAAAAAAAAAAAAACACTTCCACTTCACCCCTCTGTTCGTTCAAAATACCTGTCCAGCTGAGCCTTAAACTTATTTAGGCTATCAACTTCCACGACAAGGAATGGAAGTCTGTTCCACCAACCAACCACTCGCTGGCTAAAGGCAAATTTCCGCAAGTCTATCCTACATCTGTCATTCCTCAATTTGAATTTATGCCCTCTCAGGTGATTATTCTGAGCGAGAGGAAGAATCCCATCAGCATTGAGCATGCTCAAACCATTCAATGCTTTATACCCATCTATCAGATCATCTCGCTGGTGCCTAGTCTCCAGACACTGTAATTTGCAAAACTTAAGCCTTTCTTCCTAAGAGCACCCCTTTGTTCCATTCACTAATCTTGTTGCCCTTCTCTGTACTCGTTCCAGCAGCTCTACATTCTTCTTGAAATGAGGCCTCCAGACCTATATACAGTACTCTAGGTGTGGCCTGACCATTTCCTTATACAAGGGAATAATCACCACCTTATACCTGCTAGAAAAATTCCTATATATCATTGACAATACACCATGAGCTACTCTTGCAGCCCGTCTGCTCAGAGAACTTCATATCTGCCTGCACAACCACCCCCAGGTCCCTTTCGTTCTCTACCACTGTCAGTGTAGTACCACAGAGTTGATACGTTGCTCTGCGGTTGCTGTTTCGCAAGTGTAGTACTTTACATTTGTCAATGTTAAACTTCATTTGCCACCTCTCAGCCCATCTGCTCAACCTTTCCAGATCCTGTTGCAGCAGCATAGTGTCAGTAGTGCACTTGGAAACCCTGCCAACCTTTGTATCGTCTGCAAACTTCGACATTAAGCTTGATATACCATCATCAATATCATTTATGAATACAGAAAACAATAATGGACCCAACACTGAGCCCTGAGGGACTCCACTAATAACATTAGTCCACGATGAGCAGTGTCCATTGATTACCACTCTCTGTCTTCTCCCCCTCAGCCACCCCTTTATCCACAGCAGCAATTTTCTTCCAATGTCACACTGCTCCAATTTGTGCAGCAGTCTTCCATGCGCAACAATATCAAAAGCCTTTCTAAGATCCAAGTATATAATATCAAAGTTATTCCCTGCATCCAGTTCCTTTGTGACTGCATTATAGTATCCACTCAAATTGATCAGCCAAGACTACCCCTTAACAAAACCATGCTGTGTCCGAGCTATAACTGAAGTCTTGTCTAAATGATCCTGCAGTGCTTCTTTAACTAGTGCCCCCATTAATTTTCCTGGAACAGAAGTTAAACTCACAGGTCTATAATTGCTTGTGTCAGCCTTTGATCCTCCTTTGTGAATTGGGGTCACATTTGCACATCTCCAGTCTGCGGGTACCTCCCCTGAGTCCAAAGAAGCTCTCATAATTATGGCTAAGGGTTTGCTTACTTCCTCTGATGCCTCCTTTAATATAACTGGATAGATCCCATCCACCCCGGGTGCTTTTCCTGTGTTTATCTTCCACAGTTTCTCCTCCACTTTACTCTCAGTTATTACAAGATTCTCTAGCTCATTGCTAGAGTTGAATACACCTCTGGCTTTCCCCTCCCTAAATAACTCCTCAAGTGTGAATGTCGATGCAAAATATTCCTTTAGTTTGTTAGCTACCTGAGCAGGATCAGCAACAGTTGACCCATCAATATCAAGTGGACCAATCTGATTCATCCCCTTCCTTCTAGAGTTTACATAAGTAAAGAACTCTTTGCTGTTTTTCTTTGCATCCCTTGCCAAAGATTTCTCGTACTCTGCCTTCGCCTGCCTAACCTCCTTTGTAACTTGGTTACAGATCAACTTGTATCTATCATAGGCTTCTGTGTCATGTGTTAATTTGTATGTATCCCATGCATGTTTCTTCTCTGCCATATGCCTCATCAGTTCATCTGACATCCATTTAGGCCTAAACCTTGAACAATATTTCTTAGTTGGTATGTAAACCCTAGTAGCTTCCAAGATAAGTTCTTTGAATGCTTCCCATTTTGCATTTGCTGTTGGTAACATCATCAGTTGGTCCCACTGTATAGAATTTAAATACTGTCTCAGTCCATCGTAGTCGCCTTTACGAAAGCAATAACCCTTCCCTTTACCCCTAATGGTAGTTACCTCTTTGAGTAAATCCCACTTCAGCACACTGTGATCACTGCCACCTAGTGGTTCATTTATCTGCAGATACTTAATGCATGAAGAATCACTGCTGATAATCAAATCAAGAGTATTCCTCCCTCTAGTTGCCTTCCGAACATGCTGATGTAGAAAACAATCATCCAATAAACCCACAAAAGCCTTGCTAGTGTGTGAATGACCAGCCCCCAAACTCCAGTCAATATCTGGGAAATTAAAATCTCCCATTATAAGAGTCTCTGATTTACTGGCCCACTCTATTTCCCTGTACAGTTTCTTATTATACTTATCAGAGTCATTAGGCCTATAGCACTCTCCTGCTCTCAATTTTGATCTCCCAATGCTTATGTCACACCAAACTGATTCGACACTGCACTGTCCAGAGATGTCCACTGGCTTCACTTCCTTGGATTTTATGTATTTCTTAACTAATAGCATAACCCCTCCTCCCTTCCTATCCAGTCTATCCTTTCTGTAGATGTTGTACTCCCCAAATTCCAGTTCTGCATTCCTTACATCTGTGTGACACCAAGTCTCTGATATCCCAACAATATCTGCCTTTGATGTTTTGAGCAATACCTCAAATTCATCAAATTTATTTACTAAACTCCTAGCATTGGTGTACACGCAAGTATACATGCACCTATTTCTATTCTTAGCTACCCTAACACAACCCATGTGTTTACTTGTACCGCAATGACTCCCAGCTGTCTCTGAAATATCCTGAATCTTGTTTTTCAGGCTTCTGCTCATTCCAATAGAAGCAATGCAAGAATCTCTTTCACCTCTGCCAGTGGCTACTGTTAATCTATTCGTCTTTGTCTCCCCCGAAACCAGCAGTTTTCCGACCCACCTAACACTGCCTCGATAGCATCATCAAATATTCTTGCACCCTTTCTATTTAAGTGTATCCCATCCCTGTAGAAGCAGTCTCTCCTGTTAACAAGTACAGTCCAGGCTGAAAAAAATTCTACTCCTTGAGCCTTGCACAATCTTTCCAGGGCCGAATTGATCGACAAGGCTCTCATCATATACTTCCTCCTATCGTGTCTGGGCAGAATTGCAGACACTTTCAAATTCAACCCTATTTCACGGCTTTTTTTCAACAGTGACCTGTACTTGTTAAGCAATTCTGCCGTCTCCTACTCTTGATATCATTAGTGCCAACGTGTACAACTATACCTTTTGTGCCCTTAAAAGATGATATCTGCTCTACAACGTCATCAACCTTCGCCCCTGGCAGACATACCCTGGTCCTGTTCCCCCCTATCCTTTTTACAAAGCATGTTCCCCGTTTCCCTGACAATAGAGTCACCAACAACTACTAGTTCCTTTGGGACCAGCGCATTCTGCCTTGGGGGTTGCCGCTGTGTTGCGCGATGACCAAGTGCAAGCTCTGGCGTTGATGTGGCCAGCTGAGAGCTTGATGGGCCCCTCAATTTAGTTCCTTCGAGGGCATCCACCCTGTCCTTCAAGCTCTCATATAGGGCCATAACAACGCTGAGTTGTTGCCTGATTTCGATACACTCCTTGCATCGCGCACACACAAAGACATCCCCCATGGCAATATCATGTCCCGTACCTGAATGTCCACAAACATCATGCAAGCTGTGCATTTTAGAAGGCTGTGATTCAGAAGGCAACTGCTCCCCTCAGTTCTGCTCTGAGCCACAGCACTTCCATAAGCTTGAGCCTTTTGTTTTGCTGCTCTGGTCTGAGTCATGATTACTTTTAATTTAAATAAAATTTCCGTTTCAGTTTATTTCAGTTTGACAGCTTCTGTCTCACCATCAGAGTCAAAGTGAAACTCCATCTCATGAAGTGTGTGACCTCCATCAGTGGTCGAAACAGGAGTCTTACTAGTCTCCATCACAAAGGCAGAAGAATAATCACAAGAAAAAACAGCAACAATGTTGAAAAGAGAGCAATTGAAAATGCCACTCAAATTCACCCTTTTTAAAGACTGGTGAGGATTGATCATTTTGCTTGAAATGTGTTCAAAATGACTGACCACCATATGTATGCATGGTTTTTTGGCCATTTTCATTGGGAGGGAAGTTTCCTTGATTCTCATGGAAAAGGGAAGTGAGTTATTCTTAAACTTTGACCCGTGGGGAGGGTCGCAGACATCTCTGTATACGTTTCAACCCTGGGATAGATAAATGTATTTTGAACTGGGAGTAAAACTTTCAAAATTATATTGAATTCTAGAAAAAAGCTACCCATTTCGATTCATGGGTTTTCACCAGACACTAAAAAATGAAACTTTCTTGATGTCATTGGAATGAAAACGGCTATTCATATCGAGAAATCAAAATTTGCGTATTCGCATCACGAGAAACCACTAGTTTTATTTTGTTGTCTGGAGAGGTAAACATCTATAATTAACACCCATTTCACCCCGTAGCCGAGTGGGCAGGAGCGGGAGTGCAGTAGCACACGCTCTTTGAGTAGACCGGGGTTCAAGCCCCTGACTGCTGAATACGGTCGATCTGCCAACCCGCACTGGACCAGCGTGGCAGATTATGGTCCATTTCCCTCAGTATGAATTGTTAAGGAGGCTTCCACCCTGCAGTGGGTTGATAATGGCTGCACTTTACTTTTTTTTTTTTTTTTTCACCCATTTCAACCTTATGAATAAATTGAGTCACTTGCCTTGAACGGTAGACAGAAGAGGCACAATGTAACATGAATTGTATATGTTGGAAGTTACGGTTCAAATCGAAAAGTGCGTAATCGTGTTGAATAGAAAAAAAAACAAAAACATATCGTTAGCTTTCACAGTAGTATGTTTCTTTGGTGGATAGTAAAACGAATCTCTTTCTTATCGAGATTTGAACATACAATTACTGATTTCACAAGCTGGAAGTAACGATTGGGTGCAATCACCACACAAGTTGCTAGTAACAGGTTCGCCCGGAATCGATATACTGTAGTTGTTCTGAGTAGCAAAACACGGCTTTTGGAATTTAAAATTGTCTTTTGTAAATATCAGCATTTTCTCATGAGAAAACTTGTTGGAGAGATTGAAGATTAAAAAAATAGACACACGTGCGAGTGAAAGAAACTCACACAAATAAAGGTGTGGGGTTTTCATCAGATTGCTCAAGCTTTAAATTCATATTTCCTACTGAATTTTTAGATTTCCAAAGCCTGCTATTGACAATAAGATAAATGAAATTAATGTAAAATTCTCTCCATAGTACAATTCAGGGAAAATATCAATTACATTCAAAAGAACTATGAAAAATATGTATGTTCGTTATACTTTGCACACTGACTAATCAAAAATGTTTACAGTGTCTTGGAAATAAACGCATCTGTTTCTAGTCATAATGATCAGATGTTATCTTTGAAGGAGTGAGACTGGTGCTCCAGGAAGTGTCGGATGATAGTAGGACTTGACTTTTGACAACCAATGACTCACACTGAACTGTATAAGGCTAATGATCGTGTCTTGTCACGTTTTGGTAATACGTAAACAGGAGCGTTTGCGACTTTCAGTTAAGTCTGAATGAAAATGGGGAATTAACAATAAAAGAAATAGCCGTCTTTTCTTATTCGAGTGTGTTTTCAGTAATAATTCTACCTCCTTGCCCGTGGTGGAAATTGCCGATTAAAATTCATGCACAGAATAAGTGGTTGCAGAAGCACATTCACAAAATTTCTTGGGACGCTGGTAAACAATCACAGCGTAATATTCGCACTTGCGATCGTATTTTTGTAAAAGGACTTGAAAAAATATTTTGAGACATTTTTCTTCCCTCCCCATCTCAGATTTGAGGGAGCTGGGATGTCCGCCAATAAGAAAGCGCCATTTCGATAAGGGCACATGTTCACTGCATCATTTGACTCGCTTCTGTGCGGATCACATTGTACGTCTGTTCTGTCTCTGGTTGAGCAAGTCATTTCAACTTTGGTATCTGTTTGTGCATCCAACTCATAAGTTGTCAGCTACAAATTATGACGCATCCAACACCGTAAAAAAGAATGCAGTGTTCTATCGACATCTAGGAATGCGATAAACTCTTTGAGTTACATTTTTTTTTTATTATGACCCGGTGGTGCTACTGCAAAATTCTAAAGTGCACATACGACTGTCCAAGAAGCAATGGATGGAAGCAAAGGCATATGAAATCCTTCTCATTCGTAGTCGCACGAAAGAAACTTTACAACTTCAGGGACTGACCGTCGGAACTGGAAATTCCATTGCAACTCTAGTGTGACTCTGTGACAGCGATAAGCTTGAAATGCATTTACCCTTAGACATTTCAGAAATGGAACATATGAAAATTCCGATGATTTCTTCCAAATTCTGGAATCAGAACAACCAGGGTTTCAATCTCTGCAAGAGAGAGATTGAAACAGGAACATTTCTTGACAACTTTATTCACCATGCCATTTTACCCAGTTTATGAGCATTATATATGGAACACAATACCTTTCAACACAGTGCAAAACTTTTTAGCGAAATGTAAGATGAATGGGAATAACTCAGTCTTCAATTTGTATTGTATCTTCCTGTCAGCCCTGAATATATATCGCTAGCAACTGAGAGCACTGACCCAAGTTCAAGACCAGCTCAAGGGAAAAATAAAATTGAAAATGAAATCCTGAAAATACTATTAATGCTATCTGTGGAGGGAAAATAAAAACAAAAAATTCAAGCGGAACTGGAAGTAAGAAGAGACACCTGCCAGGTTAGAAAAGAAATACAACCGGAAGTAAGCAGCACCACTAAGTGTGTTGAAATAAACTTTCCACATCTGGGGTCAAGGATCATTTCATTCACCTCTCCACTCGTTACTACCTGTATCACTCCAGCCGAATCGTTCAAATTTTTACAGAAAGAAGAGGCATTCATATAAGCGCATTATTAGACTCCCATGGCACAGTGCGGTTGTAAAGGAGTCTTTGCTTGCCTGAATTGATTTTTTCAGTCATTTTTTGTCCTTCTATTCTAATGCATTAAATTTCCGAGGGTTTTTTTTTCCCGACTTTTACATCTACATTTCCTTTTATCTTCCACTGATGACGCACTTTGAGAATGCAACACACTCATGATTTCCTTCGTTTTTTAATTGTTTCTAAATCTCACTTAATATCCTCCAATAATTGCATCCATCTGAAACAGAAGGATCACCTGTCTTCCACATGATCAGATCGACTAAAAAGACCAAAACATAGTGTTTAATATGAAAGAACCTATGATTCCACCGAATGGCGACCTGCATTTGTATACTGTAATTATTTGTTGATGCCAGTTGCAAAAGGATTCTAATATTACAAAAGAGTACATAGAAATTGAAACAGGTCCAACAAGAGGACAATTTACCCAATTGATGGTTATTTTAATAAAAAAATAAATTACTTGCTATTTCTATAACTGAATGATTTGTTCATTAATTAATCTTTCACAACTAAAAGTAATAATGGCTCATTATATAATGTTTTATTGTGTTTTTCTTAATTATTATGGTTTCCTATTTAAGTACAATTATGTTCATTTATATCAAAGAGAAATTTTTAAATTTTGTAGGAGTGGTGGCTAATCATCTTCTGTCTAATATTATTATCAGAGTGGACTGATAGCAAAAAGATTCATAGAGATAAAAGGGTGGGGCACATCGGAGCAGGATCAGTCATCGCAGGAGAATGGTGGAAAGAATGGTGGCAACAGTACATAGGAGAAGTAACAAATCCAACAGTACGTCTGGTCATTTATCCAACTGATTCATTAGGAAATCGTCTCCAATGTCCTTGTATACTTCCTCACACAACATCTGTTTTTCCGTCACCTCCCACAAGATCCCTCAGACATCCAACAAAAGCACCATCTCCCATCACCCAAACTTCCATGATAAGGCTATCAACACAACCACACCTTCAATCCCCCCCATCTACCAGTCCACCTCATCTACCAGCACCAAAACTGCTGCCAAATCGTCCTCCTCCTCCACTAATCCAACCACCTGTAGTAAATTCGCCTTCTCCACCAGCAACAATGCTGCCATCTTATCCACCACCAATGCTACCACAATTCCAACCACCGAAAGTAAGGCCACCTCCTCCACCACCACCAACACTACCACCAATCCAACCACCTCCAATAAGGCCACCTCCTCCACCACCACCAACACTTCCACCAACTCCTCCACCACCACCAACAGTTCCACCTATTCAACCACCTCCAGTAGGGCTTCCTTCTCGAACACTTCCACCATTCCAACCGCTCACATTAAGGCCACCTCCTCCAACACTTCCACCATTCCAACCGCTCACATTAAGGCCACCTCCTCCAACACTTCCACCTATTCGACTACCTCCTCCACCAGCACCACCAACACTTCTACCTATTCGACCATCTCTTCCACCAATTCAACCACCACCAGTAAGGCTACCCACTCCACGATCACAGTCACCAATCAAATTCATCCAACCACTTTCAATAAGGCCACCTCTTCATCTACCAATCCGACCATCTCCAATGAGAACACATCTTCCACCATCACCGACAAGGCAATCTCCAATAATGCCTCCTTCTCTAGCTCTGTCAACACAGCAACTTCCAATAAAGCCACCACCAACACAGCAACCTCCACTAAGGCTACCACTAACACAGAGACCTCTAATAAGACTACCACCAACGACACAGTCACCTCCTCCACCATTGACAATGCCACCAATCAGACCACTTCCAATACCTTCTCCACCATCACAAACACTGCTACCAATTCGACCACCTCTGGCACCACCACCATTTCTATCACCCATTAAACCACCTTCCCCAACAAGGAGACCAGCCAAAAAAGTCGAACCTTCCAAAAGGCCAATTCAGCCTCCATCTCGAACATCACCAAGTCTACCTCCAATAAGAAAAATTCAACCAAAACTTCCTCCAACAAAGCCACAGATTCAATTATCTGTTCCACGACCTCTAAAAAAGCCACCAGTTAAACCACCTCCACTATCACTATCTCCTCCAATAAGGCCAATTCACTCCTTTCCGACAAAGGCACCAATTCACCCATTGCCTCCATCAAGGCCAAAAGTAACTCCAATTCTATCTCCTTCTCCAACACCACAGCCACCACTGTCTTCTCCAACAAGACCAATTCGATTTCCTCATCCTCCACCTTCGAGAAAGCCACCAGTTCGACCACATCTTCCTAAAACGCCACCGACTCGACCACATCTTGTAATAAAGCCACCAACTCTATTACCACCTTCTCCACCATCTTCTACAAAAGCACCAATTTGGTCTACTCCTACTCCTCCACCACCACCACTGCCTCCACTTGCCTCAATAACGCCATTAATTCATCCCACTCTTCCTTCAATAAGGCCACCAGTTCCACCGCCTCTCCCATCAAAGGTTCGAGCACCAACGGAGTCATTTAGGTCGAAAACAGAAGCTCTTTGTCCAGAAATTGGTCCTCTTCAGAAGATTCCTCGACCTGATCGACCACTGCCAGATGGTTCCATGCCTCCATGTGCATTATCTGGGAAGAATTTCTGCATATTAACTGAAGGCTATCCATCGTAAGTAGTTTCAGTTTTTCTTTGGAGGATTAGTGAAAATGACGACAGTTATTATTTTATCCACCTATTTTATTAAAATTTACATATTTATATTGAATATATTTTTATTCTATTAATAATAATTAAATGATATTTGCGAAAAGTGTAAATTTGAATAGTTTTTAATTTTACATTGAATTAATCTGTACTTATCGCCTACATTTTTGTTGATCTATAAAGCCAGTAAAAACTGTAAAATGCGGCACCTCTCAATCCCTGAAATTTTTTTTAAATTTTCCGCATTTTATACAGGTATTCAATGAAGCACTACCAACTGAATTCATTAAGCACTACTAACTGAACTTATTTACTTGGTAAACATAACGACTAAAATGTAGTGCTAATGTAAAGAAAGGTAAACAACAATTAAATTTGTTTAATGCAATAGCGGACATTATACAAAATGATAACACATGTTGTCATGTCAGTTTTAAATGTAATGAAATATCCACATGTGATGTCAGTATTATATGCAATGAAATGTAAATGTGTGTGATATCAATATTAAATGCATGCCTGGGATAATATACGAGAGGAGAGAGAGAGAGAGAGAGAGAGAGAGAGAGAGAGAGAGAGAGAGAGAGAGAGATCAATGTATGAGTGCCAGAAAGAGTAAATATCGTCACGTTGGAGGATAAAAGAATTAACTTCTTAAGAAATAATTAAAGCGAGTTATGTGCAGTTTTTTTATTTTTTAATGATTTATATGATATTTTGTTATTTTATAATATTGTAGAGAAATTCAATCAATTCCGTGCATATAATAACAAAGGTCTCAGAGTTTCATTTTTCCACCATGATAACTTTTCATGTAGCTGGCGAGCTGTGGCATAGTGACATAGAATTTTTGTGTGGGCGTCACCGGTGCTTTCCGACAATTGCGCAGTTTTGTCTTGTGTGGCGAAACCAGAACAGAGTACAATTGACTCACTAGGAACACCCGGATAGCCTCCACGTGGTGAAGTATGGGCAACATCTTCCACAATATGGAGACAATCCTACATAATGAACATCTCGACAAAGAGAGAGCTACCACACGATTACAGGCCTATATGGAACGCGGGGCAAGTCAAATGCCACAACGTGCCCCGACATATTCAGAAGCGCCGAGGACCCCAACGGAAACGCAACAGACAACAACGCACCAGACAATAACAACGCACCAGAAGAGGAAGACGCTCCTGCCAACGCCAAACCTGGTGATACTCAGATCGAAACAAACAGGAAAAATTCCCACAAGCGAAGACCACAAAGCAAAAGTAATAAATAACATGAAGGAGGACCTGAAGCTAACACGAATAACACGAAGGGATGAGAGACGTAGGACTGGCAATAGAGACAGAGACCAGGCAAGAAATCCAGAGCATCGTTGAAAACCCCAAGATTGACGCCCTTGGATTAACGGCCCAGTCGCCCAAAAGGAAGGGACCGAATATATTAATTTATGACGTTAGCCCAGAAATTACGGCCATCCAATTAGCTGAAGAACTTTACCACAGAAACCTCCAAAGCAAAATCCCGGACAAGCAGCCGCAAGAAGTGATAATACCAAAGTTCCACATAGAGGCGAGAGGAGGCTTAAAAAACAGCTGGATGTGGAACAAATCCCGGAGGCGTGGCAAGTCCTAAAGGAAGGTACAAGGGTCTAGAATGGGGAAGCTGGGACAAGGGTCTAGAATTGTCAATACATAGGAGAAGTAACAAATCCAACAGTACGTCTGGTCATTTATCCAACTGATTCATTAGGAAATCGTCTCCAATGTCCTTGTATACTTCCTAACACAACATCTGTTTTCCCGTCACCTACAAGATCCCTCAGACATCCAACAAAAGCACCATCTCCCATCACCCAAACTTCCATGATAAGGCTATCAACACAACCACACCTTCAATCCCCCCCATCTACCAGCACCAAAACTGCTGCCAAATCGTCCTCCTCCTCCACTAATCCAACCGCCTGTAGTAAATTCGCTTTCTCCACCAGCAACAATGCTGCCATCTTATCCACCACCAATGCTACCACAATTCCAACCACCTCCAATAAGGCCACCTCCTCCACCACCACCAACAGTTCCACCTATTCAACCACCTCCAGTAGGGCTTCCTTCTTCTCGAACACTTCCACCATTCCAACCGCTCACATTAAGGCCACCTCCTCTAACACTTCCACCAGCACCACCAACACTTCTACCTTGTTGATCTATAAAGCCAGTAAAAACTGTAAAATGTTTCGGTGGCAGTACCGAAATGTTTAGATGCTGTAAGTTCGGCCACTCCAGCCACGTCTGTTCCCAGACGGTCCAACATGCGGACATTCCACTGAAAAGGGCCACGAATATAAAGAATGCCCACACAAAGACAATGAAGCCACATGCGCAAATTGTAAAACAATGAAACTCGTATATAGACACTCAATCAGGGATCCTAACTGCCCAATCTATATAAAAGCCAAGAGCACTTACCAAAACAGAATCGATTATGGGTACAAAAATTAAGAAATATAACACAACCATGATCAAAATAATACAAACAAATGCCCAGCGAGCAAAAGCTGTGGCTGACTAGATTTGGGTCAAGGCTGATGAAGAGATCATAGACGTTATTATATTACAGGAGCCGTACGTCCATGCAAGGCGGGTGGCGGGCTACCTACTACAATATAAAGTGATCTAAACAGAGGAAAACACCCCTTGGGCGGCGGTATTGGTCAGAAACAAGAATATCACAGCAACAAGAATAACGCAACTATGCACGGCTTGGGCAGCCTGTGCCCAACTCATCACAGCGCTGGGTTCCCTCTACGCGGTGGCTCTATACAATAGACCTGGCAAGAAATAGAGATCGCCATCAACTACCTACAGAACACCCTGCCAAACGAAAGAATCATAATAGGCGAGGATGTAAACTGCCGCTCCCCGCTATGGTATAGCGCTACAGATGATAGAAAAGGGACAGCAAACGGACAGCAGCTTGAGAATTACCTGACAGGATCATAGTTAGCGGTCCTAAACCATCCACACCAGTTACCGACATTCTGTAACACCCTCTGGGATGCCACAATAGACATATCCTTAGCCACTAGGAACCTGGCGAACCACGTGGCCGACTGGAGGGTAGAGGAAGCCTGGACCACCTCGGATCACAGAGTTATAACTTGCACAATAACAAGAACAATGACAAGAGCAATAACAATCAACCAACGATGCCATAGATAGGCAGTTGCCAAAGCGGACTGGCCGCTATTCAAAGAACTACTGACCACAGCGATCGACAGTAACCCACTAACCCTGAACCCATTGAACAGCCCGCACCACCTTCAGAAAGGTACTACGGAACTGATGACAACTATCAGTAACTAAGCAATAAGAAAAAAACACCCCCAACTGGGGGCAGTACCCTTGTGGACTCGAGAAATTGCCATGCTCCGGCGCGGCGGCAAATGATAAAAGCAAGGAAGGAAGGACTTTCAGAGGGCCCTCAGTTCATGGCCTGCAAACGAAGTAGAAGCCCTGAGACAGCAATATAGGGAGTTAAGAAACCGTTATACTGATGCTGTAGCCGAGTGGGCAGGAGCGGGAGTGCAGTAGCACACGCTCTTTGAGTAGACCGGGGTTCAAGCCCCTGACTGCTGAATACGGTCAATCTGCCAACACGCACTGGACCAGCGTGGCAGATTATGGTCCATTTCCCTCAGCATGAATTGTTGAGGAGGCTTCCATCCTGCAGTGCGTTGATAATGGCTGCACTTTACTTTTTATACTGATGCCATTAAGAAGACCAAAAGACGCCCTTGGGAGCTCTTAGTATCCACAGAAGGAAACACTGACCCCTGGGGCCTAGTTTACAAGGTGACTACCAACAAAATGCCCAGAGGGGAGGTGAATGCCACCACCAGGCCACGGCAGGGAAACCTTATCACGACCGGGGAGCAGTCGGTGGACAACATACTGGACTCAATCTACCAGAAACCAGCGATGCCGATGCTACCAGCACAGAGCGAAATATGCGAGAGCAATGCCCGTTACACCAATCAGGCAATGGAGCCTCCACTTTACCAATGGCGAGCTCAGCGTCGCAGCTAGTCGAGTAAGAAGCAAGAAATGCAAAGGTCTGGACATGATTGAGCCTGATATCTTAAAGAAAACTTTTGAATACGCACCGTACCTATTTCTCACCCAATACAACAGATGCCTGAAAGCCGGCCACTTTCCAAATGCATGGAAAACGGCCAACTTAAAACTAATTCAAAAAAACCTAACAAAAAATTCAGAAAGCCCAGATGCATATCGCATTGCTCTCGGTGGTAAGTGAAGTATTCGAAAGACCACTTCACAGAAGAATAATTGCCCACTATGGAAACGCTGGACTCCATGCCGCGAATCAGTACGGCTTCAAGCCAGGGACCTCGACAGTGGACGCACTGGGAAACCTACTCAGGAAGGTGCAAGAATGTAGAAACAAGTACCTGCTTCTCATCTCGGTTTACTTTGCTGGGGCTTTGACACACTTTGGTGGCCAAGCGTCCTAGCGTGGTTGACGGAGGCAGGGGTGCCAACGAACCTATTCAACGTCATGAAAAACTATTTGTCACATAGTAGAGTGGAGATCAATGTAGAATACCAAAAGGTCACAAGAGAAGTGCACAGAGGCTGTCGGCAGGGGTCGGTGTTGGGACCACTCCTGTGGAATATGGTGTTAGATGAGTTCTCAGTGATGGATCTGGGACCCGTCAGGACACAAGCATTCGTTGATGACCTGATATTGACCGTGGGAGCGGATTCCCGAGCCCAGTTGGAAACCCAAGCAAACCAGGTGCTGCAGAAACTCCAGCATAGTGGCATAGTGTTTTGTGGAAAGCGCCACCGGTGGTTTCCCACACCTGCACCATGGTACTTTGTGAAGAATTTACAGAATCTCTGTAAAGGCCAGAAAAAGTGTGGTGTCTGGTTTGTGACAGAGTTGTGCTGTGGTCTGTTGTTCTGTCTCTGGCTGCTTAGCCGCAAGGCCCCTAAGGGAACCCCACGTTGCTCGCCATCACCACTGGGAGGTGAGCCAGTCTGCCCATTATACTCTGGCTGGCCTCCGCCAGGGTTGCCTGAGCTTCCTGACGGAGACCAAATAAAAAAATAAAATAAAATAAATGATATAAAATAAAATAAAATAAAATAAAGTAACAGATTAAAAAAAAACTAATAATAAAAAAATAATAATAAATAAATAATAAATAAATAAATAAACAAATAAAAAGATAATAATAATAAAAATAAATAAATAAAATAAGTAAAAAAGTAATAGATTAAAAATTAAAAAAAAATTAAAAAAGTAAAAAGTAAATTGATTAAAAAAAAAAAAGAGAGAGAGAGAGAGAGGCATAGAAGAGAGAGGATTTGAGTGGGAATGAATTTGGGTGGGTCGACAGGGGAGAATAAATCCACCATAATTTAGGCGAAGTATAGGAAAGAGTGTGGGTTTAAAAGTCACAGGGGACAGGTGCCCCTGTGTAATAGCCAATGGCATAGTGCCTGCAGATCCCGCACTGAGGTCAGTGCCAGCAATCCCGCACCTAGATCAGTGCCAGCAGTATATCCGACCCATTTCGGGTTAGCGATGACTTAAAATTTCCAGCACTCCGAGGAGTGCCAGCATCCCGCACCTTGGATGGTGCCTGCAATAGATCCTACCCTATTAGGGTTTGCATGATTATGTCTGCATTTTTCTGGGGGAATGGAGATTTATCCCACGCCGGTCCGGTTTAGTTCTTGGGCTCTGAGTTCTGCAATCTTAGCTCGCCTAAGTGCAAATGTTTCTTGCGCGTAGGTGGTTAATGCCTTATAGGTATCTTCCTCGAGTAGCAGAGTGGATTCTTGATTGCGAGAGTTTCTCTGTATTGTGGTGAGGAATTTAAGCCTAATGTTGTCATAGCTGGGGCACTCATACATGAGGCGCCCTCATGACTCCTCTTCGCCGCAGTGGCAATGTAGATCATTCTGGATTCCCATGGCGGTCAGTTTTTGTTTTAAGGATCCATGGCCGGTGATGATAAAGGTCACATGGAGTCCAGGCGAAAACCACGGTGGAGGTTCTGGGTGAGTTGAACTTATGGATGGAAGGAATCGTTTTGTGATGGCCCCTTTTGTTGTAGTGTCCCAGTCATGTTGCCATATCTCTTGTAGATGTTGTTTTATCCGTTGTCTTTCCTGCCTGGTGCCGTTTGTGGTATCAAGTTGAAAATTTAGCAGTTGGGTTGGAACTCCCTTCCTTAATTGATGAAAAAGCCCTCTTTTAACTACTTCTAAGTATAGTGGCAGACATCAAGTTAATACCTGCACAGCAGGGGTGCTGACGGTGCGGCACGCCCTGCAAATTGAAAGGAGCATGAATCTCTGGATTGAATCCAGCTTACGTTTATTTCTTGCTAGGATGGCTTTTCGGTACCAGATGGAGGCACCATAACACAGAATTGGCATGTATGCCGCTTGGTGTATCAGAGTAAGAGCTTTGTGCTTCAGCCCCAGTCTGCCCTGCTGACCCGCCTTATCATAGCACTGTATCTTTGAATTTTGTTGGCTAGATACTTTAGGTGGTGGTGGAAGGTAAGCCCCGAGTCTAATTATGAATTATGTTAGAAATTGTAATGTCATATCCCTGCATCTGCGATCTCTCTTAATAAAGATGGATTACAGATGCATCACTTATTATTATTATTTTTTTTTTTTTTTTCTCCTAAGAGACACCCGCTTACAGCTATTAACCAGGGGGTGCACATTCATATATACAAATATAAGTTATATGTATACATAATTATCCATTTATAATTTATACAAATCATCGTCTTTATAAATTATACAAATTATACATTGTCTTAATTATAAAAATTATACATTTTCTAATTAATTATATTATACATATCATTGCCTTATTTTTACATGACAGGCAGATAGAAAGAGAACACAAGCATAATTTGCAATTTTATGAGTACTGTAAGACGGGGGCAGCTCGATTCCGGTATGAAACCAATAGATTTACTGTTAAAAGGATTTGTTTCAGGACTGCGTTAAGAGAGACCCGAGTTTAGTGACTGTTTGAACATTGGGAAGTGCCATCGATAAAAACTGAGATGCTGACCAGTATCTTGCAGACGGCTTCTAGAAGTGCTGTGAAAAAGATTTGCTTAAGAAGAGTGCCTTGGTGCAATCAATGGAATGTTGAATACTTTAAAAATCCAATTAGAGACACCAGAAAAACGTTCTCAGCTAGGAAGAAGGGCTTGTTCTGCTGTGGTGTTACAGGACTTGAAAAGTAGCTATTTTACATGTAAGGAAGTTGCACTCTTCTAAAATTAAGTTTTACAAAACACTGCATGGAAGACGTTTGTGGAGAGTGCTGGTAAAGAATCCCTGGAGGTTTGTATACAAGGTTATAATGGATAAGTTAGATCGATCAGATGTAACACACTTGGTGGGAATTGAAGAGATATGACAAGTTTTGATGGCACAGTTTTCCAAAAAAAAAATTAAATTCATATTCTGAGATTCAGAATAATATTAGAATAGAAAATGATACTTATATGCTTAATAATGTTGAATTGCCTTTCACTCCAGCTGACTTAAATTTAGCAAAAATTATGTGGACTTCCTGGAAACACACGTAATCAAGCATTTTTACGCTGTTTCTCAACTTTTTTGCTTGATTTTTATACCTCTCGTTCAAAGGACGGGATATTTCCCAGGATTTGACGAACAACGGTGACAAAGGTCATTCTGAAGAACCTCAAGAAGCCAATGGGTAAGCCGACTTCGTACCATCCCATTGCTCATCGGTGCATACGTATCTTACCAAGTATTGGTAAGATACGTATGCACCGATGAGCCGAAACATTATGACCACCTACATAATATGATGTTGGTCCTCCACATGCAGCCAAAACAGCTCGTATCCGGCGAGGCATGGACGCTACAAGATTTCTAAATATGTCTTGTGGTATCTGGTACCAAAACGTAACCAGCAGATCCTTTAACTCCTGTAATGTCCGTGGTTGAGACGCCGCAGATGACAGTTGCCGTTCCGATACAAACCACAGATGCTCGATGGGATTGATGTCTGGGGAATCTGGAGGCCAGAGCACCTTTGTACCTAAACATCATTGCTGACCTGGAAGTCTTCCTCATGTTCCGCGAACAAGTCTCGAATAAAGCGGGCAATGTAGCATGGCGCATTATCCTGCTGAAAGACGGCACCGCCAGAGGGGAAGATCGTTGCCATGAAAGGATGTACCTAGTCAGCAATGATGTTTAGGTACAAAGTACAAAGTACAGTGTATTGAAGGTCAAACGGCACCAGGAATTTCTACCATCTCCGCGAGTATTCGCTGTACCGAGGGACAGTACTCTGAGGGACCAGAGATTTAAAAGTGTGTGGATCATGTGTGTAGTATGTTGTGCCCATTGTTCTTCTGGTTTAATGGCCGTCGGGTCCCTGATGGGACCCGACTTTGTCCGTACTATGCCAAAGATGTGGCTGGACAGGTGTACTTTGTAATTTATTATAATCTGGCAGGTCCCACTGCCTAATTTCCTGGGATTTCAGCGGCTGGGTACTTTAAAAAAATATATATAATCACGGTAGTATTATTGCAAGATCGCTATTAAGAGACAGTATGTGAGGTTTGCTCGCTGAAATGACCGTGGGGTTGTATGCTAAGATGACAAGTTCTAGAGGCCTAATGGGGCTGGCAATAATTTTGGTGTTAATTTAAATTTGGATGTGTTCAGCTTTCGCAGTGTATAGTCAAAAGACGAGTAGGGGAACTGAAGACCGGGGGGAAAGAGAAGTAAGGGCCGATAGGGTAGATGGCCCCTGCAGTCAGTGGGACATGCCCATGCCCCACCAGAGGGAAAGAGGGGTGGCATGAGGAGGAGAAGACAGCGAGTCGTTCCCCCCCCGCCAAATAAAGCAGGCTGGTCAAGGTTACCAGCCCAGATCGCCATATGGCTAGGTGGCAGCAATGTGCAGCACTCTGAGTCCTTGCATGGCAGTCTTGTTTTCTTGATCAGGTTGTCAAATGCCCGTGCTTGATGAGGTTGTTTAATCGGGTTGTCACAGTGATTTGCCTGGACGAAAAACGCCAGTTTCTGGGGGAAAAACCTTGCTATCTAATCTGAGACCGACTAACTCAGCCACGGAGTGAAAAAAGCTCACTCAAGTTCCTCGCGTCATCGACGGGATTCGAACCCGGGCCTTTTCCACCCGATGTGGGGAGGATCGTGACGATGACACTGTGCTACTCGCGCTGACAGGTGGTGGCACATTATCATATAACAACAGAAACTCCAATGTGCCGCCTGGGCAAATTTGCCCATATGCACAAAAGTCTATAAATAATTTGACCTATTGCTATTAAAATTTTTAAGTGATTTCACATCACTGAAATAGTTTTTAGACCTAAATATCCTTTAAATCATTTCAGTTGATATGACTTTACGATTTTATGGTAATTGGCCTGTCGTCACACGGAGATAGGTGAGTATCCCGTGTGACTTCAGTTTCCGCCCCTTCCTCGGGGAGGAAGACCTTTACTCGTTTATAAGTTAAAATTTTAAAACTTTTATATACTTTTCTAACTTTCTTAAAACTCAAGTCTCACGCTGAGTCTCTTCCCAACAGTTAGCACTCTCACATTAAGCCTTACCCGACTAGTTCTTGACAAAGTCACAGCACACTCAAAATACAGACCATGTATATCGGCACTCATACTATATCCAGCTATACATAATCTGTGCGTTTTCGATTCAAGTCCATCGCCTTTTTAAACTCTGGACATTCATGATTCGCTGCACTATGTTCACTGGATATGTTTTTCCTTTTACAGTTAATACAAGAAGGAACTAAATCCTTTCTCGAACATTCTTTATATGAGTGTCCTGCTAGGGAGCAATGGCCACAAAAGGACTCGCCTTTGCAGTATTTGGCAATGTGACCAAACGCCATGCATCTGTAACACTGGGTCACCGTGACTATGTCACGGACCCCGCAGGCAGACCAATGGATAAATACTCGTCCTGCTCTTGTTAGCTGCTTATGCACTAGACCCACCACCTGAATTATCCAGTTGTTCAAGTTTTTATTCTTTGCCTTGTTAACCGATATCACAGTAAAACTTTCTTGGAGTAATTCTTGTTCTATTCCGTAGTCTTTTAGGTTCTTTAACCATAATTGTTCTACCAGTTCAGTTTTGTCCACTTCCTGTTCAACGTCATAGATTAAGACCATAGGATTCCGCTTCTTCACCTTTTCAACACACAGTTTTAGATCTTTAAACTTAGAGCACTCCGTTATCACCTCTATATCTTTTTCAGACTCTACCTCAATCACAATCTTTTTGTCCTTTACAGTTCTGAGGTTCCTTCCCTTGACATCTTGTAACACTGGTCGTACTTGAGTTATTAAATCCTTTTTCATATCATCAATGCTTTTATGCTTATTGTTCTTGGTCGTGATTATTGCGACTTTAGGCTTAGCAAAACTTTCTTTTACTACGGTCGCATATTCCTTCTTGACCTGAATTTCCTTCTTTTCAGCCCTGCATATCTTAAGATCTATCTCAAGCTCCACTATAACCATTTCCAGTTCGTCCCATATTTCTAATATCTTAGCCGCTGCATTTCCAGATATGCGATTTTCTTCTTGGAATAGGGCATTTCTTAACTTACTTCGGGCACTCACAACCTTATCTAGATTAGTTAAAACAACAGTTTCTAGCTCAGTACTTTTTGTTATAGAATTTAAGACAACTTTCATTGAGTGTATTTCTTCTGACTTCTTTTCCGGTGTCCACTTAGATTTTTGCACAGTTTCTGTTTCACTAGGTAGCTCAGCCACCTGGTTACTTTTAGCCTTCTTATTTATTGTGGCACCAGTCTTCTTGGGTCGCCTCTTCCTTTTCGAGGCGGAATCCTTTGGCTTCCCTTTATTTTCCGCTGACGTTTGTTTCACTTCTTCTAAAACTTCTTCTTCTAAAAATGTTTTCTACTTCAGTTAACGTCATTCCATCTACTTGACACTCGGAGTCATCACTCTCCGAATCAGACGACAAGTCGCTACATGGCTTCAATTCAACACCAGCTTTCTTATTGGGAAGAGAGCCAGCGCTCGATTTTTTTCCCGACATTATATTAAAAGGCAAAATACCTAAACTATTTACAACTATGTACAACTTTTAGTATGAGTCAGGCAGTCAATTTTAACAACCCCGTACTCAATTCAATTTTAATTCAAAACGAGAATCCGAAAATCTGTTCAGATTCTAATTTAAAATCTTCCCTCACTCAAGTGTAACAAATGAGGGTCCCAAGAACTTTTAAATACCTGAGGGCACGTTAATGAAAAAATTTATCTCAAATTCTCTCTGCTCCACCAACCTCGATACCCGTTCAGCCGGCCAGGGGTGACCCCCTAACCGCCCATCCCAGACATCGAGGACGTAGGGCAGCTAATTAATGCAACTCGTGCAAAAGAAAAAAAACTATAACTGGTGGCACAGTGGATAATCCGGATATACCAGACGTAACGTATGTTGGGTAGAAATGTTCTAGTTATTGCACCTTTGCTGGAGGTCTCCCATAGGGCCTGCCGAGTTTGTTGGAGGTAAGCGGAGAGACGGTACCTTTATACTTTGGGATTATCTGACAGGTCTATGGTGTAGTCGAAGAATGTTGCCGTTCTGCCTTCGGTCAGTGGTAGAGTAGCACATGCTTGACAATCTCCAGATCCAGACGGAGGGATCACGTTAGGGCCTGGATTGCGTGGGTACTTACACAATGTTACATGCTCCCGAGATGGTTATGAGTATGTGTCGCTACGTAGTCTCCAGTTTTTTCCGGTTCTCTGCTTTATGAGTAAAAAAAGTGTAAAGTGTGTTTAGAGTCGAACGGCAACAGGGGTATACTCCATCTCGGCGTTGTTTTCATTGTGGGTATACCAATTCGCTGGAAATGCCAGAGATTTAAAAGTGTGCGGATATTGTATTTGTGCAGCGTCATGTACCGTTGTTCTTCTGGACGTTTAGCCGCTGGACACTGGGAGGTAGACCATGAAACATTAGTAGACTAAGATTTACTCTGGCAGGTCCTGCTGCTTAATTTCCTGAGAATTCCGCGGCTAGGACCTTAAAAAAAGGGGGGGGAATAATCGCGTAGTGGGGATAGCGTTAGGATTTGAGAGGTTGGAAATATTAATGGGTGAATGTAATTTACATTAGTGTAATTAGGTATGGAAAGTGTGGGGCATTCGCTTGCGTTAGACAGGGTGGGGGAGGGAGACTGAAGGCTAGGGGGGAATAGAGAGAAATATTGGAGTCAACAGGCAAGATGACTCCAGATTTCGGTGGGGCATGCCCATGTCCCACCAGAAGGGAAAGGGGGTGGCAAGGATATAGTGTGTTCGTGTCTAACGGCACCAGGGGTTTCTCCCATCTCCGCGTTGCTTTCATTGTGGGTGTAACAGTTCACTGTAAAGGCCATAGATTTAAAAGTGTATGATTCTGTAAGTGTAGTGTTGTGTATCGTTGTTCTTCTGGCCATTTAGCCAGACCCCTGCTGGGGCCCAACGTTGTCCACACTGTCTCGTGGAGGCAGACCAGGTACCCAGTAATTTTAAATTTTTAATCTAGGAGGTCCTGCCACCTAATTTCCTAAGATTTCAGTGGCTAGGACCTAAACAGAAAAAAAAAAATATAAAAAAAAAAAAAAAAAAACAAATAAAAAGGGGGGTGGCAAAAACACTGGAAAAGTAAGGCCGAAAGAGGTTTATATTAATGCGGTTTAATTTTGGACGTTGTTGAATTTTGACATTGTGTGGGGTGTACGCTGACAGTTTAGGCAGAGTGGGGGGGAGGCTGAAGACTGGGGGAAAGGCAGAAGTATGGGGACAATAGAGAAGGCGACCCCAAAAAAGTCAGTGGGGCAGACCCAGGCCCCAACAGGAGAAGAAGGGGGAGGCAGGGGAGGGGAGGAGTTAGAAACTCGTATCCTCCTCCCCGTCCTAGGAAAGGGAATTTATAGGGTACTAGGTTAGGCACCTAGTTCGAATGGCCAGATGGCACTTGATGGGGTTTGAGTGTCTCAGTTTCCTTATTTTCTGCTGTGCGTTAATGGAACTTCTCTCTCAATCAAGGCTCCAGTCAGTGATTCAAAGCTGCGTCATGAGTTGTGGGTGGTACTGTACAGTTTTAAAGTTTGTGTCCGTGGAAGCGCCCTACGTCAGGTGAACAATTCTTGACAAAGTGCGTGAAGGCAATGTAGTGTTTGGCGTTATCAAGGACGTGCTGTTCCCGGTCTTTTGGAAGATAGTGGATTTTGGTGAAGAGAGTACATCTTAAGTCCTCATAGAGCTTGCAGTCATACATTAAGTGGCTCCAGCTTTCCGAGGAACCTCAGTGGTATAGGGGATCATCAATAATGCTTGTAATGCCTAGTGCTTGTAATTACAAGCAATAATGCCTAGTGCTTGTAATTTCCCTTTGATTGGCCCATGGCCATTTAAGAATAACGTGGCATGGAGGCCGGGGGAGAACCATTTCGGAATTTCTGGATAAACCCTAGTAGTGTCGGGAATGAACTTTGTTGTAATCTCTCCTTTAGAGGAGTTGGTCCACCTGGATTGCCAGGTTTGTTGTAGGTAGTGGGCTAGGCGTTTTTTCTCCGCTTTAGCTGGGTCTGTTGGGTAATACACGATTGATACTGATTTGCCCTTAGAGAGGTGATATAGGTAGGTATAGGTATATTTAGGTCTAACGGCTCCTGGGATTTCTCCCATCTCCGCATATGTACACTGTATCGGACAAGCCAGGGATTTAAAAGTATGTGGGTTATGTGTTGTGCCCTTGTTCATCCGGCCTGTTAGCTGCCGGGCCCCTAATGGGACCCGACGTTACCATACCTCGCCACGGGGAGGCCGGCCGGGTGTTACCTATATAGTACTCTGGCGGGACCTGCCACCTACTTTCCTGGGATTACAGTGGCTAGAACCTAAAAAAATAATAATAAAATAAATAGAAAAAGTGCTGCTCGCGGTTAGTTAATAGCGTTTGTTAGAATAATTTAGAAGCTTGCGAGGGAATATACGCTGAAATAATATTCTCTATATGCCTAAATGGGTCGGGCAGGAAATTTTGATGTAGTTAAATTTGGATGCGTGGGGCTGAAAACTCTGTGAAAGTCAACAGTAAAGGGGGTGTGAAGACTGAAGATTGGAGGGAAGAAAAGGAAGTGAGGGGCCGATAGAGAGGATGGCACCGCGATTTTAGTGGAGCAGGCTGGTGCTCCACCAGAGGGAAGAGATTTGGGGAAGGGGACGAGTGGGGGCAAAGCCCCCCTCTCCCCACGGGAAGGGAAAGAAAGCACCGTTCAAGAGAGAAACGGTGTATGTTGAGTCATATGACAACCTTGGATGTCCTTTACTCCATGTGCCCAACAGAGCAAGATGGGGTTCTTCTGGTTTTCTGTGGTGTCTTTGACCAAGTTGAATCAGAGTCTTAGTTGCGTTTCTATTACTCTGGGCCATTGAGAGATGGCTGTTGTCTCGTGATTGATATTGTCCTATTCATGGATTTGTGAACTTTTGGGATACCTCCACGCAAGTGGAGGGTAGGATCCGTTGTCTTGTGAACAGATTTTGCGGAAAAAGTGTGAATGCTTTGTAGGTCTCTTCCCCTTGTAGAACGATGTCCTCCTGGTTTCGAAGAAGCGAGTGAATCTTGGTGTATAGTTGACATCTGAGGTCCTCGTATTGGTCACACTCGTTGACGAGGTGCTCCCAGGACTCCTCCTGTCCACAGGAGCACCGCGGTGTAGCTGAAATTCCAAAGTCATATAGCCTCTTTCTAAATGAGCCATGTCCGATCAATAGGTATCTGGTTTGGAGCCCAGGCGAAAACCAGGCAGGGGAGTGTGGATAAACTTGTCCGACATCCGGTATAAACATCTTAGTAATGGAGCCTTTGTTAGTGAGGTTCCAGCGATTTTGCCATAGTGATTTCGCGTGTTGCGAAATCCGTCTGTTCTCCACAGTTTTGGAGTTTTTTGGGTCTGTGGTGAATCCTATATGGCAGACTATTTTTCCTTTGGAATGTTGGTACAGCAACCCCCAGTACGCAATCTCCAAGTCCAGGGGAAGGCATCCCGCCAGGAACTGGAGCGCGTGGATGCTCAGAGAGCAGCAAGCTCTTGTCGTTATGAGTAATATCGATCGTTGTGTCATCTCCAGTTCTTTCTTGTTGACAGCTGTGCTAGTCTTTGTATACCAGGCCCCAGCTGCATAGGCTAGTCCTGGGATAAAGAATGGCTTATAGAGCACGCCAAGGGCCCTCTTCTTCAGGCCACAGTCTTTCCTAGTGACTCTGGCCAGTAGGCTCGCATATCTTCTTATTTTTGTTCTCAGGTAGCAGAGATGTGGCGTGAAGCTAAGGTTTCTGTCAAGCATCAATCCGAGGTATTTTATTTCTGTTAGCAACTTTATGAATTTCCCGTTTATCTTAATCTGCAGTGGTCTTCTAGGATCAAGGAATCCTTTGAGAAGTACTGAACTTGTTTTGTCTGAGGAGATAGTAAGGAGATTTGCGCTAGCCCAATTTTGCAAGCCGCTAGTGGCCCGGTGTGCTATGGCCTCCAGTGGTGCCCGGCTGTCAGCCTGCATCATCATCATCATATTTGCACTCATTGGAGCGTTCCCTGAGCAAAAGATCAACAACGCAATTTAGCTATTTACATCGATCTATTTGGCCTTCCGAGCGGCAAGAACTCGCCCTGCTGCAGGGAAGTTCACCATCCCTAGCCCCGTGGAGGCAGGTCGCTACTACCTTTAAATTTACACAAGCTTTAAAACTCTAAGTTCATATAATTCAGATTGCTTTGATCAAACCACAATCTAAAAACTACATCAATTTAGAAGTCAAAAGTTTTGTACATCAATTTGGAAGTCTAAAGGTACCATGTACATATAATACAAAACTAAATAAGCAATTACAAGCAGTTGCAACACAATGCTAACATCCGCAAGCATGTGGGGATAAAGTGAACCCATCGGTTCAAGCAGTGCCCTGAGCACCACGAATAATATTTACATTTTTTAGATACGTCCAGAAAACTTTATATATACTTTCATTGTCAAAACGCCTTTGCATTTCATGGGGAGAGGAAATAACTACCCTGCTAAGAAGCCTTCGCCTTGGTATGTCAAATAATTGACATTGAAAGTTTACATGCTGACTATCCTCAATCTGCCCGCAACGACAGCGATCACTCTTTGCGAGGCCTAATTGATGTAGCCGCAACCGAAGTCCGTGTCCAGTAACAACCATAGCTTGAAAGACCCCAAGCTTAGGCCATCTACATATCTGTTCCAACTTCGAAACATCAGGCAAAGTTCAAACGTCACTCTGCCGTTTGAGGACGTCACTCAACTTTCTTACCAGAACTGATGGACCTCTTGCGAAATACGCTTGCCCTCTTCCTTCAAGCCGGGTCTGCCGTATGTTCTTCCCGCATCGGGGCAACAACTGACACCCATCAACTCCATGGGTAAGTTATTCTTGGTTCGGTATCTCAGGAGTCGCTCAAGAACAACCAAATCAACTGGCACTGTGCCAGCGATGATCTGCAGGGCTTCTGTGGAGACAGTGCGGCAAGCTCTGGTCACGCAAAACAGCGCGAATCGCTGAGCCGCCATCAAGTGTCGCTTCACGACACACCTGTCAGTTGCCAGATCGCAGGCTCCACAGGCATAGGTAATAATGGGAACAGAGAGGCACTTATACAGGATGTCTAAGTTCGGTCCTTTGATACCCCAGTCAGTTCGGGTTATTCTCCTCAGTTTCCCATACAGCTTTTTAATCTTATCCCTCAAGAATTTCGCATGAGGAATAAAACTCAGTCTCTGATCGAGATTGACTCCCAGATACTTGATCACCGGAGAAAAACCTAAGGAGAACCCCCCACCAAGGCCTACTGGGATGTTTGTTCGGACTAAGAAGTCCTTGAAGCATCATGCACTGCGAATTCGTCGACGATATCATTAGCTTGTGAACCGAGGCCCAAGTCTGTATCCTGCTCAAAACCCAACTGGCTTTTTGTTCCAGTTCTAATCGGGCGTTACCGCACACCAGTACGGCAACACCGTCTGCGTAAGCTACTATCTCCACACCATTCCAGACTTGGTTTAATAACTCGTCCAAGACGAAGTTCCACATGAAAGGACTAATGATGGACCCCTGCGGAACCCCTCTGGAAACCGAGTGACAAACTTTCTCGAAGCGGTTATAAACCACCACTCTCTGATCGTGAAAGTAGCTACGCAAGAGACGGTAGATATCATTGGGACAGTCCTCAATCCTCAATCGGCATAGAATGCTTTCCCACCATAGGCGGTCAAAAGCCCCCTTGAAATCAAGGAAAATGCTCAGACCAACGAACCAGTGACAGCAGTCTCACCACGGCGTCCTCAGCTGATCGGCCCTGTCTGCCAGTCGGGCTCCTGGTGTTTGTCTCCGTACACTTTATTTAAGCGATTCATAATGAGCCTTTCAAACGTCTTTCCAAGAACAGATAACAAGGCAATGGGCCTGTAAGAAGACGGGTCAGTTCTCTCACAATCGTCTCCCTTCAGGAGAACGACGAGTCTAGCTTCTTTCCAATTCTGTGGAAACGCGCCCTCTTCGAGGCATTGGTTGTAAAGCGACAGCAATAAATCAGGACATTGCCGGAAAAATTCCTTCAAGATCTCCCCTGAAATGTTGTCAGTGCCAGGAGCCGTACGATTTCTTATGTGCTTAACGGCCCACTCAAGTTCAGCTAGGGTAAACATCTCGCTGGATGCACCAGGACTACTGTCCTGGTCAGCTAAACGAATAGCAGTTTGCTCTGCCGTTTCACCATCGAGATCGTGAACGGGAAAAAGCGCATGAAGAACCGTAAGAATCGTATCGTTCCAGGTCTGAGTCTCGCTCAATCCCCCGAAAACCGAATGCTGGACTTGGTCAAGTCTAACCTTATCCATAACTAACCGGTACGGTAGTCCACAAGGATTCGAGTTGCCTCAGTCGGAGACAAAGTCCTGCCAAGCCTTCCGCTTGCAGTCGCGAATCGCCTTGGTATAATTTCGCCTTGCCGTAGCATATCGCTCCCGGTAGTCATCCAGGTTCCGGTAGACTGACCGTCTGGCTCGCTGAAACTTTCTGCGAGTCTGGTTGACAAGGCGCCTAAGTCTGTTTAACTCCCCGCACCACCAGGGCACATTCCATTTTAGCCTCCATAGAGGAAAGACCACTACCTGGGCCGTAGCCCATCCGTGGATTTTACCTAATGGGATCATAATTCATGTTCTATTAGAGTTCACAATTTTAATTTATTAAAACGCAATTAAAACTCACAACACAAAATAAACAATTAACACAAATTTCGGCCACTTAGCCTCCCATCAGAAAAATTAACTTTGGCCTTAAACTTTATCCTGTTAATCTTAATGATGAGAGTTGACGCCCCTGCCCCGGGGAGGCGGACCTCCACTATCTAGCATCAGACCATAACGTCTTTTAAAGGCAGCTTCTACATATTTATTAAAATAGGCAAATAATCTTCTGTCTTCAAACAAGACCCATAGTCCATCTCTCACCGACATACCAACTAAATTTTCCAAATCAAATCTTAAGTCGGCATAGTTTGGGCAATCTAACATTACATGTTCAGATGTCTCTGAAATTCCACACTCGCATAACCCACTATCACGCAACCCCAACTGGTGCAACCTTAAGGCAAGTCCATGGCCAGTTATCAAAAAGGTTGCATTCAAACCGAATTGCAACCAATTTTTATTTCTATGATTAATAAGATCTACTCGAGGTAGAAATTTATAGGTTGGTCTACCTTTTATACTACTATCCCATTGATCTTGCCACTTATCCATTATCATTTTTAAAATTCTTTTCTTTTCCAACTTAACATCACTTATCTGATAAATTCGATCTTCAGGGCAAGATGATATTCCAAACAACGTATTTTTAATATTATTTTTAGTATAGTAGACCAACCTATAAAACAGTACCATATATTGAGCTGGTATTTTGCCTGAAAGCACCTGTAAGGCTTCAGAGGAGACGGTTCGACATGCTCTAGTAATACCTAGTAGAGCAAATCTCTGAGCCTGAGTTAAGTACTTTATAATAGTAGAGTTCTGTACTTTATGAACCCAAGCTCCGGAGGCATAGGTGATTATAGGCACAAATACACAATCATATAATAAATTCACTGCTCGGCCTTTGATGCCCCAATCATTCCTAATTACCCTCCTGAGCTTGGCATATAATGTCGAAACTTTTTGTATTAAAAATTTTGCATGCTCAGTGAATATCATTCGCTCTTGTATGCTTATTCCTAGATATTTAGTTACTCTCACATATCGAACAGTTACTCTCACATATCGAACCCTGAAGCCTCACGGTGGGGGCTCGGTTCATGCTAAGTCTTCCTTTCAGAAGCATCTGAACAGTTTTGTTTCTTGATATCAATAATTTATACATATCAGCCCAATTCACTAATTGTTCTAAAACCAATTTTGCCCTATTTTCAATTTCAGAACGGGCATTACCCCAGACAACCAGGACGAGATCATCCGCATATGCAATTTTATCAACATTTTCAACATTTACTTCTAAAAATTCATCTAACACCATATTCCACGCAAAGGGGCCGATCACCGAACCGTGAGGACAACCTCTATATACATTTCTTTTCACCTCACTATATTTAGTTCTTATTACTATTTCTCGATCTTGAAAATAACTTCTAAAGCACTTAAAAAGTACTTCTGAACATTCCAATTTCCTAATGCGACTTAAGATACCTTCCCACCACAATCGATCAAATGCACCTTTGAAGTCAATGAAAATCCCAAGAGCGTACCTTCCATCACAAGTCTCGACGGTCCGGACCAACTTATAAATTGCATCCTCTGTGGACTTACCCTTTTTGAAACCATATTGGTTCCCAGAGGACATATTCATTTCCTTGTATTTAATCATAATTCGATTCATAATTAACCTTTCATAAGTTTTAGCCAGAACCGACAAGAGTGCCATAGGCCGGTACCCTCCGGTTTCATTTAATAACCCATCAGTATTTTTAACCAGCAACTTTATTTCAGCTGTTTTCCAACTTAATGGGAAGGTACCTTCTTGCATACATTTATTAAAAATATACACATATAATTCAGGCATTAAATAAAAAACCTTCTTCATTACAATCACTTCTATTTTATCAAGGCCCGGCAACCTTCCATGCTTTGCGCGGTCTACAGCTTCTATTACTTCATTCATAGTAAATTGTTCTTCCACAATGTTTGACTTATAACTTTTATTCCCTTCCAACATTTGCATCTGATCCCGCCCCAGTTCTCTAGTGTCCATCGGGAAGAGATCTTCCAGGATCCTGCTTACAGAATCTTGCCAACTTATAATACACGTATTCAAATCATTAGGCGTATAAACTATGTCCTGCATGGCCTTTTTATTAGTAACTAACTTAAAAATCGAACTCCATGGATCTTTAGATCCCCCGCTCTCCAACAAACTTTCTCCAACTATCTTGTTTTGTCTTATTCAACAACCGGACATAATCTGCACGAGCTCTCTGGTAAACATCTTTATATAACCCACATAAATAACTATCACCTAACCTTCTAACACGCTGAAACTCCCTTCTTTCAGAGAACATATTCTTCCTTTTCTCCGTCAGTTCTGCTGTCCACCAAAAAAATGGCTTATTGACTTTAAAGTTCTTCTTCATAACTTTCACACACACATTCACAATAACTGTAGTCAAGGTCTTAACACAATCCTCTGCACTCTTATCAGTCCAAGATATATCACTGAACCTTTTAACACATTCTTGTTCAAATCTAGCCCAATTCACATTCTTGGTCTTAAACCTGCCAGTATCAATACCACCAGTACCACCAGGGAACAGACGTCGTTCTATTCCTTTCTCTCCTCATAGAAGCAATACAAGCCGTCTGAAGGAGCTCGGTGATTAAGGAAACTCTTTGGGCCGCCAGGCTACGACTCCAACGTTGTCTCCAGGCTTCATCGGCAGTTACATCGGTTAAGACTGACTTAAACCTCCTCCAGTTAGCAGTACTCACCACAAATCAATCCACGTAACTATTGACAGTTCTGCGTTCAAACGGACGGCTCTCACATCGTAAGACCCGGTGATCACTAGTCGACCAATCGGTCTCCACAGACCACTCCGCGATTTCATTGACTAAATTGCATAGCGTTTTCATTGACTAAATTGACCAGTGCATAGCGTTATATCGATGTTAGACTCGCCTTGCAGTGAAGAAAAGGTACAAGGTTGAACAGGGACATTTAGGATCTCGAGTCTATTTGCCAGTATACAATCTTCAAAGAGCAGTCCTCTATAGTCGGAATTTATACCACCCCAGCTTACTGACTTAGCATTGGCATCAATGCCTATGAGAATTTTATTTCCTGCTAACACAGCACGCAATTCATCTATGTACCGCAGATAGACCTGTGGTTCTTCCCGATACTGGGCGTAAATACTAACCAAATACACTCTGCCAAATGAGCCAATAATCTCCGCAAAAACACAGTGCGTGGAGCACAACTTCTGCAACTGTGTAACCACCAGATCTCTGTTACAGACGACTATCGCGGCCTGACAACCCTGACCAGACTGAACAACCCTATAATCTAGGGGATATCCGCGAACCTTATCATTCGCCGTGTACGGCTCTTGCAAAAGGATACAGTCACATTTTTCTTTCTTGGAGCGTTCGGCCAACTGTAGAGCCACCGGATACGATCTCTGACCGTTGATCTGTATTACGCTGAACCCTTCGGTAAAAGCTGTTATGGGTGTACTATCCATAAACAACCTTACTCTTTATCTGTTCTAAATAACTTTTGTAGATGGGACAATCTCTACTACGAACAGGATAGTCAGAGACGTTACCTCGCTTTTTACAGTTAACACAAGTTGGCTTCTCGGCCTTCATGGGACACTCCTTGAAAAAGTGGCTTTCTCCAGCACAATGACCACACACAGCCTTGAATTTACAGTTCCTCGCTAGGTGCCCGAAGGCAAGACACTTGAAACGCTTCACTGTGAAGTGACGATATCACGGACTTTGTAGGACAAACAATGCAAGAACATAGTGACATAGTCGCATAATATTTTGTGGAAGGCACCACCGATGGTTTCCCACATCTGCACCATGGAACTTTGTGAAGAATTTACAGAATCCCTGTAAAAGCCAGAAAAAGTGTGGTGTCTGGTTTGTGACAGAGTACTGCTATGTTCTGTTGTTCTGTCTCTGGCTGCTTAGCCGCAGGGCCCCTAAGGGAACCCCACGTTGCCCGCACCACCACTGGGAGTTGAGCCAGGCTGCCCATTTTAGTCTGGCTGGCCTCTGCCAGGGTTGCCTGAGCTTCCTGACGAAGACCAAAATTAAAAAAATAATAATAAATAAAATAAAATAAATTAAAAAAATATATATATAGATAGATATATAAATAAATTAAAAAAAAATATATATATAGATATATATATAAATAAATTTAAAAAAAAATTTAAAAATAATCATAAATAAATAAATAAATATATAAATAAATTAAAAATAAATAAAAAAATAAATAAATAAAAAAGTAAATAAAGTAACAGATAAAAAAAAGAGAGAGAGAGAGGGGCATAGAAGAAGAGAGGATTTGAGGGAGAATGAATTTGTGTGGGTTGACAGGGGAGAATAAATCCACCCTAGTTTAGGCGAAGTATAGGAAAGAGTGTGGGTTTAAAACTCACAGGGAACAGGCGCCCCTGTGTAATTGCCAATGGCATAGTGCCTGTAGATCCAGCACTGTATTCAGTGCCAGCAATCCCGCACCTAGATCGGTGCCAGCAGTATATCCTACACATTTCGGGTTTGCGATGACTTTTAAATCCCGGACTCTGAGGAGTTCCAGCATCCTGCACCTTGGATGGTGCCTGCAATAGATCCTACCCTATTAGGGTTTGCATGATTATGTCTGCGTTGTTCCGGGGGGATGGAGAGTTATCCCACGCCGGTCCGGTTTAGTTCTTGGGCTCTGAGTTCTGCAATCTTAGCTCGCCTAAGTGCAAATGTTTCTTGCGCGTAGGTGGTTAATGCCTTATAGGTATCTTCCTCAAGTAGCAGAGTGAATTCTTGCGAAGGGTTCTCTGTATTGTGGTGAAGAATTTAAGCCTAATGTTGTCATAACTGGGGCACTCATACATAAGGTGCCCCCAGGACTTCGCCGCCATGGCAACGTGGATCATTCTCGATTCCCATGGCGGTCAGTTTTTGTTGGAAGGATCCATGGCCGGTGATGATAAAGGTCACATGGAGCCCAGGCGAAAACCAAGGTTCCGGGTGAGATGAACTTATAGATGGAAGGAATCGTTTTGTGATGGCCCCTTTTGTTGTAGTGTTCCAGTCATGTTGCCATATCTCTTGTAGATGTTGTGTTATCCATTGTCTTTCCTGCCTGGTGCCGTTTGTGGTGTCAAGTTGAAAATTTAGCAGTTGTGTTGGAACTCCCTTCCTTAAGTGATAAAAAAGCCCTCTTTTAACAACTTCAAAGTATAGTGGCTGACATACAGTTAATACCTGCAGAGCAGGATTGCTGACGGTGCGGCACGCCCTGCAAATTGAAAGGAGCATGAACCTCTGAATTGAATCGAGCTTACGTTTATTTCTTGCTAGGATGGCTTTTTGGTACCAGATGGAGGCACCATAACACACAATTGGCACGTATACCGCCTGGTATATGAGAGTAAGAGCTTTGTGCTTCAGCCCCCAGTCTGCCCTGCTGACCCACCTTATCATAGCACTGTACCTTTGAATTTTGGTGGCTAGATACTTTAGGTGGTGGCGGAAGGTAAACCCCGAGTCTAAGAAGATACCTAGGAGCTTGATTTCAGTGTGCAGCAGTATGGGCATAAAGTTTAATTTTATTGTAGGTGGTCTTGTGATTTGTAGCCGGCCTTTATGGAGTATGGATTTTGTTTTCTCTCCTGAAATGGTAAGGTTGTGCAGGGCTGCCCAGTTCTGAAGTTTTACCAGTGCTCCATTTGCCATTTTCTCCAGGTTCATCCTGGTGTTAGTACATACCAAAAGGACAAGATCATCCGCGAAGGCCAAGGACTCAACATCTCCCAGGTCCATGCCCAGGACCTCATCCAGGACAATAGACCAGAGGAAAGGGCCAAGCACAGAGCCCTGCGGACAGCCTCGATCGATGTACCTAGTCACTGTCTGGAATCTGTTGGTAACTTGGACTTTTCTACCAGTTAAATATGACCTTAAACTGTTGTATAGGTTGTTGAAAACATTTGATTGCCGAAGCCCCCGAAGAACACTGGGCCACCACAGTCGATCCAAGGCCCCAGCGAAGTCTACCATGATTGCAAGGGAGTACTTAAAGGCTGTGTGAGTTGCTTGAGTGATTAATCTGTTAATGGCATCTTCTCTGCTGCTACCTGCTTTGAATCCAAATTGCTTGTCACTTGGAAGTTTTTGTTCTTCATATCTGGCGGTTAAGCGAAATAGGAGCAGGCGTTCATGTAACTTGGCCATTACAGAGGGCAAGGCAATCGGGCGGTAGGAGCTTGGAATTTGTGGTGGCTTGTCAGGATTTTTCAATATAAATTTCAGGGTTGCCGTTTCCAGGATCCTGGAAAGGTGCCTTCTGTCAGGCACCTATTTAGAAGGCTTCGGAGAGTAACAGGACAGTATTCTGCAATTTGTTTAACAACATCTACTTCCAGCAGATCTGCACCAAGTGTTTTTCCTACGTTCATTTTGTTTATTGCCAAGTCCATCTCAATGTTAGTGAAGGGGGGGGGATTCCACAGAGGCAGTATGATAGTTGTGATTTTCATCAACTATTTCTTGTGGTTGTTGAGTCATAGCTGCAGCTTCAATGGGATAAATGGTGTCTAGAATATTGTTAATGCTATCCTTCCAGGTTTATGTAGAGGAGCCATCCATCTTTAGTGTCGTATCGAGTACCTCTCCTCGCATCAGCTTGTATGTTACGATCTTGAAAACGTTGCCTCAGGTGTACTTATTCCCGAAAGTAGATACTAGGGGTTTGCCACGTTTGTTTTTTACTTTTACGTATTAGCTTTGTGTATTCATTTCTGACAATGCAGTAAGCCTCCCTGGCGGCATCTACCTCATGGGGAGGTAGCCTTGATCGAGCCTGCTGGAACATTTTTCTTGAATGGTGGACTCTTCTTCTGAGATCCTGTAGTTGGGGATTCCACCAGGGAACTGCATACCAGTAGGGCCTTCTGCGTGAGATGGAGAGATCACATGCAGATCTTATGGCAGTGGTAATAATCCGTACGCAATCGTCTGAAGGGAGTGCTTCAGGGAGTGGAGTGTCTTCAGAGAGTCTTCTTGTTAGCTCAGTCCGAAAACGTTGCCAGTCTGCATTTTTTGAATTGTACCGTATCACATCTCGTGGGATCGGAGGGGTCCGTTCCACAGAGCGAACCAGAGAAAATGATATGGCTCTGTGGTCCGACCTGGTCCAGGCTTCTTGTACAGTCCATTTCGCTAGTTTATTGGCAATGTCTGGTGTGGCTGCTCTAACATCTATGGTGCTCTCCCAAAGGGGGCCGCTGTAAGTTGAAAGTTGATCTGGGCGGTTTAGTACTTGGAGGCCTGTGGCTAGGAAGAATTCTTCTAGTTTTGCACCATTTCTTTGTGCAGATCTGTCAGGAGTGCGACTGTGACAGAGCAGAGATCTGCAGTTTGCATCCATGGCTATTAATAGTCGTCCTCCCGGGAGAGTCTCAAGAGACGTCTGAATGGCTGAGATCGCTGGGGTGATGTCTTCACCAGAGTAAGTATATATTGTTAACAGGAACAAGGACCATAACTGAGTTATGATTTGTGCACAGGCACTGTTTTCAGTGCAGAGTTGTGTAATCTTTGTTTTGCTGATTTCTGAGTTTCTGATGATTATTGCTGCCCATGGGGTTTCGGTTTTACAGTAGACCATTTTATAGGATGCTGGGTAACCCGTGACCATACCTGAGCCAACATACGGTTCCTGTAATAAGGCCACATCAATTTGGTTTTCCTCTATTTTCACTTTTAGATGGTGAGCTACCAGCCTCGCTCTTTGTGTGTTCAGTTGAACTATTTTTATTTCATGGTGGCAGTTTGTAGAGGGGCCTCTATCCATAGTTGATTCTCATTTGGTATTGGCTTTTGGCTTTCAGGTATACCATACAGTTCCCATCCCTGATTGAGTGTTGATGAGGAGCTTTCACTGCTTTGCAGTTTGCACAGACTGGGAACTGGTCTTTTGCTGGGCAGTCTCTGTATTTGTGCCATTTTTGGGCACAGTGGCCATATGTTGAATCACGCTTGTTGCATGTGTGTAATGTGTGGCCAAAGCGAAGACACTTGTAACATTTCGTAACTGAAATATGCTCCTTAAACCTATGGCTTCCCCAGCCTATGAAAATGCGACTCTGTGTTTCTAAGATTTTCCATGCTCTCGTGGAGAGCTGGATTACCCAATTGATATTTGAATGTGTTTTAGATTTAGTACTGTATTTTGGGCTAACGTCTTCTTCCACAGTGTCCTCAGGTAGGTGCAGACTTAGGTTTTTGTGGTAAATTTCCTTATTGAGTTCTTCTGCGGTTACACCTTGCTGTATGTCAAATAAGATAATTGAGGGTCATTGTTTCTTGGCAGCCTCTACCTTGAAACCGTACTTGGTCATATTTTCATTACTTAAGATTGTTTGGGCCTCTTCTCTGGAGTTGGTTTCAATTACCACGCCTGGGTGTCTAGTCTTCCGCATACTTTTGATCTGGATCGTCTTCATTTGGTCTTTTAGATTTTTTTGTTAAGGTCTCCTTTACAGCGTCACTTTTGTTAAGCTTCCCGTCTTCTGTCGGCTTAATCAGGATTATATGTGATTCTGTCTTTCTTGTAAGTGTTTTGGTTTGGGCTCCATCTGGTTTATGGGATGCGACCTTAGCGCCATTCTGCAACCCTCCGCGAAGGTAGGGGGCGTTGTTGCATTTGTTTTCCCCCTTTCTGAGGGCGAACCTCCCATTTCGCTTGCAGTTTTTCATATTCGACGTAGAGGTTTAAAATCACCGTCTTCATCTTACTGAATATGGTAATGAGGTCAGTGCGGATGGCAGCAGTAATTTTGTTTGATTTTCCCACATACTCCTCAAGGGTCCCTCTGATAGCCATAATTTGGTCAACTGGGGTTCAAGTTAGAGGGGGGTAGAGTGGAGTTCGGGTTTGCAGCTGGTTCTGGCACTTCGTTTGTTTCTTTATTTGCATCTTTGTTCACCTCTTTGCTGGTCTCTTCACCCGGTGCAAGCGAGTCAATTGTTGTGAATAATTGCGTTCACAACTACTTCTCTTTCCCTTTTCTGGGCAGTAGATTTCGCCTAATCGTAGCTCCTCGACAGATAAGTCTGCAGGAGTGGGAGAGATTTGGTCAGTTGTTGTGCTGTCTCTCTCTGCGTTGTTTTTTCCAGCACTTGAAATGCTGCTTTTGCTCTGCATGCAGTAGTATCTAGCCCGAGCCGTGGAACTTATCTTTGGAATCGTAGATCTTCCAGAACAGCACTCCCCAGGGTTCTTTTGCAGGGACCATTACAGATAAAAAAAAAACTTTACTATTTTTTTCCGCAGCAATCACAAGTTTGTTGGCTTGCGCGACCAGGCATAATGATTTTTAAAAAGAGGGAGAAATTGGCAAAGAACAAATGTTTAAAGTAGCACTACAGTTGGGGCAGAAGGCTTCTGCAATTTTTATTATTTTTATTTATTTTTTTATTTATTAGAAAAATTACTGCAAATTCTATTTAGTTTCTAAAGTTCCTTATTTTTAAAGGGTTCAACTGCTAGGCAATAAAAGCACTTCCTACTATGGTGAGGAGTGCTTGTGTTCAGTTATATTTAGCGTTAGCACGATTTTCCCTTGTTTAAGTGCCCCAGCGGGTAGTCGATCTCCACTGCAGTAAGACAGCGTATACAGACCACCTGCCGGTTGACCTGATTTAAGTGATCTCTAAAATGCTGGTCAACATGACCTTGTGCTGGAAAGCATTCCGCTGATTTTTGAAGTTTATAGTTGTGCCATCCAGACTATTAAATATTATTGTGTTTTATTATACGTGTTTTTTTTTTTTTTTTTTTCCTGCTGGCTCCCTGGTATGGGCAACCCGGGGAGCGAGATTGCTGGCACTCACTGGTATTGCACTACCTCCAGTGGGTGCGGGATTTCAAGTGCGAATTGCGCTACAGTAAAATCAGACTCAGGTAATTTAACATACTTTTTAAGGACTGCTTTGTAAAGACTATATATTCCCAAGTTCTCAAGGTAGATTTGGGCTTATGCCTGGGAGCTACCCTGAATAAGAACACACTTGCACACACACACACGAGAGATTAATGTTTGTCAGAGCATATAATTATATGTAAATATATCTTGTATATAAATCATGTATATACTATTATGTACATAATGTTGAGACTATATTGTGTGTAATTAATAAATGAATGAAAATGAATGAAATGGCTATAATGCTTGGCTGGACAAAATAAGATATGTATTCAAGTTTTTAAATTGAGAATAAAGTTGTTCACCTGATCATTTAGTGAGTACAACTTGCCTCAGGAAAAAGCACACCAGAAACTGTTTCGCTGGATATGAGAAACTCGACAAGATGTTGAGCATAATCCTTTAAAATATTCATTAAACAGGAGCCTGAAAACATGCGACCGCACAGCGAAAAACCTTCATGAACTCTTTCACAATGCAAGAACACTCTGCCCTTCTCGATTATTAAGATATTCCGCGAGTCTGTGGGAACCTCGATGATCCAGTTCTTTGTATCCTTGTACGCGACCTTCGCCACGGACCGAATCAAAGTACTCTTCTGGAAATTAGCTTTACTAACACCGCACGAACTGAAGTTCCGCTCGTACATCTCAGACAGGAAATCTTCTTTCTCGACATCGGCATCTACGTCGTAGATGATGAGACGTTTACCGGGCTTCTTGGGAACCTCGGTTTTCAAGCCTTTTACTTTTATCGTCTCACAGTTTAGTACACTTTGGGCGTCCTCTTTGCTGGCCACTTCCAGCACGACTCCGGTGTCCTTTAGGTTCTCATACGATGAACGTCTACGCTCTTCAAAACAGGCTTCACGGACTGCAAAACGATCTGTGTCACGGCCTCATTGGTCTTTAGAGTGTCTGAGTCAGACTTTATCAGAACGGCGTGCACTTCTGTCTTCTTAGGAACTGAGCTCTTCGAGCTTCGCACGACATCAGCGTACAACGTGGGCGCGACGTTGACAGAGGACTGACTCTTCTTCAACATTGCCTTTAGTTCTCGACATATACTTCTACTGTTTCTCGGCACATACTTCGATAGCCTTGGCTTCCAGCTGGTCCCACATTCCCAGAATGGCGTACATGGCCGCTCTGTTGACTTTGTTCGAGTCGTTGAAATTGTAGTCGTGGAGTCGCTGACGCACAACTTTAATGTCTTTGAAGTTTTCCTGCAGATCTACCTCGTCATCGGAGGAGTCCTGTCTGAGCCGTTTCACGGCAGTTCTATGAGTTGACTCGACAACCGTCGAATCGGTAGATAAGTCACTATCCAAGTAGACCTCAACAAGGTCTCCAGGCAAACGGTCGAGCACGACTTGAGTCGTTACTGGACCTGAGCCTCCAACGATGCCGTCCGCAGTACCAGAAGCACCAGGATCAACAACTTCCATCGTCTCACCGTCCGGTGCTTTTGAGCCTAGCTTTGCCCTTGGCTGAACAGACAGTCAGTTCTTTTGCGTAAAATACAGACACTTTTGCAACAGTACTTTGAAAAGTATATATGGATATATAGGCTTATGGAAACACAATGTTCGATGCGAAGAGAGTCCCGCGCTACACTAGTCACTTTTGACCGACAATAATCCGTCGATCAGGGCCTACTTAATCGACCTGGCGTCTCCTGTTCGTCCACCCCGGACTACGTGGAAGTGAGGCCAACCAGTCAGCAGTAGTCACCGCACAGGTTAATAAGAAGCCGCTTATTGGAAAGGCACTGATATCACTATAATAAACGCTAGATTAAAGCAATAAGAACACCGTGCACCCAGACCGCCAAAATGGTACCGCGACAGCCTGCAGCATCAGAACTAGGTCATCCGCATATGACTGGGTTTTAACATTTGGAATATCCAAATTAATTAGCTCGTCAAGGACCAGGATCCACAAGAGCGGCTCTAGAACAGAACCCTGAGGGCAGTCTCTGTGGACCGGCCTAGAAACAGAGGCATATGGAGTGGTAACAGTGATTCGCCTGTTTTCAAGATAGGATTTGAGGCATCGATATAAGCCTCCTGATATGAGCCTTCCGGAGCCTGGCCAGAACAGCAGGCCACCAGAGAGAATCAAAGGCTCCTGCGAAGTCAATCATATTTCTCAAGTGTTGGCACAATGACCACAAGTGTGACCAAAGCAACAACACCGGAAGCATTGGGAACAGCCACATGCTCTCTGAAACAGTGGCTGCGCCAGTGTACATAGATTGTGGACTGTTGGGTCAGGATTCTCCAAGCGGCCGGAGACAGTTCAATGATCCAGTTAGCAGAATTTTCATTTCTGGGCTTTGTTTTATACCTCGGTATGATATGTTGTCGTGGCTCATCGCCGGTGGGTAGTTGACGGCAGTTTTTGGTATAGATCTCCTGAACAAGTTCTTCTGGGGTCACGTCTTTGTCGATGCCTAATATTAGTATGCTTGGCCCTTTCTCTTTAGGCGGTTCAGCTATGAGGCCTAAGGAGGGTATTTTAGGATTTTGTAGTATTCCCCGTAAATCTTTCTCTGTGTCAGTCTGTATTATAACTCCAACGTTTCTTGTCTTTCTGACAGATATAATCTTCGCGTGTTTGAAGTCATCCTTAAACTTTTCGATTACTGTTTGTTTCACTCGTTTTTGGGATTTCGTTTAACGTTGGTTTCAATATTACTAGGTGTGGTTTCGTGATCGGGATTTTCTTGGTGGCTATTCCAGCCTGACCTGCAGGACGGTTTCCATTTGTAGCGTTGCTGTAGTTCCTCAGCGCCTGTGAATAAGTGGGAGCGCACTGTTGCATGTGGTTTGCCCCACTGTTTTGGAGGACCTACAATTTTGCTGTGGCAATTTTCACCTCTAGCTGGGTTTGTACCAGGATGGTCTCCATTTTCATCCAAATGGAGACGATCTCTGCGCGGAGAACAGCTGTAATCCTGTTGGTTGGCTCCTTAAAGAGGCTCTTCAGGAAAGTTCGCAAAGCAAGGGACTGCTCCAGGACGGTTACTTCCGGGAGAGCTGGGTCCATAGGGTCTCTTGTAGTTTATCCCATGGTTTTCCTGAGGCTTTGTCATTTTGGGTGGCAGTTTGCTCTGTGGATTCCTTGTTTTCACTTTGGGAGCGAGTCTTCCTATCAGTGTTCAGTACAACATATTTCTTGTACTTCCGCTTGGAGGCGGAAGCTCCAGATTGCGTGGATTCAGAATCCTCGTAGCAGCCCACTATGACAGGGTCATCACTGTGAGCAGTCTGCGAAATTGGCGCTCCAGAATTTCCTGATATCTCTTCCTTCTCCATCATTTTCGTATTATCGGGTTCACTTCGTATAACTGAGTCCGTATTGTTTTCTAATAATAAGATTCTTTATTAACATAAATTTTATACACTAGTGATTCCTTACACAGAAAGCCAGAGGAATCTTACAATCAGTTGTTTATACAAGTGATTTTGATTTATAAAAAAAAAATAATAAAATAAAATAAATAAATAAATAAATAAATAAAATAATAATAATAACTAAATAATAATTTATAGATCAAAGCAAAGATAATAGTCAAAATGTAAAAATGAATGAAGTAGTAATTACAGCGAAAAAGGACTACAAGTTGAGCAGAACATAAAATTACATCAGCTAACTAAGATCGGCACTTACATAAATGTCCTTTACAAACAGCAAGATGGGACAAGATGCCATCTCGATATGCCTTGTCTATCATCCACAGGTCGATGTCGATGTTGAGCGAGTTGAGAGTGTCCAGAGTCGCATTAGGGAAGTGTCTTTTGAAATTCTGTAACCGCTGGAGCCTTGAGCATAAGGAGGGAGTACTACGGAGATGTCTGCCTGGCAAACGCCAACCAACCGTGTTCCAGATGTTGATGTGATCCTGCTTAGCTGAGCACAGATGAAGGAATGACTTTATTTTTAGCACATGGGCTCTGTGGATTATGGGCGTATATTGCAGGTTGCAGCAGAGAGTAGATTTAGATGTTGTGTGTAGAGTGTAGAGGGTAGAGTGTGTTTAGTGTCAAACGGCACCAGAGGTTCCCCCCATCTCCGCGTGCTATACATTGAGGGTGTGAAACAGAACACTGTCAATGCCAGAGGTTTAAAAGTATATGGATTTTGTATTTGTGTAGTGTCGTGTACCGTTATTCATCTGGTCATTTAGCCGCTGGGCCCCTAATGGGACCCAACGTTGCCCCACTCCGCCCCGTGGAGGCAGACCAGGTACACTACTTAGTTATTTACTCTGGCAGGTCCTGCCACCTAATTTCCTGAGAATTCAGTGGCAAGGACCTAAAAAAAAAAAAAAAAAAACACGCTATAGATAGGGGTTAGCCAAAACAAAGGGAGTACTAGTTGGGCGATTTGATGTTGTTAAGTTTTTGGATGTAGGGCTCACACAATTTAGAGTTGATTCAGACACTAGTTGTAAGTTAGAGAAGGGGAGGGAGACTGAAGACTGGGGGGAAAAGACAGAGATACGGGGTCCATAGGGAAGATGACCCCCAAGTCAGTGGAGCAGGCCCATGCCCCACCAGAGTGAAAAAGAGGGGTGGCGAGGGGGAGGACACCAGGGATTAACTCCCCCTCCCGCCAGGGAGTAGAGGCAAAGGACCACGCAAGAGAGAGTGGCTAGGGAGGCCTAAAGGCAGCAGCTGAGCTGTGCTGGTGTAGGTTCTGTCACTCCTGGGACGAAGGAAGAAAGCAGTGTTTTTTTTTTTTTTTTTTTTCCCTTTTCCTGAGAGTTGTGTAGATCTGGTGCGACCACAAGTTGGCCCACTTCAGCACCCAGAATTGGAGGCCCCATAGTTTCCTGAGGCTGGTGGGTGGTGCCGCCGACCAAACTTCCACGGCATAGGAGAGTACACTACAGAAGTAAGTTGCAAGGTACTTCTTGATTATTTTCTTATTGTGCGTTTTGCACAGATCAATTTTCATTCCCCAGAACGCTCTAAGGGCTTTGAATACTGAGCTTGGATTTGTTTTTTATAGGTGAGGTTGGCATCAAGGATTACTCCTAGGAAATTGACACTATCTGTGGGAGTCAGGACATTTCCTTCCAATACCGGAAGTAGAGAAGATACAGTATCAGTAGAAGTCATCCGACTTGGTGTAAAGATGAGATAGTTTGACTTCTCTGCATTGACTGACAGGCCAAAAAATTTAGCATACTTATAGAATGTATTTAGGTAGCTGTTTACAGATTCAGAGGCGGTTTGTCTTTCTTGTGAAGGACCAACATGGCGTTTGCATGGCAAGTAGCAAACAATATCATCAGCACACGATAGGAACGCTGGAATTTGATCCATTAGTGGAACGAATATTGCTGCAAATAACAAGGCTGAGAGACTACTACCTTGTGGGATCCCTACTTCGACGCTTTTAATGACTTTAACGGCATCGCCTTTGAAGTGAAGCATTCTCCTAGATAGCAAATTATTGAGGATCTCGAGCATATTTCCGGATATCCCGTAGAATATCTGAAGTAAGACAAGAAGGGGTGTTATTTGGACTGAGTCGAGAGCAGATTTCATGTCGAGAAAAATGGTGTGAAGATCTTCGTTGTCATTCCAGGCCTGAAGTATTTTCTGTGATAATGACTGAAGGAAGGTTACCGTAGATCTATTAGGCATGGCATAATGGGTGTGTTCTGGCCTATGCGCAAAGATTGCGAGTGCTACATCATTATAGATGCACTTCTCGAGGCATTTCAGGAAGGGAGAGGCAATTGATATTGGTCTCAAGTCAGCCGATCTTTTCGCACGAGGCTTTTTCGGAACTGCCACGACTCTGTATGATAACCAGCTTGAAGGCACCTGTGCAAATTTGAGTACTTTGTTGTAGAGTTGAGTGAGCTCTTTGCTGATGAAATGAGAAGCAATTTTTAGACTAAACAGAGGTATTGCGTCAATTCCTATGGTGGACTTGTCAGGTAGTGAATTTATTATTTTTATTAGTTGTTCTTCGGAAATTTCTGTATTACTAGTAGGTGAAGAAATGTTAAACGCTTCGTTCCAAGAATATGCTTCGGACACACGGTGATCTCGCTTAAAACGCAGCACATGCTCACACCATTCCTGGACATCTAAAGACAGAGGCGTGCAAGTATGACTTGTGGACCACATACGTTTTCCCCTGGATAGACAGCGGTTAATGAAATTTCATTCAAGAGAGGAATGAAACGGACGTCGAATGACACTAGCTAGGTGTTTATAGCGCAAATATTAGGCACGCAGCAGAGCAATGTTTTTGGATTGTCCCCCTCCAAAAATAGTGGGGGGAAAGATTGTTCCAAGATGAGCCCAGAAGACTACTGCTACTTTCTGTACGATGCCCGCGGACATTCGCTTCACAGATAGTGAACTGCAATCAAGGTCACAGCTAATAAATATCAGATGACTAATCCCTGCGCCGGAGAGGAACACTAGGCATTCCACAATACGTGTCAATACAGTAGGTTGTCTATTGTAAGTCTATGCCAGAGGGGGTGGGAACTCGATAGTCATGATTTCTTCTCAAAATGATCGATTTTTTATCATATTCACAGTCTCAAAATGTTGGGACAGTATCACAGTCCAAAGTCACTCAGGTGGGAACTCCCTCCCAAGTCAAATGCAGAATCCAAACGTGTTGATCGGGAATATTTGGCAACCTCCCTATTTCCTTGTTCTCAGCGGCATGGTGATCTGTCTGCCAACAAAGGGAACAGGTAAAGAACGCTTGAAATCTGCTAAATAACCCAGTAGATGTAAAAATAGTCTCACCTAAGGAGTCCGCTAATGTTTCTTTAACACTTGATACACTTTGCCTGAAACAGAAAGAACTTAAACCACATGTTTTAAGTCAGGAGCTGGAAATAACGTGCCCACACCTCTCTGGTACTTCCAGAGAGGTGATATAGCAACCCGCATCTGACGAACTCAAGGTCCAGGGATAGCACACCGGCCAGCACCTGAATGGCGTGGGTACTGACCGTGCACACCGCCCTGGTGATGGTCAGTAGCCTTGCTCGTTGTATTGTTTCAAGCTTTCTGTAATTGACTGCTGTTATGGCCTTCGTGTACCAAAATCCTGCTGCGTATGTGATTATTGGTATGAAGATGGCTCTGTAGTATATGGAAAGAGTTCGTTTCTTCAATCCCCAGTCGCGGCGAGAGATTCTGTTTACTAGTGAGGTGTAATTACGGATCTTTTTACGTAGATATGTCAGATGAGGGGTAAAGGATAGGTTCTTGTCCAGGTTATGCCTAGATACTTCGTTTCGGTGGCAAGCTTGACAGTTCTGCCCTGTATTTTTAGTTGTGGAGGTCTCCGGATGTCCAGCGTTCCTTTAAGAAGTATGAAGCAGGTTTTGTCCAGTGAGATCTGGAGGTTTTGCTCATTAGTCCAGTTCTGTAGGGTAGCAAGTGCTCTTTTTCCTATATCTTCAAGCTGTGCTCTGTTATCGGCTTCCAGGTTAAGGTCCAGGTAATCTGCATACGCCTGAGTATTGACGTTTGCTAGGTTGGTAGAGAGGAATTCGTCTAGGACGATGTTTCAGAAGAGGGGCCCCCAGACGGACCTCTGTGGGGAGTCCCTGTAGATTGGTCAGGTTATCTGGTTGTATGATGTTCTTACAGTTATGCTGCGGTTCGAGAGATAGCTGTCGATGCAAAGATATAGGTTTTGGGGCAGGTTTGTGGCTCGAAGTCTACCCAGGGCGCTTGACCACCAGAGTGAGTCCAATGCCCAGGCGAAATGAATTGAGATTGCAAGGAAATATTTCTTGGTAGAGCTTTTGGCGGTTGTGACGATGTTATCCAGGGCATCCACAGCTGACCGTCCCTTCCTGAAGCCATACTGGTTTTGTGACTGGAGATTGGCGTTGACATTGTTCGGGTCGGGTTATTTACATGCTCCGCTTACTTCAATTGTTTTAGTTTCTTAAACTAGTGTAACCATCTTAATTTTCATCTAATGTCTTAGATCTATATTCATAGCTCGTGAAGAGCGAAAATCAAAGTGCTTTAGCTACTATTTCGTCCAGTAATTTTGGATTTCCTGGCAGAATTGCTAAAGTTGAATCGGACCTTATTGTTCGCCATTGTGAGTACAGTGTGTTTTCATTTATCCGTTCGAGCCCACATACTGTGAAAAGTAAGCGGTCAGCTCTTCACCACCCTACTTAATCCTAGCCTGAAGGAACATTCCTGGGTCAGTAAGTACTCTGTTTTTACTTTGTCAGCAACCTTGACATATCTTTCCCTGTAGTGTTTAGCGATTTTTGGGTACAATGCCGTCGAAAAATATACAACCCTGCTCGAGCTGCGGAAAACTTTCCGACTGCCTAATAAAATGTTCTTCATTATCATGCCAGCTTCTTTTTTGCAATTTTTGTAGTGGCATTAAAGATCTAAAACGGACAGCACAACTTAGGAAATCAAAATGGAGATGTGTACCCTGCCGCAAGCAAAATAGGGATTCGTCAGATACAGCTGACATATTGGCTGCTCCCTTAGTGCATCTGCCTCCCTCCCCCACAGTTTCTCCCTCTAGAATGCCGAATGTTGTTAATGACGTCACCACACATATCAATTCCACTCTCAGTGAACCGGCTACGAATAGCAAGTTTTTGCCTGGGGTTACTGATAATTATTCTCAAACGGAATCACAGGCTCAAGTCAGCTGCGCTTTTTGCGGGTGTAACACTGAGAAACTTGAAACTATTGAAGGCATTCTAAGAAAACTGTATTCAGAAAATAGCTCGCTAAGGGAACGTCTGAGCCAGCTTGAAGATTGTCAACGAAAGTCCTTGAGCGTACTACAAGGTCTCTTGCCCGTGAACACTAGACTCCCTGGCCCTGGCCCACTGGAACGCCCATCTCCCACACCTGAGTCATCGCTACTACCCGAAACGGATACATGTACACTCTCTAAAGACAGCGCCTATAGCGCCATGCTAATATCAACGAAACGGAACTCTGACATTGCAGGCATGAATGGAGCACAGCAAGGCCAGATGCCCGGACCTCAACCGAAGCAAGCATCCCCACGCCAACGGTATTCCAGAAACAGCAAAACCACCTTGATTGGCACGAGAGTAGTTAACACTAGACTCAGAATACGAGATCGCCAAGCCACCAGCAATACTCATGCAAATATCTTCATTAGCAGGCTGGATCCGTTGACAAGAGTTGAAGAAATTCAGGCACTATTGATGGAACTAGGCATACCCGGTAAGCCTTTCAAAATAAATACCAAGCATCCGTCTTATGCTTCCTTTAGGATTCAGATTGATGGGCCTAATTACCAACAATACCTCAATGCAGAATACTGGCCCAGAGGTCTGTTGGTAATGCCATACTATGGGACACCAAAGAACAAGAACTTATCAAGCCCGAACCCCATTCCACAACAATGTATAACTACACCAGCATAGCTACCTGTCCTCTCTAGCGGAGTCTCCCAAATTATATCCGAGAGCGAGTGCAACTTATGGATGTCTAACGTGGAGATGACGAGCGAACATCGGACCGATCGCATTCCAGTTAGAATATCCAGAATGAGAGCACATCGAACGCGACATCGATCCTGGGACGAGATTTCAGATCATTATGTGAAAAGCAAATACTGTTCCAAGAGTAATCTCACCATAGTACAACTTTCTGCCGAAGTAAAAATTCGATGTTTCCTACAAAACATCAGAAGTGTCAAAAACAAGCTAGATGGTCTACTTGATTTGCTTTCCTGCTCAGAGTACGACTTCGTCATTCTGATTGAAACCTGGCTCAGAGATGAAATGGAAATTGCTGCCTTCACCTCAAATCTTGGCTATCACACGCTGGCTGCTAATAGAATTGGGAGACGAGGTGGCGGTGTAGCAATCTGTCAAAGGAGTTCACTACCACTGATTAAGGCATCCACTTATCCAGGAGGTGACATAGAAGCTGTTCTTGGAATCTACCGAATTGCTGGCTTGTCGATCTCTGTGTGTGCCGTTTATTTACCTCCACCAGTTTCTGAGGATTCTGTACTTAATCTGACAGCATGGCTGTCATCCACAATCAATAATCGGCAAAAGCTCATCATCCTCGGAGACTTTAACCTTCCACTGCCAGCCACAAAGAAGATCCTAGATACTCTGTCATTGAACATGTCGGAAATGGGCATTGGTCTTATTCATGTTCCTCCCTCACACGGCGATGCCACCCTGCAGCGCATCTTCTCAAACTGTTTAGTAGAGGAAACCCTGACCATAACTGAGAATTTCCTCCCATCCGATCATGTTCCGATTGCTGCGATGATATCTCTGCAGGCACCTAAGGATGAACGTACACAAGTACAAACTACGAACACTGTTAGGAGAGTATACAATCCAAAATACATCAACATTGAAAAAGTTACTACCCTTTCCCAACTTTACCCATGGAATATACTGGCTGAGCTTAACATAGATGAGGCTGCCTACTGGCTTTCGAGATGGATGGAATTCATTGCAAGGTCTGCAATGTCCAAAACTTGCATCCTTAGTCCCCACTCAAAGCCATGGTGGAATGACCTCCTGACCAAGGCCTTTAGGGAAAAACAGGCAGCCCATGCCTCTTACAGTCATACGCCTTCACAAGAGTCATACACCAGATTTTCCAAGGCAAGGATGGATTTCCAGAAGAGGAAACAATTTTCTATTGACAATTTCATGAACGGCCGGCTATCCAGGGGAAAACGTGTTTGGTCCACTAGCCATACTTGCGCCCCTCCATCTTTAGATGTCCTGGAATGGTGTGAGCATGTGCTGCGTTTTAAGCGAGATCACCGTGTGTCCGAAGCATATCCTTGGAACGAAGCGTTTAACATTTCTTCACCTACTAGTAATACAGAAATCTCCGAAGAACAACTAATAAAAATAATAAATTCACTACCTGACAAGTCCACCATAGGAATTGACGCAATACCTCTGTTTAGTCTAAAAATTGCTTCTCATTTCATCAGCAAAGAGCTCACTCAACTCTACAACAAAGTACTCAAATTTGCACAGGTGCCTTCAAGCTGGTTATCATACAGAGTCGTGGCAGTTCCGAAAAAGCCTCGTGCGAAAAGATCGGCTGACTTGAGACCAATATCAATTGCCTCTCCCTTCCTGAAATGCCTCGAGAAGTGCATCTATAATGATGTAGCACTCGCAATCTTTGCGCATAGGCCAGAACACACCCATTATGCCATGCCTAATAGATCAACGGTAACCTGCCTACAGTCATTATCACAGAAAATACTTCAGGCCTGGAATGACAACGAAGATCTTCACACCATTTTTCTCGACATGAAATCTGCTTTCGACTCAGTCCAAATAACACCCCTACTTGCCTTACTTGAGAGATTCTACGGGGTATCCGGAAATATGCTCGAGATCCTCAATAATTTGCTATCTAGGAGAATGCTTCACTTCAAAGGCGACGGCGTTAAAGTCACTAAAAGCGTCGAAGTAGGGATCCCACAAGGTGGTTGTCTCTCAGCCTTGTTATTTGCAGCAATATTCGTTCCACTAATGAATCAAATTCCAGCGTTCCTATCACATGCTGATGATATTGTTTGCTACTTGCCATGCAGACGCAATGTTGGTCCTTCACAAGAAAGACAAACCGCCTCTGAATCATTAAACAGCTACCTAAATACATTCTGTAAGTATGCTAAATTTTTTGGCCTGTCAGTCAATCCAGAGAAGTCAAACTATCTCATCTTTACGCCAAGTCGGATGACTTCTACTGATACTGCATCTTCTCTACTTCCGGTATTGGCAGGAAATGTCCTGACTCCCACAGACAGTGTCAAATTCCTAGGAGTAATCCTGGATGCCAACCTCACCTATAAAAAACAAATCCAAGCACAGTATTCCAAAGCCCTAAGAGCATTCTGGGGAATGAAAATTGATCTGTGCAAAACGCACAATAAGAAAATAATCAAGAAGTACCTTGCAACTTACTTCTGTAGTGTACTCTCCTATGCCGTGGAAGTTTGGTCGGCAGCACCACCCACCAGCCTCAGGAAACTATGGGGCCTCGAATTCTGGGTGCTGAAGTGGGCCAACTTGTGGTCGCACCAGAACTACACAACATCTAAATCTACTCTCTGCTGCAACATGCAATATACGCCCATAGTCCACAGAGCCCATATACTAAAAATAAAGTCATTCCTTCATCTTTGCTCAGCTAAGCAGGATCACATCAACATCTGGAACACGGTTGGTTGGCGTTTGCCAGGCAGACATCTCCGTAGTACTCCCTCCTTATGCTCAAGGCTCCAGCGGTTACAGAATTTCAAGAGACACTTCCCTAATGTGACTCTGGACACTCTCAACTCGCTCAACATCGACATCGACCTGTGGACGATAGACAAGGCATACCGAGATGGCATCTTGTCCTATCTTGCTGTTTGTAAAGGACATTTGTGTAAGTGCCGATCTTAGTTAACTTATGTAATCTGTTTCTGCTCAACTTGTATTCCTTGTTCGCTGTAATTACTACTTCATTCATTTTTACATTTTGACTATTATCTTTGCTTCGATCTATTAATTATGATTTAGTTATTATTATTATTTTTTATTATTATTATGATTTTTTTTTATAAATCAAAATCACTTGTATAAACAACTAATTGTAAGATTCCTCTGGCTTTCTGTGTAAGGAATCACTAGTGTATAAAAAAATTTATGTTAATAAAGAATTTTATTATTATTATTATAATGAGTTGTTATTCTGCTATGTAGGAGATGGTCAAAAAGTATGCTAAGGCAGGAGAGAAGAGCAATTGGGCGGTAGGAGTCTGGCCTATCTGGCGGCTTGTTTGGATTTTTTTAGGATCAAGCGTACACTTGCTACTTTCCATGCACTTGGGAAATATCCTACTTGGAGACAGTGGTTGAAGAAGTTTAAGATAGGGTGTGGGGTATATTCAATTAGTTTCTTAACAATTTCTGTCTCGAGTTTGTCCAGACCAGGTGACTTACGTGTCCTAATTCTTGCTGCTGCTAAGTTCCTCCAAAGTAAATGGTGGTTCCGTTGATTCTGTGCTGTAGTCATCATTTTCTCTGCATAGCAAGAGCTGCCGTGGGGTTGTTACCATTGCCGGCTGCTTAAAGATTGCATCAAGAATATTATTTATCGAGCTGGTCATACTTCCCGTTGGTGTTATGGTTGACGGGATAACTTCTCCTCTGGGGAGTTTGTTGGTGGTAACCTTATATAACCCCCCAGGAGTTTTGATTTCCAACTGAGGTGACAAGATCTTCCCATGATTTTTGTTTTCGTTTTCTAATTAGAGCAGTGTACTCATTTCGGATGTTCCTGTATTGTTGTCTTAATTCGTCAACGTCATTGGTAGGCCAAGATCTCCTGGCACGCTGAAAGATTTTCCTCTTCTGGTTCACCTCCCGTCGAAGATTCTGTAACTCTGCTGACCACCAGGGCACAGCACCTGGTCTAGGATTTTTCTTCTTGATTGCTGGGTCACACGCACTGGTAATGAGGTTGGTGACAGTTTAATGATGTAGTTAGGGTCTAAATGACCCTAACTGGTGGAAGAGGTCGCACAGAGTCTTTTGAAAGAGAACCCAGTCTGCCTTATCGACCGCATATCTCTGTGTCACCAATCGTTGGATCGGAATGCGGCAATTGGAGCGCTTCATTTCAAAGGTAATAGCCCAGTGATCAGAGGTGATCCAAGCCTCCTGGACCACCCATTTCTGGAGGTAGGCCTGCCATTCATCTGGTAGCAAGGGTTACATTTTTGGAAGTCTCCCACAAGGTGTTGGAGAATGTAGGAAGATTGTGGGACAGGTTGAGGACTGTAAGAGTGGAATCAGTAAAGAATTCTTCCAGGCGCTGTCCATTCCCTGTACTCCATCGGTCTTCAGAGTTGCTATGCCAAAGCCTTGAATGGCAATTGCATCTGCATTAATTGGTAGTCTTGCCGTCGGTAGTTGCACCAGAGCTGTTTCCAAGTATCTTATAGCTGGCAATACATCCTCTCCGGGTCTGCAATATAGAGAAATGACATAAAAATCCCCAAGCGGGGTGAACAGCTGAGCACACGCCGCCCAGGTCGAGCAGAGATGTGCGACCTTCATTACTGTGATCTCAGGATTCCGAACAGTGATCGCTGCCCACGGTGTCTCTCCTTCCATTTGAATTATTTTGTAGGAGAGTGGATATCCTCTCACTTTTTTATTGTTTGTATATGGCTCTTGTAGTAGAATTACGTCTGTATTAGTTCCACCGGCCTTAATCCGAATTTGGTCTACCACAGCACGAGCCCTCTGTTCATTGATTTGAATAAACTTGATTTCTCTAGTATTAAAACGTTTATGCAGGGTATCTATAGTTGGTTCTTATTGGTAAATACTCTTTTGTTTTAAGTAGATAGACGACACTTACTGGCCCGTATGGAGTGGTTATGATTCATGTTCTAAGCCTTGCAGTTTGCACAGAAGGGCTTGGCTGATTTTTTGGGGCATGTATTGCACTCATGTCCTTTCTCTGCCCAATGCCCACATGTTGACGTTGCCTGGGCGCATGTGTGTGTGTGTGTGTGTGTGTGTGTGGTACCGGCAGCATTTGAAACATTCGGGGACTGCTACATTCCCTTGAAAGCGGTGGCTTCCCCATTCAATGTAAATTTTGTTTTGCGTGGAGATCTTTTGCGAAGCAGGGAGAAAACGTTCTTCAACCCAATTGGTAGCTCCCCATTTCTTGATTTTGTTTTGTATTTTGGCGTGATCATGGTCTCTTTTTCTGCGTTTGGGAAGTCAGTCTGGAGATTTCTATGGTATATTTCTGCTTTTAATATCTCCGGAGTAATATCTTTGTCAACATCAAAAATGATGATCGCTGGTCATGGGTTTCTCCGCAACTAGCCCAAACGCCTGTATCCGTGGATTCTCTAGGATTTTGGCAGCTTCCTCCTGCGTTTCTGTCTCTATAATGACTCCGACTGTCCGGGTTTTCAAATGCATTTAATCTTGGTGGTCCTTAAATCTTCCTTCAATTGCGTGACTACAGTTGTTTTAACTCCCTCGCTGGTTTTTGGAGCGTCTTCAGATGTAGGTTTAACAATCACTATGTTGGGTTGTTGGATTAGTGGTCTTTTCGAGGAGGGGAGGAAATTGGAGGACCGTCTACTCCTCCCTGCCGGGGAAAGGGAAGGAAAAGTAGGCCAGGCAATGGCGCCGGCTCAGATCGCCAACGTGGCTTGTGTCATCAGTCGGTGGAAGGTCACTCATGGAGACAGCATCCCGACCAAGGTACTCAAAGGTCCAATTTATTTAATAGTCATTCATGGGACTGTACCCGTCCATATCATCTTCATTTCTTGATTCTTGTACTCACTATAGTTAAAGCTGTCGGTGGTGTTGTCTGTTTGCGGACAGTTTATGTCGTTCGGTGTTACGTTGGTATCAGGTGCATGCCGATTTTTGGCTGAAGATGTGGTTGTAGAAACATCCTTCTTCTTGTAAAGAGATCTTGTGCAAACTGGGAGAAAGCATTGTAGGTGTCTTCTTCAGTTAGTAGGAGGTGCTCCTGGTCTTGTAATACTAGTTAGGTGTTGGTTATGAATCGGCAGAGGACGTCTTCGTACAGCTGACAGTCGTACATTAGGTGTCTCCATGTTTCCCGTTGGCCACAATGGCATAAGGGGTTTTCGCTAAGTTCGAATCCTTGGAGTTTGTCTCTTATAGCGCCGTGTCCAGGTAGCAGATAGGTAACAAGGAGTCCGGGAGAGAGCCAAGGTCACTCATGGGACAGTATCCTTATGTATTGGATAATTTGGGAATACTTGTTGGGTATAAATTTTCTAGTAATTTCACCCTTGCTTGATGCTTGCCAGCGGTTTTGCGAAACCTGCTGGAGGTATAAGGAGAGACGTTTACGTTCTGATTTGTAGTCGTTTGTAGGGTCCACAATGAAGTCCAAGTGGGTAGCTCCTTGTCCTTTGGAGAGTTGGTATACTAGACCACGGTAGGCAATCTCCAGGTCGACGGGAAGAGCTCCCATTAGGGTTTGGAGCGCATGTGTGCTTACGGTGTTGCAAACTCTTGAGATTGTCAATAGAATGTACCGCTGCGTGGTTTCCAATTATCTTCTGTTAACGGCGGTGTTGGCCTTTCGGTACCACACGCCGGCAGTGTACGTAATGGCAGGCAGAAAGACAGTTTTGTAGAATATTTTGAGGGTTCTCCTTCGCAGGCCCCAGTCCCTGCGGACGACCCTCGCAAATAGGGTGGAGTATCCTCTAATCTTTCTTTGAATGTAGATCAGGTGGGGTGTAAATGAAAGATTCTTGTCGAATATGGAAACCGAGTTGTTTTAGTTCCTTTGTGAGCTTTATGGTGGTTCCATGAATGCGGATTTGAGGAGGTCTCCTTATATCTAGGGTTCCTTTCAGTAGTATTGAACTGGTTTTGGTAGAGGTTATGCGGAGGTTATGATTGTCGGCCGGCCCACTCCTGTAGGACACTCTTGGCATGGGTTCCTGAAGCTTCCAGCATGGGTCTGGAATCCTCCCTCAGTACAAGAACGAGGTCATCCGCATATGCCTGAGATGTGACGCAGCCAAGAAAGCCGTCGAGGACCATATTCCAGAGGAGCGTTCCTAAAACTGAGGCCGGAGGGCAGCCTCTGAAAATCTGTCTAGTAATGGAGCAGTATGGGACCTCAACGGCGACCGATCTGTTAGTGAGCTACGTCCTTATGCATTGGAACAGGTTTGCTGGAATGCTGGCCAAGCGTGCTCGGCCTATCGGAGTCGGCCGAGGACGCTTGGCCACCACAAGGTGTCAAATGCCCCGGCAAAATCTACTGCTATTACCAGAAGGTATTTTTGGTTAGTTGTCTCTGCAGTTCTAGTAATGTTTTCAGGGCGTCCTGGGTGTAGCAGCCCCGCCTGAAACTGGCTTGTAGCCTTGAAGGGTATTGTGTACGGCATGTGCGTTCTGTATGCAATAAAGAGTTCTTCTTCTTCTTCTTCTTCTGATTTTGTGATTGCAAACCTGAATCCAAGTAGTGAGTTTCAATTCTGTCTCTGATATGGTATTCAAAGAGCTTCATAACACAGAGAGAAGCGCCATTGTTCGGTATGACTCCGGGAGGTGAGTATGTGGCGCTGTGTAGTCTCCAGTTTTTTCCGTTTCACTGCAGTGGTGGCCTTGCGGTACCATATCCCAGCAGATTATGCTGCTGGAATATGGCAGGAAAATAGTTTTATAAAAGTGGCTGAATGTTTTTCTCCTCAAACCCCATTCCTTGCGTTTGATTGGCGCAAAAAACGCGGCGTATCCTCTAATTTCCTTTCGTAAGTGCACTATATGTGGTATAAAGCTCAGTTTCCTGTCTAGTACTACTCCATGGTCCTATAATTCGGTGGTAAGCTTAACTGTGTTACCTTGTATCTTGATTTGAGGACGTCGTCTGGTATCTAGAGTTTCTTTTAATAATACAGATCTTGAGTTTGAGGATGAGATCGTCAAGTTATTGCTGTTAGCCCAGCCCTTTAGAGTTTCTATTGCTCTGTTGGCGGTGTTCTCCAGTTCCACCCTAGACCCCTCTAAGCATCATCAGTATAGGCTAGGGGGACGACGTCGCCGAGTTCCAGATTCAAAAAGCCGTCTAAAACCAGGTTCCATAGGAGTGGACCCAGTATTGAGCCATGTGTGCATCCTCTGAATACTTCTCTTGTTACTGAAGAATACGATGCTTTGACTGTCACGAACCTATCCGACAAGTAGGATAGGTTCGTGACTTGATACAGATTTGACGGTAGATTGGCCTTCCGGAGTCGGGCCAGGACGCATGGCTACCATAAAGTGTTAAACTCCTCGGCAAAGTCTATTGCTATAACTATGAAAGTATTCCTGATCTGAGGTAGTTGCAGCATCAGTAATATTTTCCAGGACAATCAGGGTTGAGCATCCGTTCCTAAATCCATAGTGTTGGGGTGACTGAAAGCTGGATGCAGTGTAGTGGATTCCTATTTTGTTTCTTAAGAGTTGCTCAGGACTGATAAAAGTGCTATGGGTCTGTACGATCCCGGAAGGTCCAGTTGTTTGTTGGGACGTTTGGGGATTAGCCACAAGTTTGCAGTTTTCCAGGCCTGGGGGACCAGGCCTGCTTTCAGGCAGTAGTTGTATAGGTTAAGAAGCACCTCTGGAATGGTTTCGACGGCTTTCTTGACAATATCTGGTTCCAAAAGGTCAGAGCCAGGAGACTTCTTGTTTCTAATCCTCATGGCAGCTGTTTCCAGTTCAAGTTTGGTGAAAGGATGTTCTGTTGTAGTCGTGCAGTAGGTTTCATTGTCCGCACAGAGGGTTATGTGCTCTGGGGTAGTGGGGGAAAGATGGTCTTGAAACATGGTATCCATGATGTTAGTAATTGTTTCCTGCCAGATTCGGGTGTAAGTACCCTGCTGTGTCCTCGTCGCTGGTATGGTCTCACATCTGGGTAGTTTGTTTGTGGTTATTCTGTATACCACACTGCAGGGGTTATCATTCCCAATGGTAAAAACAAGGTAGTCCCAACTGAGCATCTTATGCTGACGTATTGTTAGAGACTTGCATCCCAGAAGTTCCGTCTTAGTGCCTCCACTTCTGCTGCCAAATGGGAGCGCCTTGCAAGCTGGAAGAGCTTTCTTCTCCGGTGCACCTCCTGCCTCAGCCTCTGTATCTCTGGACACCACCAGCCTATGAGGTTGAATTTTTCTTTTTATAGTGGTGTTGGCGGCTTCAGTGATGAGACCAGCGACTGTCATCTGGTGCTGATCCGGGCTGAGTTCAATGATGTTCAGAGATTGGGCTGCTGTGGTCAGCGTATCTTGGAAGAGTGGCCGATTTCTCCATGTTATATCTTATCAGTGCCTGCCTCACTGTTTGGTGTCGGCTAAGGGAGCGTTGGAGCTCAAACGTGATTGTCCTGTGTTCCGACGTGGTCCAGCTTTCTTGGAGTGTCCACGATGTTAGGTGGCCAGCAAGGGATTTGGTTGCCAGAGAGACATCGCTTGTGGCCTCCCCCATCGAACTAGAGAACGTTGCCCGGTTGTTTAGTCGGTTGAGGACTGTGTACGGACTATTTGCTAAGTAATCTTCAAGTCGTTGCCCGTTCTGTATTTCACGTCTATCCGGGATCTCGCTGAACCACGCCGGGGACCTGCAATTCATATCCGCTCCCACGATAGTCTTGCTGTTTGGCAAGTCTGTCTGGAGGCTCCTCGGATATCTGGTTGCTGGTAATATATCTTTACTTGGGTGACAGTATAGCGATACCACATAAAATTCACCCGGGGCGTGATAATATGGGCACATGAAGCCCAGGTTTTGCAGTAGTTGGTTAGTTTTGTTGCTGTTATATTTGAATTCCAAATCAATATGCAGGCCAAGGGTGTTTCTCTGGTATCCGGAACTATCTTATAGGCCAGGGGATTACCCCTGACCTCCTTGCGATATGCATATGGCTCCTGGATGAGGAATTTCTCGAGATTTGCCTCCTTCGCCTCCTTTTTGACCTGCGTTGCTACTATTTTGGACTGTTGTTCGTTAAGTTGTATGAACTTACCCTGTTATTGTTATAGGATTTAGAGCGTGTGGCCATAATCTAGTCTCATTTGTAAAGTGTTCTTCGCTTTACAGTACTGATAAAGTGTAAAGTGTATTTAGGATCAGACGACACCAGGGATTTCCCCCAGCTCCACGTAGTTTACAATGTGGTGTGATACAGTTCACTGTAAAGGCCAGAGATTTAAAAGTGTGTGGATCTTGGAATGTGTGGTGTCATGGACTATTGGTCTTCTGGCCATTTAGCAGCCTGGCCTCTGCTGAGGCCCGACGTTGCCCATACTTCGCCCCCTGGAGTCAGACCAGGTACCTAATAGTTTGTATTTGCTCTGGCAGGTCCTGTCACCTAATTTCCCGAGAATTACGTGGCTAGGACCTTTAAAAAAATAATAATAAAATAAATAAATCAAAAATAAAAATAAAAAAAAAATATATATAATGATTATATAATAATTGATCGGCGTAATGATCGCTTGAAGTCTGATAGGCCAAAGTGTGAGCGAAAAGTAATTTGTAGACGTCAGAGTGTTTGGCACATGGATGACTGGAACCAGCGTATCTCAGCAGAATATCGCCCAAAGCATAACACCGCCGCTAGCGGCTTCTTTTTGTCCCATGGTGCATCCAGATGCCATCACTTCCCCAGATAAAAGACGAACACGTACCCGTATATGGCGCAACGGGAAACGCGATTCATCGAACCAGACGACTTTCTTCCAATCACTCAAGGTCCAGTTTCGATGCTTGCGTGCCCTCTGTAGGCGCTGTCGCCGGTGAACTGTGGTGAATATGGGCACTCAGAGCGGCCTGTGGCTATGCAGCCCTATTTTCAGCAGGGTTCGATGTACTGTGTGTTGTGGCACATTACTCCCGTCACCGGCATTCCAATTACCGGAGAGTTGCGCCACAGTCGCGCTTCTGTTGCCACGTACCATCTGGGAGAGCCTTTGCTCAACTCGAGCATTGATGAGTCATGGTCGTCTAACACCTCGTGGGCGGTTCGTGGGTTTTCCCTCCTCGGACCACTTTCGGTAGGTACTAACCACGGCTGACCGTGAGCACCCACCAGCCATTCCGTTTCGGATATGCTCTGACCCAGCCATCTAGCTATTACAACTTGGCCTTTATCAAACTCGTTTAAGTCTGCTGATTTTTCCATCCGAAGAACAAGAGTAACTCTGATTAACGGAGCTCAGTATCAGGTGTTTCTTTTTTACCGTGTTCTGCCCCGCGCACGCGCTGTAGGTCACCTGCAGTTGCTTCGATTTGCATAACGACTCGCAGGTCATAATGTTTTGGCTCATCGGTGTATGACTGGCTATTAATATTGAGGTTGAACCTGATATATGAAAATTTGAACTTCCGTTCTAATAAACAACGTGGATTTAAAAATGGTCACCAACAGAAGATGCAGCCAAAAAGTAAATAACTATAGTGGAAAATTATTCAGGGTGGTTCAATGTCCTGTGGTTGGGAATATCTGCCACAGGGCTAGACCTGCCCCTCTGTGAAAACTTATAAGATTACGCTGGATTCATTTTGGGATTGCAAAGTTCACAACGAGTTGTCATGAGATTGCACTAACTCAAATAAGTAACGCTTCACCGATGGAGAAGACTATTATTACTTATTCTCGGCGGATACCACCACCCAGACGGCACGATGTAGTGCAATATCATTGGAACTCGTTGTGAAGGTAGTTACAATATGAGATAAAATTTAATCGATGCCATTTCAAATACTTTAGAGATCCCTACGAACAAAAGATGGTGTATCTACACTGAATGTTCATTAGTGAATTTCTAATTCGTAGTCCTACGCTTTATGCACTTATGTACTTAAAAATATATTTATTCGCACCACTGGCATCTCTCATATTGTGGAAATATACGATATACTTGGCAACTGGATTGTCATGATTGCAACACCTTGAAACGGTGCCGTATGAGAAGTGATCTTGATGAGGCCCTCGTTACCGCGAATAGGTTACACAGGCTTCCCTAATGGGGGAAGCGTTGCCTATTCGGGAGATTCTTGAGTGTTTAGTTCAGTGAGTGAGTGTGAGGAGTAACTGTCTCTTTTGACAGCATTTACTCTTCTTCTTCCTCTCCTACTATCACTTTCCTACACCTTTTTTGCTTTCCTAAATATAATAGAGACACTATATGGATTACATAATGATTTATCCCATACCATTTTTTAAACGGTGTAGAATGGGTGATGGTATCCGCCGAGAATAAGTAACAATAGTCTTCTACTGTGGTGAAGCGTTACTTTCGAGGTAGTGCAATATCCCAGCAACTCGTTGTGAAGTTAGTCGCAATATGAGATACAATTAAATCGATGCCATTTCAAATACTTTCGTTCACTATGATCAAAAGATGGTGGCTCCACACTGAATGTTCGTTAATGCTCTATAACTGTATGAATTATAGATTCTTACACATAATAACCAAGGCTGCTTGATTTGGATGCTAATGATTATATAGTAAGAAGACACTTTTTACTAGATCAGAGTCTCCATCTTCTGGGCATAAGTCGAGGTTGCCAAAAAAAAAAAAAAAAAAATATATATATATATATTATTTTTAGGCCACCCGAATAATTAAATTCATCTGCCTTGCAGTCTTGTGTCTGTTAATTGCGTGTGATCTACGGTCGATTTGTCTGTTTTGCTGGACAAAAAACCCCAGTTTTTTCTGTGGGAAAACCTTGCTATCTACGCCTCAGACCGACTAATTCTGCCACCGAGTGAAAAAAGCCCATTAAAATTCCCCGCGTCGTCGACGGTATTTGAACCCGGGCCTTTTTCACCTAGAGTATGGAGGACGATGACGATACCACTCTGCTACAGGCGCAGACTACTCAAGTTGTCTAGAGACGCGGCACTGAAAATAGACAGCTCGACAAAATTAACAGAACAATATTTTTTTCATGAATGAAAAGTGTCGCCGAAGGCAAATATTTGCAATAATAGGCATGCAAATTCCGTGTATTTAGTTTGGTCTTTGATAATGTCGCAGATATTCTCTCAGAGATGCCAGGCGGTGTTTGCTACCTGGGACTCTAAACGATGATGGGATATTCGGGTGGCAAACGATGATATTCGGGTGACACTCAAGTCACGTAGACCTTATTTCGGTGCAGTCCGGTCGGTATGTGACAGCCAAATCCTCTACTTGCAAGTTCACAATGGTGGGCTTGTTAGTAACTCTGGGTCACTAACCCTAAATAACCCTCATGGTCAAGTTCTGAAATACAGCACCTAGCACACCGTCAGTGACTACCCAAGTGCGAACCAACATAAGCAAGAAGCGAGGTGTGGCACACGATACGGACGAATGCTGCCCTCTCTGTGTTACCAGGAAATAGTAGGCGGTAGATGACTCTCATCAACCGGTACAATACCACTGCTTTGCTTATTGTAGGCTTGAACTGGTGGATCCTAGTCTCCAGGGAAGAGCCCTTCCCCACTCTTTATTCATGCAGTATGATTAATATCTTTTTGAGGTTATGATGGACATCATGGCGAGATCCAATCTTCCTTACATTTCGAAGGCACAGCTCTAAAATAGTGTTCGCAGGCCGGCCGCTAGTTAATAAACCGGACCGCACCTATTGGGAACTGTCTAGGAGGCTTCCGGATCAGATAGTGTATAATCTTGCTGCCTCTACTGTGCTAGATATTGACTGGATGGAGTCCGAGTAAGTGGAAACGGACGTTATCGAGATTAGAATTGAGACCACATATACTGTATCTGCAAAAAGACCTAAACCTCGCAAACACTTCCTCCTTCATTTCACAAATACAGTATATGTGGTCTCAATAACGTCCGTTTCCACTTAGAGCCTGCCAAACCCCATGTACTTTTCTGACAGAATCTCAGTGATCTGTTGATTCTGTTGACTCAATAACGTCCGTTTCCACTTAGAGTCTGCCAAACCCCATGAACTTTTCTGACAGAATCTCAGTTATGTGTTGATTCAAACTCTGTTCATCTTGGTTGTTTGAATTATTCGCTGTATGTCTCGTTTAGCTTCATAAGTGGTACTTGTGCATATGTCCGTTCTGATATTCCTTGTCAGAGACCTAGTAATTTGAAATCTTCTGTGGCTTAAAATCTCTCTACCACAATCTGTCAAATTAATCTGTTAACTGTATTGTTCTCCAAACTCCACTTAACCACTTATCTTTGGTGACACTCCGATTTCTAGGCAAGATGATATATCTCTTTTTTTGGTATTACCCTGACTTCTGATCTTTCTTGGCACAAGAACATTACAAATATTGCTTCCTCTGCGTCTAAGAAAACTGGGATTTTTCTTTTGCTCTCAGCGTTATTTTTCTTCCAAACAGCCGTTCACTCTGTACGAATCGCAATATTGTACCCACCTCTGGGCTGGTGCCTCCAAACTCTCTCTTTCAGGCATCTAGATTCCATTCCAGAGAGGACAATTAGTTAAATTTTAATGACTCAGCTCTAACGGAGTCTCTCCACTCTCTCTCTGTCATATACGTTCTGTTTCTGGTACATGCCTTTTCTATAGATACTGCCATGAGAACCTTTCTTCTGAATTGTTTTCTATAATTCCTGCCTTTCAAGCCTTTCGAACACGTGACACAAGCAAGTGACATTCTTTTATTGTCCAACTGTAAATTCACAAAAGAAACTTTTCTTCTTCCTCTTTTATTCGTATTTCTAGAAAATTAAATCTACAAAAATTCAAATTCTATCAACAATATCAACAAATATCTTCTTTCATCTCCACAACGCATGCACGGTACTAAGTACTATAGATTCGAGTACCTCTAGTGTTTGGGGTTATCATAAAAAAAAAAAAAAAAGAAATCGAATTACCACCTTACACAGCACATTATGCAAAATTATTGATGCCTATAAAACCTCAGATTGCGATTACATCACTTTATTTCCGTTTTTTGGCTTTTTAGGATTAAGCGCAATTTGGCACTTCTCCAAGCTTGTGGAAAGCATCCCTCATTAAAGCAGTGATTAAAGAGGGTGAAAGTGAAAGTGAAAGTGAAAGTGTGTTTAGGGTCCAACGGCACCAGGGGTTTCCCCCATCTCCGCGTAGTTTATATTGTGGGTGAACCAGTTGACTGGAAAAGCCAGAGATTTAAAAGTGTGTGGGAATTGTATTTGTGTGGTGTCGTGTACCGTTGTTCATCTGGTCATTTAGCCGCTGGATCCCAATTGAGGCCCAACGTTGCCCCACTTTCGCCCCGTGGAGGCAGACCAGGAACTCACTTGACTTAAGTTACTCTGGCAGGTCCTGCCGCTTAATGTCCTGAGATTTCGGTGGCTAGGACCTAAAAATAAAAAATAAAATAAAATAAAATAAAATAAAATAAAAATAAAAAATAAATAAATAAATAAAAAATAAAATTAAAAAAAATAATAAAAAAAAAATAATAATAATAAAATAAATAAAATTATTAAAAAAATAAAAAATAAATAAATAAAACAAAATAATTAAAAAAAATAAAAAAATAAAACTTGAAGATATATAAGTGTGTATATATATATACATATATATATATATACATATATATATATATATATATATATATATATAGATACACATGCAGTTGTAATTTATTTTTGAATGTTTGCATACAGCGCATAGCGTTCAAACGGCAAGAGCAGGGCAATGCATGTGATAGGCCGAGACTGGGCGAAAATTATTTTTGATTTGATTAATTTAGGATGTAGGGCGTTTGCATCGTGTATAGATAGAGTGGGGGAGGAGAGTCAGAAGGCTGGGGGGGTAAAGGTAGAAGTATGGGGGCGACAGAGTAGATGTCCCCAGGTGGTCAGTGAGGCATGTCCATGCCTCACCAGAAGGAAAAGGAGGGTCGGCGGAGAGAGGGGGGGACAGGGTGTCTCCCCTCTTCCCGCCTGGGTTTGGGTTTAAAGTAATCGAGTCAGGTGCTCGATTTTGTTCGCCAAAATGGCTTGGTGGCAGTGAACTACACGATCCAGGTCGGTGTGTTCCTTTGAAAAGTCCAGGGTTGTGGTCTTTCTAATGGTTGTAAGCCGTGTCCTTTATTCTTAGTAGAATCCGTTTCCTTGTAGGGTCCACGATGCTGCAGTCATGACACTTCGTCGTTATCAGTTCTCAGCTTGAATTAGTTTTATTGCTGTTGGTCACGGTTTGGTTGTTGTACGATGAGGGTACGTCTTCTCTTGTACAGGTCTTCTGCGAATTTGGAGAATGCAATGTATTGCTCTTTACTGTCGAGTAGGTGCTTTTCTCTGTCTCTGGGCAAGAAGGTGATCCTGGAGATGAGCTGGCAGCGAAGGTCATCGTAGAGCCGGCAATCGTACATGAGATGCTGCCAGCTCTCAGACTCTCCACAGCAGCAGGCCGGGTCCTCTGTGATACCCAGGGCTGTGAGTTTTGCCTTGAATGCTCCGTGTCCGGTAAGTAGAAAGGTTGTATAGAGGCCCGGTGAGAACCACAGCGGGGCCTTCGGATGCAATTTCTCCACGTTGGGGAGAAATTTCCTAGTGATCTCTCCCTTGGAAGAGTTGTCCCATCTAGATTGCCATATTTGCGTGAGGTGAGCAGTGAGCCTTTTCTTTTCGGTCGCTCGGTTAGCAGTGGGATCTGCATTGAAGCCCATGAAGGTGCAGGCGTTCCCCTTAGAAATTTCATAGAGGATACCGATTCTGGCCACTTCCAGGTCGAGTGGAAGGGTTCCAGCCAGCACCTGCAGCGCATGTGTGCTTACTGTGCTGCAGGCCCGTGTGATGGCTAATAGCATGGCTCTGTGAATTGAGTCGAGTAACCTGTGGTTTACTGCCATGGTGACTTTAGAATACCATGCTCCCGGTGCATAGGTTACTATCGGTATAAGGGCTGCTTTGTATATGAGCTTGAGGGTTTTGCTGTTTAGCCCCCAGTCCCTTTTTGCGACCCTGGTGATGAGGGCCGTGTAGCCCCTAATTTTCTTCCTGGTGTAGTTGAGATGCGTTTTAAAAGAAAGGGGGGCGTCAAGTATTACACCCAGGTACTTGAGCTCTTTTGATAGTCTCAGTGTGGTGGTACCAATCTTGATCTGAGGGGGTCTCCTCGGATCAAGGAAGCCCCTTAGGAGGATAGAATTAGTTTTTTTCTTTGGAGATACTAAGATTGTACTTTTCGGTCCATTTCAGAAGAATTTGTAGGGCATGGTTTGCCTTTGTTTCAAGTTGTAGTCTGCTGTTTCCGGCGACCATAAGGATGAGGTCATCTGCGAAGGCTTGCGAGGATGCTTCACCAATGTCCGTATTAAGGAGTTCATCCATTGTGATGTTCCACAAGAGGGTGAGTATTAAATCTGGATTGGTTGGTCTCGACGGCTTTCTTGACGATTTCATGCTCCAATAGGTCGATAACCGGTGATTTCTTGTTGCGCAGTTTTGCTGCAGCAGTGTGAAGTTCGGTGTGATGGACAGCGGTTCTTCCTTATTGGTGATAGTATAGGTATCATTGTCTTCAGATAATTGTTGCTGTTCTGGTGTAGTGGGAGTAATATGTCCCAGAAACATGCTGTCCAAGATGTTGTTGATACTATCCTGCCAGGTCTTGGTATAAGTCTCTAGCGGCGTCTTTGTTGTGGGGATAACTTCTCCCCTGGGGAGTTTATTTGTTGTTATTCTGTAGACAACACCCCCCCAAGGGTGCTCGTTTCCGGTCGTTGAAACTAGTTGCTCCCACGACCGCTGTTTCCTGAGTCGAATTAGAGCTGTGTACCAATTTCTTGCGGCGATATAGTGGTCGCGGAGTTGGTCTATTTCTGCTGCTGGCCAGGAACGTCGTGCTCTCTGGAATAGTCTTCTCCTTCTGTTCACCTCGCGTCTGAGCTGTTGTAGTTCCAGGGAACACCAGGGGACGACCCCTGGAGTTGGGTTTTTCCTTTTTATTTAGCGGTTTGCAGCGGATGAGGTCCATCACGGCGGTTTTGTGCTGGTCCGGGCTCAGCCCCTCTATTTGGAGGGCTTGTGCTGTTTCTCTTAAGGTAGTCTGGAAGAGTGGCCAGTCTGCCTTCTGTATGGCGTATCCATGTTGGATTTATCGGGTTGGTTGTTGCCTGACTATGGTGCGTCGGAGCTCGAAGGTTATGACCTACGGTCCGATGTGGTCCAGCTTTCCCTGACCATCCACCCTGAGAGGTGACCAGCCAGAGACCTTGAGGCGAGTGTAACATCAGTTATGGCTTCCGACATTATGCTAGAAAAGGTGATAGGGTTATTTGGTTGATTGAGTATAGTGAAGGTACTGTTTACCAGGAACTCCTCTAGGCGTTGTCCATTTGTGCCGCTGCGATGCCCTGTGGTTTGGCTGAACCACGCTGGGGATCGACAGTTCACATGCGCTCCCACGACGATCCTGGCATTCTGGAATTCTGTGAGTAAACTCTGCAGGTACCTGGTAGCTGGGAGGATATCTCCCATTGGGCGGCAGTACAATAACTGCGTAGAGTTCCCCGAGCGAGGTTATAATATGGGCCCAGGCGGTCCAGGATGTACAGTTGCTGGAAATCTTGGTTACAGTGATACTAGGGTTCCTAACCAGGATTGTCTCTGTTGTCCTGACTATTTTGTAGGATAGGGGATATCCGCTCACCCCCCCCCCCCCCGCCCCCGGCTGTGCACGTATGGCTCTTGGATAAGTAGGATGTCGAGGTTCTGTTCATTTGCTTTCTTGGTGAGTTGTCCAGCCAAGGCCTTAGATCGCTGTGCGTTTAGCTGCGCGAAGTTTTAAACTAGACCCTGTCTAGGTTAAAAGGTTTAATGCGTGCGTTCATAATCGATCCTCATTTGGTACGTACCCTTAGCTTTGATGTAGATGGGACACTCATTGTCCCTGAGTGAGTGGTCCGCTGGCATCTTCTGTGATTTACAGTTTGCACAGGTGGGCGGGTCATCTTTTTTAGGGCAGGTACCAAACTCATGGCCTTTCTCTGCACAGTGGCCGCAGGTAGGCTCTCTCTGGGCACAGGTGTGCGTCGTATGTCCAAATCGACAGCAACAGAAGCATTTGGGACAGACACACGCTCTTTGAAGCGATGGCTGCCCCAGTGTATGAAAACACTGGTTGGTTGGGCAATCGTCTTCCATGGCTCTGTTGTGAGTCGACCACCCAATTTGTGTGGTCTTCTGTCCTGGATTTTGTTTGGAATTTTGGGGTGATCAGTGTCGCTGATTCCACGTTTCGGTACTCATGCTGAAGGTTCCTGGAATATAGTTCCTTCTGCAGAGCTTCTTGTGTTAGATCCTTGTTGCTGTTAAAAATGACTATACCGGGTCCCTTTCTCTTGGGGGACGCTGCTTCTAAACCAAGTATCTGGATCCTGGGTTGTTGAGGATTTCCTTTGCATCTTTCTTCGTCTGAAACAAACCGGCAAACGGTTGGTTTCACCTCTTCACTAGTCTGGTGTTGTGCTGTTGATGTCGGTTTTACTATTACTAGGCGCGGAGTCGGCAGGGGCGTCTTGTGTTTTGTAGTAGTTGCCATGCGTGGCAGTTGAGAAGAGGTATCTGGAGCCTTGGTCCTCAGCGCTTGTGCATATGTGGGTGCACGTTCTGGCATTTGTTTTACCCCACACTCAGGCTTCCAGTTTAGCATAGGCCCTTTCGCTCACGAGGTACCTTCGACGAGGAGTGCGTCAAGTTTGTTCCACAATGTTATTATTTGAGCCCTTAGTGCAGTGGTGACTCTGTTTGTTTGCTTTTTAAAGAGGGATTCTAGTACAGGATTTGGAGATAAGTGTAAAGTGTAAAGTGTGTTTAGGGTCGAACGGCACCAGGGGTTTCCCCCATCTCTGCGTAGTTTACATTGTGGGTGAACCAGTTTACTGGAAAAGCCAGAGATTTAAAAGTGTATGGACTTTGCATATGTGTGATGCCTTGTACCATTGTTCATCTGGTCATTTAGCCGCTAGGCCCCCTACTGAGGCCCAATGTTGCCCCACTTATGTCCCGTGGAGGCAGACCAGGAACTCAGTAGTCTGTTTCACTCTGGTAGGTCCTGCAGCTTAATTTTCTGAGATTTCGCCGGCTAGGACTTAAAAAACATAAAATAAAAATAAATAAATAAAAATAATAAAAAAATAAAAAAATAAATAAATTAATTAATTAAAAAAAATAAAAAATAAATAAATAAAAATAATAAAAATAATAAAAAATTAAATAAAAAAATAAAAATAAATAAAAAATAAATAAATAAAAATAAAAAATAAATAAAAAAATTAAAAAAAAATTAAAAAAAAACGCGTCGACGTAGGGGTAGAATCGATTGGTTTTTCTAGTCCAAGTTATGGGTGTAAGGTAATTTAGACATGTTAAGTTTTTGATGTGTAAGGCTTTCGCTAGCGTAGATGACTTTCATCAACTGGTTAAATCCCACCACTTTGCTTATTGGAGGCTTGAAGTGGTGAAACCCATGTTTAGTCTCTAGAGCAAAGTTTCCGGCATTCCCCTCCCTTCCATACTTCTCCTTCAACCCATGAACGGTACTAAGTACTATAGGTTTTGATAACTTTCGTGTTTGGGGTTTTCATAAAAAAAAAAAAAAAAAAAGGGGCTTTCGCTAGCGTATAGGTAGAGAGGAGGGGAGGCAGAAGGCTAGGGGAGAAAGACAGAAATATGGGGCCAATAGACTAGGTGGCCCCAGTTTTCAGTGGGGCATGCCCTTGCCCCACCAGAGCAGAAGATATGGGGGGTGGAGAGGAAGGGAGAGGAGGCAACGTCCCCCTCCCCCAAGGATGTGGATATAAAGGTGAAGGGGGTTAGAGTGCCCTATTCAGATCGCCATATGGCTACTGGCAGCTACTGCTGCATTTCTGTTTACAAGTTTCTTCTTTCATGGGGCAAGTTACGCCCTTGTGCTTGGGTCCCTCATCTTTAGTTGCAACCGTTACAATGTCCTGGCAGGTATCTTAATAGTGGTGCTTGATGTCAGTCATTGTAGATTGTGATTAATGTCCTTCTCCTGTCGAGAGGTCTTGTGCGAACTGGAATAATGCTCTATATTCATCCTCAGTATCTATGAAATGGGATTCCAGTCGTATTTTTGTTATAAGTACCCCTCTGAGGTCTTCATATTGTGGGCGATCGTACACTATGTGATTCTGTCTCCCGGCACGTACAGTTGGGGTCTTCAGTGAGTCCGATTCCGTGCAGTTTCTCATTGTAGGGTTCGTGTCCTGTTATTGGAGATGTCATATGGTACCCTGGGAAGTACCGGGTCGGCTGTTTTGGGTAGATTTTCTGGAGGTCTGGTAGATATCTTCTGATTATTTCGCCCTTCGTGGTCTCCGTCCATCTTCTCTGCCATAATTTTAGCAGGTGGGTCTATAGTCTAGTTTTTTTTCTGTTTTTAGGTTGTTCGCTGGGTCATTTGTGTAGTCCAGATGTGTGGTCGCCACTCCCCTGGATAGCAAGTATAGCAAACCTATGCGAACGAACTCCAGGTCCAAAGGAAGCGCTCCAGCGAGAACCTGCAGTGCTGGGCTGCATGCTACATGCACGCGTCGTAATTAAGAGTATGGTCCTTTGGATCATGTCCAGGATTCTTCTATTCACTGCCAATGCAGTTTTTGGGAACCAAATTGCTGAGGCGTAAGTAATTGCGGGGAGAAACGTTGTCTTGTAATATAGCGTCAGGGTTCTATTTTTGAGTCCCCAATCTTTCCTTGTAACTCTGGCTACCAGTGCAGAATAGCTCCTGATTTTTTTTGCTTATGTACTTTACGTGTGGCTTGAACGAGAGGTTGTTGTCGAGGATCATGCCTAGGTACTCAAGTAGGTTTAAAAACCTAATGGTGACATTGTAAATTTTGATTTGTGGCGGTCGTTGCAATTGCAGGGTTCCTTTAAGCAGCTTTGAAGAGGTCTTTATGGGTGAAATTTTGAGCTGGTGTTTTGCGGCCCATTGCTGGAGATTCTGCAGCGCCTGGTTTGCTTGGGTTCCCAACTGAGCCCGGAAATCCGCTCCCACGGTTAATATCAGGCCATCGCCGAATTCTTGCGTCCCGACGGGTCCCAGATCCATCACCAAGAACTCATCGAAGACCATATTGCACAGGAGTGTTCCCAGCACCGACCACTGCGGACAGCCTCTGTGCACTTCTCTTGTGATATTTTGATATTCTACATTGATCTCCACTCTTCTATGTGACAAATAGTTTTCCATGACGTTGAATAGGTTGGTTGGCACCACTGCCTCCCTCAACCACCCTAGGACGCTTGGCCACCAAAGTGAGCTAAAGGTCCCAGCAAAGTCAACAGAGATGAGAAGCAGGTACTTGTTTCTGAATTCTTGCACCGTCCTGAGTAGGTTTCCCAGTGCATCCACTATCGAGATCACTGGCTTGAAGCCATTCTAATTCGCGGAATAGAGTCCAGAATTGCCGTAGTGGGCAATTATTCTTCTGTGAAATAGTCTTTCAAATACTTTACTTACCGCCGAGAGGAGTACAATGGTTCGATATGCATCTGGGCTTTCTGGGTTTTTTGTTGGGATTTTTGGAATTAGTTTTAAGTTGGGTTGTTTTGGAATTAGTTTTAAGTTGGGTTGTTTTGGAATTAGTTTTAAGTTGGGATGCTTTGGAATTAGTTTTAAGTTGGCCGTTTTCCATGCCTTTGGAAAGTTTCCGGCTTCCAGGCATCTGTTGTATAAGGTGAGCAATAGGTACGGTGCGCATTCAACAGTTTTCTTTAAGATTTCAGGTTCAATCATGTCAAGACCTGGGCATTCCTTGCTGCTTACTCGACCAGCTGCCACACTGAGCTTGTCCATGGTAAAGGGGAGGGGCTCCATTGCCTGATTCGTGTAACTGACATTGCTCTCCCATATTTGGCTCTATGCTGGTAGTATCGGCATCGGTGGTTTCTGGTAGATTGTGTCCAGTATGTTGTCCATCGACTGCTCCAAGGTTGTGGTAAGATTTCCCTGGCGGGTCCTGGTGGTTGCATTCACTTCCCCTCTGGGCATTTTGTTGGTAGCTACCTTATAGACTAGGCCCTGGGGGTTATTGTTTCCTTCTGTCGATATTAAGAGTTCCCAAGAGCGTGTTTTGCTCTTCTTATAGCGGTTTCTTATCTCCCTATATTGTTGTCTCAGGGATTCGGCTTCGTTTGCAGGCCATAATCTGCTGGGCCTCTGAAAGTCCTTCCTTGCTTTTATCGTTTGCCACCGGAGCGTGGAAATTTCTCGAGTCCACCAGAGTACTATTCCCAGTTGAGGGTATTTTTTTCTTATTGCTTGGATACTGATAGTTGTCATCAGTTCCGTAGTACCTTTCTGCAGTTCGTCCGGGCTGTTCAGTGGGTTCAGGGTTAGTGGGTTACTATTGATCGCTGTGGTCAGTAGTTCTTTGAATAGTGGCCAGTCCGCTTTGGCAACTGCATATTTATGGCATTGTTGGTGGATTTTTGCTATTATCATTGTTCATGTTATAGTGCACCGAGATGAGAAGCAGGTACTTGTTTCTGCATTCTTGCACCGTCCTAAGTAGGTTTCCCAGTCATCCACTGTCCAGGTCACTGGCTTGAAGCCATTCTGATTCGCGGCATAGAGTCCAGAATTTCCATAGTGGGCAATTATTCTTCTGTGAAGTCCAGGCTTCCTCCACCGTCCAGTCGGCCACGTGGTTTGCCAGGTTCCTAGTGGTTAAGGATATGTCGATTGTGTCCTCCCAGAGAGTGTTCCAGAATTTCGGTAACTGGTGTGGCTGGTATAGGACCGCTTACTGTGATCCTGTCAGGTAATTCTCAAGCTGTTCTCCGTTTGCTGTCCCTTTTCTATCATCTGTAGTGCTGTACCATAGCGGGGAACGACAGTTTACATCCGCACCTATTATGATTCTTTCGTGTGGCCGGGTGTTCTGTAGGTAGCGTAGGTAGTTGATGGCGATTTCTATTTCTTGTCCCGGTCTACTGTATAGAGCCACCACGTGATGAGTTGAGTACAGGCTGCCCAAGCCGTGCATAGTTGCGTTATTCTTGTTGATTTTTTTTATTTATTTATTTATTTATTAACACACAACTGTATATACATTCTCAAGTTATCTTAATCAATTTACATACAATATTAATCAATTTATATACAATATTTATATACAGATTTATATACATGCTCTTATATATACTGTAGTCTTTCTGTACATTGATTGTGTGTGTGTGTCCTGATATGAAGGGTGGCTCCTAGACACAAGCCCATCTCCACCTTTTACTCCTGAGAAAGCTCAGAACGTCTGCAAGACAGGCCTGAAAAAAAGAGCATTATGTCAGGCCATTTCGCCACCAGGGATTAACTAACACCTGGATCCACCATTCTCTATGTGTGCTGTAATGCACAAATCCTGCACCTACCGGAAGTAGTGCTATACTGGTAAGTGCCAGCAATCCCGCCCCCAAGGCTGCCCAAACTTGGAGGCCAGTGAAAAAAAAAAAAAAATAAAAATAAAAATAAAAATAAAATAAAAAATAAAATAAAAATTTTCCAACTAAGAACAATGTACACTTGTTGAAAAAAAAAAACAACATTATACGATTATTTACATGCAAATAGCAAATACATACACTTACATTAACTTAACACTTAGAAACATTAACATTAACATTATCTCCACTTTAGAGTCCATCCACAAATGCAAGCCTGAATTGGGTGTCCAGGAGCAGAAGATCAACTCGCTGTAGACAAGAAACATCCTATAAAGATGACATTACACGAAGTGTTCTGTCGTCAAATGTGCAGCACTTCCCTTAATTGGTATCCTGCAATAGATTTCTTAGCTTCTGTCTTCTTTTAAAAACTTTGGCCGAGAATTCCTGAAGTAAAGCAAAGATGTCCCACCTCTGAACCAAGAGAGGTAAATTATTCTCCGTGAGGTTTGGCAACCTATTTAGTAATTCCTGCCTGTCTGAAGTATACAGTCCGCATTCAAGGATGACATGTCTCCAAGATTCCACCTCACCGCACGAACAGTAGGGGTCAGGTTCTAATCCTCTTTCAAATAGTTTGGCCCTTAAGCCATGTCCAGTGATTAAGTAACTCGTTGTCATGGTGGGAGCAAACCAAGACGACACCCTCCTGTCCATTGCAAAGCTTACGGCTGGAATGAAGCCTCTTGTAATGGTTCCATACTCACTGAAATCCCAACGTTGCTGCCAGCAATTCACAAGCTCGCCCCAAATTCTACGTTTTTCCTCCTTTATGTTGTTATTTGGATTAGAGGTGATATTCAATATTTGTAACGCCCTTCCCTTCTTTAAGTTATATACAATACCTCGGAAAATAATGTGTAAATCCAAGGGGATGGTACCTGCAATAACCTGTAAGGCATTTGTCGACACTGTCCTTGGAGCGCGTATAACTGTAAGCAACATTGTACGTTGCAGGGACAGAAGCTTGGCTTTAGTTGTAACCTTGGTAGCAGCCGCAAACCAAATACCAGCACCATAATCTACAATGGGAAGAAATATCGTCTTGTAGTACAATACCAGAGTTTTTTTGGATAAACCCCATTCCTTGCGGGAAATTCTAACAACTGCAGCTACGAACTTTTTGATTTTTTCATTGATTTTAGTGACATGTACATGAAACCTGAGACGATCATCTAAAGTTAAACCCAGATATTTGGTGTTCTGTACATATGGAATTTGAGTACCATATAGGGTTACCTTTGGCGGCCTTCCATAATCGAAGTGGTGTTTAAACACCATGAAATTGGTCTTGGTGACAGAAATCTTTAGTTTATTCAAACCCGCCCATGCCACTAAATTATTCAAAACTGACTGAATTTTTTGTTCGAGAATTTGTCTTGATCCTCCCTGCACCGCCACCACCAAGTCATCTGCATATGCAACTTTGATGAACTCATCGCTATCCTTCGTGAGCCACTGGTCTAGCACTGCATTCCAAAAGAGAGGTCCCAAGACTGAACCTTGAGGGCATCCTCTTGAAACGGTAGTCGTGTATGATAAATGCTTTGCACATACTCTAATTTGTCGATCCTTAAAGTAAGATCTGAGGACTCTGAACAGGTAGTCATCACACTTTGCCAGTTGCAGTGACCTGAGAGCACTCTCCCACCAAAGGGAATCGAAAGCGCCCTCAAAGTCAATAAAAACAGCAAGAACATATTTGCTGTTTGCCTCCTGAATGTAAGTCAGCAGGGTTGAGATTGCGTCCTCAGTGGAACGTCCTTTTTTGAATCCAAACTGGCAATCAGAGGAGAGATTATGTTCTGTAAATAATTTAAAAATCCTTGGGGCAATCATCCTTTCAAATAATTTGCCAAGATTTGCCAATAAAGAGATTGGCCTGTATGCTCTGGGGTTTGTTTTTGGCTTTCCCGGTTTATGCAAGATTTTTAAGAGCGCAAGCTTCCATTCGAGAGGGAAAAGCCCTTCTAGCAGGCATTTATTAAATAAGTTTAATAAAATCTCAGGGAAGAATTCATAAAATTTTCCAATTACTTGATTCTCAATGAGGTCAATGCCAGGACATTTTTTATGGTTCAATTTAGCTACTGCAGCACCTAGCTCAAGCATATTAAAAATGGCAGTTTCGGTTGTCCCCTTATATTCACGATTAATGCGTCTAATTTCCGCTTGATCAGGGCTGTCCATAAACTGCAAATCTTCCGGAAATAGGCTACTCACTATCCCTTCGACTGTAGATTCCCAGTCCGAAGTTTCTTGATTCTCTCTAATTATCGTGTTGTAAATTTCACCACACAAAAGTTTATTTCTTGAAAGCTTATAGATTATACCCCAAGGGTCAGCATTTCCTGTTTCCTTCACCAGACGTTGCCAACAATTTTGCCTGCTATCAGCAATTGCTTTATGGTACCTCTTCCTCAAGTCTCTGTAATCATTTTTCAAAGCCTGAGTGTCTGCGTCCGATAGATGCCTGTTCCTTTGGTATGCTTTTCGTGCTTGTTGAGTTTGTTGTCTCAATTCAGCTAGTGTCGAAGACCACCATGGGACAGAAGTTATTCCTGTCTGTTTTCTTTTCGTCGAGTAGGCCATCGCTTGATATAAATGATATTGAACCAGAAAAACATATTCTTTTGCTGTTAAGGTGTTAATGATTACTTTGTTATCTCCATTAAAAATTGTATTCAGATATTCACGAAACTTGGTCCAGTTCACCCTGTCCATCCGAAAATGCCTTAAATCCCTTATTGTTATATTCACTTGCCTATCCTCCGGTAAAATCGAGAAGGTGATTGCTCGATGGTCACTATTAATTAGATACGGATTGACGTCCCAATTTTGCACCCTATCCACCAGATTAATGGAGGTTAAAGTAGCATCTATATTAGATTCACCATTTGTCGTCGAGAATGTATATGGTTTATTTGGCAAGTTCTTTACACAGAGATTATGATCCAAGATCAGATCAACCAACTGCTCGCCTCGAGCATCAGAAAAGCCGCTGTTCCAAAGTGTAGACTTAGCGTTGAAATCTGCTGTAATTAGTAAGTTTTTAGCTGAAAATCTGCTACATACCCTGTCAAGTCTGTGTAAGGCTGGCTGAATATCTTCTGAGGGAGGAAAATACTGGGAAACCAGATAAAACGACTGGTCCCTGGAGGAAACCAGGATACAAACTGTGGTAGCAGAACATTCACTTGAGATAGTTGTTATTACTAGTTCACTGTTAAAGATAATTATGGCGGCCTTGGGTCGATCGTCACTTGAGGCAATAATCCTTGCCGAAATTGGATATCCTATAACTTTATACGCTGAACCCCCTACCTGAGAAGAGTAATACGGTTCTTGCAAGCATACAATATCAAACCCCAGATCATCAGCAGCTTTCCTAATCTCGTCCGCCGCTGCACGAGATCTTTGCCCATTAATCTGAAGAATTTTTATTTCGCCGTATTGCAGGTTAACACTTGTTGAATCAATTACCGTTGTATTATTCATGTCTGGTTCTTCGGTCTGTCAATTCAACAGCTTTAAGATACTCAGGGCATTTATTATCCCTGACCGAGTGATTACAATCCCTACCTCTACGTTTACAATTAACACACTGTGGTGGTTCCTCCTTGTGAATACAGTCAGAAAAAACATGGCCTCCACCCCCGCAGTGGCCACAAGATACAGCTTTATGGGAACAGAACTGCGCACTGTGACCATATCCTAGACATCTGAAGCATTTGCTTACAAGTGTAAACTTACGAAATCTATGTGACGTGAAACCTAGATAAATTTTGTCACTCTGAATCACGTGTCCCATAAGGCGTGGGCTGAAACCAATAACCCAATTGGTCACTCTGGTTCCGGTGCCAGAGTTAAATCTGAATGTAATCTCATTCTTAACTTCCTCCTGGCTAAAACCAAAGTCTTTTAAATTTTTATTAATTAAATCCTCCAAAATATCCTCCTTAGAATATTCCTTCGGGACACCGTAGATCAAAATTGTAGGATCGGACAATCTGGGTTTTTCTATTGATAATCCTGCTTTTTTTAATGCAGAAGCACTTGAGATCTTCTTGGCATCATCAGGATTTGTTGTCTCTAACAACACACCTTTATTTCTCAAAAGACGTACACCCTTGATTTTCATGTCCTTGTGATCTTTTTTAATCACTTCAGTAACTGCCTTCCTGATATCCTGGCTAGACGCCAGGGAAGATTCTGCTGAGGGCCTAAGTATTAGTATGTTTTCGGAATCAGAGATCCCACTTCCGGAATCCATCCTATCTTCACCAGCAATTGGTCTGCCCGAAGAAGCTGCCACCTCCACTGAAGACGTTAGCAGAGGAATCTCTGTTATTTCAGGAGTCTGTCTATTTCGCTTTGTCCCACCAAGAACAACTTCCGTAAAAGTCTTATGAGGATGTAGATCACGTTGGATCTGTATCATCTTGTCCAAAAGACCTGCTCTGATTTCCAATTCAGATGCTTTGGTCTTAAGTCGTTCATTGTCAATTAAGATTGCGGTGGTAACTGCCTCTAGATCCGCCCATAGACTATGAATGCGGTTAGAGGCAGACTTAGTTATCTTGCTAGAATCCTTTGATAGAAACTCTCCCAGAGCTTTCCTGATTTTGGCAACCGTCGCATATACAATTGAAGCATTCAAAGACCCACCCAGGTCCAATCCCTCTGTTAGAGAAAGATCTTCAGAAGATTCTGTTGGAATCGAGTTACTATCGACAATGACCATCGGCGGCTCAGAAGCCAACGAAACAGAGGGACTCTCCACCACAATGTTTTTATCTCCTCGAGCTTGAGTAATTCTAGGAGTTTTGGGAGTTTTCTTCCCCCTGCATCCCTTTTTTTTCTTAGATGAATCCGTAGACTCTGATCCAGAAGAATTCTCAATGTCAATATCTTGTGTCAGTATCCTAACTTGGTCATGGTCCAAGTCAGTATCCATGTCAGATAAGTGTAGGCAAAAAAAAAAAAAAAAAACCACACGACTATTGTCTATCCTCTTGTTCTAAACTTGTCTTCTCAATCCTAATAGGATACTCATTAGTACCCTAAAGACAGAGTTATATCAATATGTCTATGTTCAATATGTATTTCACTTATCCAGCTGGATGGAAAGTGGAAGGGAAGTTCTGAAATCTTCGAAAAGCAGTGTCTAGATCTCAGTCCCTAATAGCCTGAGGGCGCCAGAAAAATTCTTGAAATTAAGTATTTTTATAAGATCCTCACCTACCAATAACGGGGTCCCAAGGACCAATAGATGAGGAGAAATATCAACTTTAAGATTGAGAAATGATAGCCCAAACAAGCCCACAATGTTATCCAGCAGAAGGCTTAAGTAAACTAATGAACAAACGATATTAAGTCAAAATACTGCGATGGCGCTAGTAAATGTTTTCCGTCTCCATGACTAATTTCAAAAAATGGAATATTTCAAGTCGCCATTATCATCCATACAAAGTCTATGGGATAATGGTATCTCTATGGGAGATTTCAGTGATATATGTATAAGCACTATGCAATGCAATGTACGACTATGAAATCAATTACTCAGTTTGTAATATAATCTCATGCAAATAATTCCACAACCCCACGGTCCCAACAACCAAAAAATCACCTATGAACTCACCACAACTTTAACTTCTAGGAAAACATATTTACACATAAGGGGGTTGTCAATGAACGCATTAAATATCTCAAAAAGCAGGAGCACATTCAGAACACATGAGCCACACTGGACGATACAGCGCCCTCTCGCGTTATTCTTGTTGAGGTAATATTCTTGTTTCTGACCAATACCGCCGCTCACGGGGTGTGTTCCTCTGTGTGGATCACTTTATATTGTAGTGGGCAGCCCGCCACCGCCTTTCATGGACGTACAGCTCCTGTGATATAATGACGTCTATGTTCTCTTCATTAGCCTTGACCCGAATCTGGTCAGCCACCGGTTTTGCTCGCTGGGCATTTGTTTGTATTATTTTGATCATGGTTGTGTTATATTTCTTAATTTTTGTACCCATAATCGATTCTGTTTTGGTAGGTTGCTCTTCGCTTTTATATAGATTGGGCAGTTAGGATCCCTGATTGAGTGTGTATATTCGAGTTTAATTGTTTTCCAATTTGCGCATATGGCTTCATTGTCTTCGTGTTGGCATTCTTTATATTCGTGGCCCTTTCCAGTGCAATGTTCGCGTGTTGGGACCTTCTGGGAACAAACGTGGCTGGAGTGGCCGAACTGACAGCATCTAAAGCATTTTAGAACTGCCACACGCTGTCGAAAACGATAGCTTCCCCATTCAATGTAGATTCTTGTCCGGTCCTTTAGGACTTGCCACGCCTCCGGAATAAGTTACATACTCCAAGCTGGTTTTTAAGCCTTCTCTCGCCTCTATGTGGAACTTTGGTGTTATCACTTCTTGCGGCTGTTTGTCCGGGATTTCGCATTGGAGGTTTCTGTGGTAAAGTTCTTCAGCTAACTGGCTGGCCGTAATTCCTGGCCTAACGTCATAAATTAATATATTCAGCTCCTTCCTTTTGGGCGACTGGGCCGTTAATTGAATTGCGTCAATCTTTAGGTTTTCAATGATGCTCTGGATTTCTTGCCTGGTCTCTGTCTTTATTACTAGTCGTGCGTCTCTCATCTTTCTCATCCCTTTTATTCGTGTTAGCTTCAGGTCCTCCTTCATGTTGTTTATTACTTTTGCTTTGAGGTCTTCGCTTGTTGGAATTTTTCCAGTTTCTTTCGGTCTGAGTTTCACCAGGTTTAGTTGGTAGGAGCGTCTTCCTCTTCTAATGCGTTGTTGTTGTTGTCTGTTGCGTTTCCGTTGCTGTTGGGGTCCTCAGCGCTTCTGAATAGTCTGGGTGCGCTGTGGCATTTCACTTGCATCGCATCCCATATAGGCCTGTAGTCGTGTGGTAGCTCTCTCTTTGTCAAGATGTTCATCGTGTACGATTGTCTCCCTCTTGTGGAAGATTTTGACAATCTCAGATCTGAGTGCTGCTGACAGTCTATTTGAATTTTCTTTTAAAATGTTCTCTAGTGCGGTTTAAGAAAGAGCGTCTTTTCATATATGGTACCCTCTGGAATGACATGGTCTAGGGGTGAGTCCTGCTGTTTGTCTTCTTTCGGGTCAGGCGCCTCCGTAGCCAGGTGGGAAGGAGCAGCAGCGCGTAGCACACGCTTATTGATTAGACCGGGGTTCGAGCCCGTCACCACCAAATACGGAGGATGCAGAAAGGTCAGGGTATGACCACCGCATTTTCTGGAGCAATATGGCCTTAGTTGTTATGCTCCTAAAAAATCAAATAACAGTCTTTCGGATCTTTTTGTGATGCGTCTATTTCTGGCTGTTCTTTAGTCTCTGCCTGGGAACGTGTTTCCCGCCCAACGTTGGGGATCAGCTGATTGCGATTTTTCCGCTTGTTCAGTTGGGATCAAGAACGGAGGTCCTCCTCTTCGTCCTGGGATTCCACAATAACAATGATCCCCTGGGGATCATTGTGTTTTCCTGTTCTTACGTCAATTTCACGATATCCGGGTAACCAGTACAGTTCGGATTATCGGGTGTATAGTGCGATAATAGGATAGGCCACTGAAAATGATGGAAAATGATGCCCACCACAAGTCCGTGGCTTAATTTGATGGCATAGTTGGTTATGGGAATTTTGGGCAATCCCCCCCTGTCAGCTGTGGGGGGAATAACACCTAGGTATGAAAGTGCTCCTAGAAAAATGGGGTTACTTCCTCTTACGGTTTTCGGAGGCGCTAATCACGCTGGTGAAATCAGTTTTACAACAGGAACAATAATTAGAGAGATCTGTCTTTTCCGTGGAATGTCTATGGAGGGGGGAACACTGAGCACATGGTACATTTAGTTCTGCAAAGGTAGAAGTAACACAAAATGGTAGGGCTCTTGCAGCCCAGAGATCACTAATTGGCGAATCCTCCCAAGTCAACAATCAGATTTGTACGTGGCAGCCGTGTTATATATAAGGTGGTCAGGTATATATAGTGGTCAGGCGAGAGGGTGCATAAGTACACGTGCCTTGAGTGACAGGGGTTCAAGCCAGTGACTGCTGAATACGGTGCTGTTTCTTGTATTCTCTCTATCTTGTGAACTCCTCTGACCGTTTGGTCGTCCCGGAGTATAAACAGAAAATTTATTTATTTTGTTATATCGGAGCACTCTTCATTACCTCGTTGTGAGCGGCATGGTGACCTGTCTCACAACAAAGGAAATAGATAAAGAACGTAAAAATCTGATTATATTTTACTAGAAAGTTAGAAAAGTCTCGCCCTATGAGTCCACTGTTGGTTGATCGTCAGCTAGATCCAATAATTTTTAACTGTATTACATTAAAAACACATATTTCAGACAAATTATTGCAGAGCGATAAACAACACGTCCGTACTGTAAGCAGTGGCGGATTAAGGTCGGTTGAGGTCCCAGGCGCTGAAGAAAATATTGGGTCCCTTAAAAAAAAGAGAGAGACAGGGAAAATAAAAATACATGTATTTTTAATTACATGTATTAACATGTACATTTATAAATTTGTCCAATGCTCCTTTCTGTTGGTTGGCAACTTGCTCGCGTGTTTTTTTAATTTATCCTTTTTCAGCCCCTGATAGATGTCGTTTCATTTTTCTAGCTACCATTGGTAGCCTACTAATGAAAAGAATGTTTGTTCAATACTATAAAATATAAGAGTCTGAATAATTAGAATACTAGAGAAGAGATTTTTCGTTATAGTGCAATAAATTAATGATTAATTAAAATTCAAAAATTATTCATAAACTACGAAAATCCAGGCGCTGATGTAACAACAGGAATTAATTTTATCTTAATATAATTTTAACAATATACGATATACGCGTATTTGCGTATATCGTAAGTCTGCCCTGCAGGAGAACCTTTGTAAGTACAAAGTAGCAAATACGATTCTATTGCTCAGATGAGCGGTAGCGCAGCCGCGCGGGGCCTATACAGCGTAGTATGTGTATAGTATGCAGCGTAGGAATGAAATAATGAAAATAAGCGATAAACATGCTGTCGGGTTTTACTGCCGATTGTAAACTTGTACGTAATTAAAATTGCACATATGAAACCAAACTTGTTGTCATTAGAAAAAAATGTAAACTTGGAGTTTTGCGGGGCCCTTCAGAAGTCGGGGCCCAGGGCGCGCGCCCGGTGCGACCGCCGTTAAATCCGCCGCTGTTGACGCTGACAAAAAATCCTCCGTCTGTACGTTTCCCTCTGCTTCATGATTATCTTCCCATTCTACAGTTTTCTTATCATCACTTTCCTCTTCATTAGGACGAGAGCTGGCTTTATGATGATCAGGATCGTTTTCGTGGATGTCGCACAGCGTAATTTCATTTCCGCGAGTTTGATCTTGCAGTAACTGTGAATTATGCGTTTCTTCAGTTTGTTGCACATTTTCGGTTTTTAAAAATTTTGCAAGGGAGTTCCTCTGTTTTTCCGTAATTTTTCTTCTCTTTCTTTTTTTCTTCAATTTATCAGAGTCACACATATACTTTCTTCCTGCATCTCTTGTCTCTACTAGTCATGTTGCGAAATCGATATGAATATGTTATTTATTTTCACACCTCGCGAATCGCGATAAAGATGTACGATCAGCTGTCATAATATATATACAAAATTTGTATATATATATACATATATATATATTCGTATTTGTGAGGAATATTTATTCAAATGAAACTCCAATAAATTATTATATAATTATTATTGTTATTTGTAAGGAGAGATATTTTAATTATATTTGAAAGAAAATATATTTTTCCGTGTTCTTTAGAGAATTCTTGGCGGGCTTTCAGAAAATGTTAATAACATGATTATTGACATTTATTTCTTATGTATATTAAATATATAACCATTTTATGGCGATGTCGCTAGATTAAGTATTAAAACAAAAAAAAAAAAAAATGAAACCATTTTTATTTTGCAAAATCAGTCAGCGGCGCGGGGCCTTGTGCGCTCGTACCCCCTCGGGCCGGCTCTGAGGGTAGTGTACGCCCCTTTGTATTGGCTAATAATAGCTGCTAACTCATTCGTACAGTGTACAGAAATTATGATATTAGTATTCTCCGTAATATTACCCATATATTTTTTTTGTCTGTAAATTGCGTGTGTTCTTGGTCGATTTGCCTGTTTGCTGGACAAAAAAACGGCAGTTTCCGGGGGGGGGGAGTGAAACCTTGCTATCTACTCCTGAAACAGTCTAACTCAGCCACGGAGTGAAAAAAAAAGCCTACTAAAGTTCCTCGCGTCATCGACGGGATTCGAACCCGGGCATTTTCCACCCGGTGGGGGGGAGGACGGTGGCGTTACCACTATGTTACCCGCCCACACCCGCACAGTGTACAACAGATTTTGAAAATAATTGTGGGAAAGTTTGTCAAAAACGTTTTCTAAGTCAAGAACAACTAAGACTATATTGTAACCTTTCCGCTTATAGTAAGGTGAGCAATCAGTACGTTAGCAATGCAGATTACAACATATATATATCTTGTAATCTACATTGAGTAGTGATACCGTCCTGCACCTTCCTTGCCCCTTCTATCTGTTTAAAAATACCGTTCGGCCCTCTACAAAACTTTCCGGGACTTGGCCTGCCATGAGAAAACCCGAGAATATTCCAGCCAAAGTTTGCCCAATCGTTTCCCAAACTTTTTGTAAAATTCTGTTATTAGTCCATCCGGACCTTGTGCTTTATTCCCTTTTATTTTGCCCCAAGGTTACGGACCTTTCCTTCAGAGAGATTGGCTGGTCATGTACATGTCGACGAACCGTAGAGAACCCTGACATGTCCCAGCTTACTGGAAACGCTGGCCCTTGAAATTTTGCATACGTCTGTTTGGTAGCTTCATTAAAACACTCCATGATGTCCTTCGTGGTATCATATTGGCGTGATCCCACTTGAATCTGCTGTATGGAGCAACTGTCCTGTTATATTGATCGAAAATAAACTCTGCCCCCTTGTCAGCAAGCCTGTACCGCAATCGCATTTGGATTGCTTTATTTCTGTCTGTGTTTGTATTTCTTCTTGCACCTGTTGCACTCCCATTTCATCATAACAATACTTTAACGGTTGCCTCACTCCATATAGATGCCTTAGCACTTTTCTACTTTCCACCCCTCTTTCCTTCACAAATTTTTGAAACGCTGTCTTTGCTGCCTGCTTAAAATTTATTTTACCCATTCTTCCCATGTCCAACCCTTAGACTGCAACAATTCATGCGTTAAACTCTCAATGTTTCACAAACCATTCTGCAAGAGAGCCAAGTTTAAGCGCCAGGTACCTCTAACCTGATCATTTGTTGTACTTAGCGGGAGGTTCATTATTACAAGTTTGTGATAATACTGACAGAAATACTGACATACCTAACCTTGGTTGATTTATTTACCATACTTCTTGGTGCATAAATGCGATCAATGCGTGTGCCTACTGTGCCCCTAGACCACATTGCGCCATGCGTTGTAGGATTATGCCATCGCCATACATCTATAACATCGCACTTCAGACAGATATTGTTCAATGCCAGAGCACCCTTCGTACCTCCTGCGGGATCACCCTTGCCCCTCTTACCTTTGACTGGATCTAACACGCATTTCCAATCGCCCACAAGAACACTCCAACGGATACCCACCGTAAATGGACATAAGTTATTGATTAAGTGTACCCGTTCTGGAGCAGCAATTGGTGCATACACTTTATCATCCGTATTGTGTGTGAATCTAGCTGCCAGTCTATACAGGCTACTATACCTTCCACATATCTTTGAAGGTTACTAAACCTTCCTACATTGGGAGGTAGAATTATAATGCCCGACCCCCTGGAATTTCTTTCGCCAAAACTCCAAAAATTTAAGCATTAAACCTGTTTTGAAATTTTCGAATTTGTAAGACACTATAAAAGTAATTTTCTTGAATAAACAAAAATTCTGATTCCCATCAATAACGTAATTCTCCAGACATGTTGTTTGTATCCCTGGGAAAAGCCTCGAACATTTAAGGTACCGATAGTTACTATTCGTACAAAGGACGATCCCAAGAGGGGATTTGGGATCGTCCTTGGTGCGAATGGTAACCTATTTCGTTTGGGATACACTAAGACCATACAAGGTCCTGCAAAGCTTCTGCTCTTGCCTCTCGATTCCTGTACTTCGGGATTTGCTTAACTGTTGTGTAATTCCTAATAACGTTTGCCCCACTAGATTATCAAAAAAAAAAAACATATATCCCTCCACATGAATTGTGTTTTCCCTATCTTCCCATTTCGGGTTTGTTCTAATATTATTCTGGGTTTCCCCAGACGTTGCTCCCATTTGGTTAGTTTTTCACCCAGCATTTCCTGTCCTGATGGTACATATTTTTTTAAATGCTCCACGCCCAACAACTTTGGTCCTTCCGTTTCGGAATCCTCCGAATGCGACTCGCTCAGATCCTGTATGGAAACATTATCCTCCTCTATAGTTTGTTTCTTCCTTTTTCTCTTCCTCCTGTACTTTCTCCTTCCGCGTTTTCTCCCCTCTTCTGACCTCTTGCTATTTCCTCTATTTCCATTAAAGTGGAAGTCTCTTGTCTGATATCTAGAGATCCTTTCTCTTCCTCTGCTCTTGTTATTAATAACCCTGATTCTACTGACGATACCTTTTTTGTGGCTCCCTGTGGCTTTAAAATGACCATGTTATTTCCCTCTTTCAAACTCTCTTCATTTCCCTTTTCCTCCCCTCCTCTAATGGCATGTGCATAAGATCGAGCCGAGCAGCTGCCCGTTTTGTGGCTTGTTTTGCCACATTTGCTGCATGGTTTTTGGCAGTCGCTACTAAGTGTCCGACTTCCTTACAATAAAAACACTGCCCTTTCTTGCAATGCTCATCTAAATGGTCCGAGCTGCCACATTTCAAAAGTTTTTTCTCAACCCCCTATAATTCATTAGTTGCCGGTTTCCCCTGACATAAATATTGGGACTGGGCTTTCTCATTTCCATTCGCACAGTGACTTTTCCCGTATAGCTCTCGGCAGCCCTCCCACGCATGCATATCTGTTCTCGTAACTTTACCGTATTCTTCCAACGAGTTTTTCAGATATATATTCGGCATTTCGATTGAATATCGTTCAATAGTTATATATTTTCTGATACTCCCCACCAGTTGGGGTGTTCAAAAGGAAAAGCTCTCAGCAATGTATCTCTAGTCACGCGGTCGTTACCTACTTGCTACTTCCTCAAAGACAGGAGAGTAAACCCCTGCAATCTGGATAATTCACACATTCTGCTAATCCCTCAATTACACTCAGTTACCTGTCTTGGTTCATACTCTGTCTAGAATGAACTCCAAAGACCTCTCACGTATGCTGAAACTTATTTTAAACCTAAGAAAAAAAAATCAAACAACCGTGCTCGCAGGCACTGAATCCTTACACCATGGGAACTTTATCAGGGTCAGCAAAACGAAATTAATATTAAAACTTACTCTATCCAGAAAGTCTTTCCTTAAATTTCTTTCAGAACGTCCTCCAACAACGAAATAGCACTGTTTCAAGCTGACTTGCCTCTTATTGGTGGACGGGTAGGTACCCTGACGTTGCGATAGTGACGACGCAATTATGAAATATAACTCCAAAATATGAGAGATACCTGATGGTGTTCATTAGTTTAGTCTAAAAGACATTTCTTGTTGAAGTTTCAGAGTATGATGGAGCATGGGTTAATGTACACACATCATTTAATACCACCAAGATAATTTTAATCCATCGTTTTAATTATATCTCATATTATGAATACCTTCACAACGAGTTGCCTGGTATTGCACTACTTCGTTGTGACGGTATTCACGATATGACGTATAATTAAAACGATGCATTAAAACTACTTTTGTGGTATTAATGATGTGTGTGCATTAACCCATGCATAAGTAAACTCCTTCCAAAATCTGAGGCTTCAGCCAAGAAATGTCTTTTATGCTTATGAATTTTGCTAAAGGCCTGGAAAATGTTTTTCTTAGACTATGCCCGAGGAAGAGGCATCTGTGGCATCGAACAGCTTCCATTATACATAAGCAATTTTTATTTACCACGTTTAAACCACCAAGAATCAGCTACTGGGAAAAGTTGATAATTTGCTTGTAAAAACTTGGTATAATTTCGGCAGCAGGAGCAGAGCGATAATTCCAAATAATTCTGAGAGCCTAGTGTTTTGCTAGGCTAGATGCCACAGGTGTGCCCATCAGGACTACCCGAGAGTACTTTGTTATGTGTGACTAGCATGGCCGCTTAAGTTGCGGGATGGTTTAGCCCTAGAGACTTCCTACAATTCAATCTCTGCTAGTTAGTTAGTTAGTTATTTGGTTTTTAGGAGCATTAGAAACTAAGGCCATATTGCTCCGGGATATGCGGTGGTCTTTCCCTGACCTTTCCGCATCCTCCGTATTTGGTGGTGACGGGCTCGAACCCCGGTCTAATCAAGAAGCTTGTGCTACGCACTGCTGCTCCTTCCCACCTGGCTACGGAGGCGCAATCTCTGCTGGGCTACCTCTTGTTGTTTGATGTTCCAAAAGGATTTGAATTGCCGTTGATGTTGTATTTTTCTGTATTATAAAAAAACCTTGCTGGCATGATGTTGCTTGTAAATTGCACATATCAACTTATACCTGCTCACTTTTACAGTTCAATTAAAATTGCATCCTGGTTCAATTGAAGACGTAAAAAATATATTTACAATTCTTACACTAGAGGAAAAGTAGTATGCTAATAAGCTAGATTTACCTTAAGATGAGGTTGCTATTGATGGAGAGCACAGAGTATTACTGGTAGGAGTATGGATGAATGAGTTATGCCCAATTACTGGAACTTCTCTATATCCACAGATACAAGGCTCGACTATAATTTATACCAAGAGCTATTTTTCTACTCTTAGCCTGTTCAAAACCAAGTTTAAATTGATTAAAAACTTTCCATAATTGTTTTGGAAATTAAGTTAGAGATTTGTATACAAACAATTTCAAAAAAAGCTTAGATTGTATCAAATGCGATTGTAATTTTCTTCATATTTTATTTTTGCACTTATGATCTGTAGAAAATTTATTATGCTCTTCGTACCTAATTTGTATACAAATAAATTGTTTCATTTTGCAAAAACATATGTTCCTATTTAAAGTTTTTCTCTTTTGGTCGAATGAAAGAGTGAAAATATTATAAAAATGAAATGAACTATGTTCTTATTTTTAAAAGCCTTATTTCATTGATTAGGAAACCAAAGTTTATATAAAGAAAAAAAAAAAAAAATAGGATGGAACGGGGCTGATTTCACATATAAAGTTATTTTGATAAAGCAGCTTCTTTCCGAAAATATTCTTCTGATGTCTTAATTTTATTTAATTGCTTCAGAGATTATGTCAACGGAGTAGTGTACAAAAGCATGCCTGTAGTTCGTGTAATGTACGAAGAGCTGCAGTCTGTAGGAGATCCTGAACTTTTCAAGAATCATTTTGGTGACAGTCCAGCAGCTCGAGGGTTATTTGCTTGTGAAACGGAAGCCACAGTGATGCGACCAGGATGGGCCCAGGATGCTCTTTCTGGTGTCTGGATGGTAATAGTAAACACAAATATCTTCCCTCAAAAAGTCCGGACTGAAAGTTGCAGGTATTTATTGTTTCTTAATAAATTTAATTTGTTTTATACCTTTTCATTTTTTTTTTAATTTTACGAGATTAAAATGATTTTAACTGCCTTGAGAAATCACATTATTTTTTATCACCTGTTCTGAGAGCCCACATATTTTAAATTTATTTTAACTTTAATATTTGTCCCTGCAAATATTAGATGTTAAAATTAAAGCCATTTGTAATTCAATTTAGCTGTTGAACAATGCTTGGAGTCTTCTTAATGCCTAATTTTTATCCATTCGATTTCAAAGCTAATTAATTTTATTTTGTTTCTGTTTTTAAAAACTGAAAACTTTGTAAATGTTGCATTTTGTAATTAAAATTCTCATTAGTTATAAAGAAAAAGGGATTAATTAAGTTTAAAAATTAAGAAAACTGTTGGTAGCTTAAAGGAGAATCATAAAACTACTAATCTGTGCTAATTTTACATTTCTAAAAACTTTTATTGTGAGAAAATTTAACATCACTCCAACGCAACAAATTAAAAATTTAAGAAAAACGTATCGAAATTAAGGTATTTCAATGAAAAAATAAAAATTGTTATAATTCTGCTTGTATACATAATAAAACACATAACATTTTTTATGAACGTGAAATTATCATGTCTTTTTTAAACTTATAACTCTATATATAGACGCATCCTGTGATAACAGAAAAATAATAATAATAAAAATTAAAAAAAAAAAAAAATATATATATATATATATATATACAAAAAAAATAATATATATATATATATATATATGAAAAAAAAAATATATTATATATATGAAAATATATATAATATGAAACCGAACTAGAAACACGCTAACTTTGATGACAATAAAAATAAATAGATCAATACCGTCAAAGAGTGTGGCTAATATATCAAAAATTCAGGATATCATTCATTTGTTATATGCGGCCAGTTTCCTCATTATCATTCCTCAGTTTCTGGAACTTAAATTAACCAGAACGTTCCCAAACTTAGAAACAGATGAAATGATAAATTTGGTCCTTAATATGGAAGGTGTATTTTTGGGATGTTTATGCTGTGGGGAAGGGACGCCGCAGCACGGCACCGTCGCCCACCTCCGCCGCAGCACGGCACCGTCGCCCACCTCCGCCACAGCACGGCACCGTCGCCCACCTCCTCCGCCGCAACACGGCACCACCGCTCGGCCCAGCGTCGGCGACGTGTAATCTTGTGCGCTAGATGAAATTTTTTTTTTTTTTTTTTTTATTGAAGATAAATTCCTTGTTGTTTCAAACTGTTGCTGAGATCAGAAAATGAAAATCCGTATTCTTCCAGTTTTTTCCTTCCAAAGTTCCATCTGTTCTTGAAAAAATTAAAATTAAACCTCTATATATGTTGATGTGTAAAACCAATTCCAAAGTAAAATTAGGCAGTTGTTAAAAGGTTATTACCTATTCTTGAAAAGCTGAAAATTAAATTTGTGTGTGTGTGTGTGTGTTTGAAGTCTTGTCTGAAAGCAGTGATTGTAATTTTTTGTAACCTCAGTATATGTTGTTGGTGTGTAAAATTTAAGATTTTAAGATTAAGTTGTTAAAAGGTTATTTTTCTGCTTCCTTGAAGTCTTGTCTTGTTTTTCTGCACTGATAGTATTATATTTTTTTTTTTTGTAACCTCTGTATATAATTGATCTGTGAAACCTATTCCAAGGTAAGATTTAAAATTAAACTCTTAAAACGTTATTATTATTCTCTCTAAGATTTTAGTCCTCTTTCAGTTGATTGAATGTAAATGAGTTTATTTACATGTTAACACCAGAACATAAATTCAATCTGCCGGGAAATACACTTTTGCCTGCGTTCGAAAACTACAGCCGACGAGTTGTAAGAATCAGCCCCTATTGATTCTAACTGAGTTGGAAAGAACATTCCAAGATTTCTGGTATTCTTAAAGTTTTCTTGACCAAAGTTCCACCTGTTCTTGAAAAGTTGAAAATTTAGAAGTGATATGAAGTTTATTTGCAATCTGGTTTTTTCTCTAACCTCTGTATATGTTGATGAGCAAAATCTATTTAATATTTCAAATTAAACAGTTATTTAACGCTTAAAAAGGTTGTTTTTCTCTCTAATACTAAAGAATCAACACAGACACAGATAACATTTCCAAAAAAAACTGCTACAACTAAAAGTAGTTTACTCTAACAACTTCCTGTCCCAAGATTCGCTCGATAGCTGTTTTTCAACTTCGGGTTTGTCAACAGTAGCCCTAACCTGGAGTGAACAGAGAAGCATTATCTACAGATGTTGGGTATACCACTCAGAATAATCACGATTAATTGTAAGTGTATTTTCTTTTAGGAAGTAAATTGTTTTATAACAATTAAACAGTTTCATTTTCAACTTAACTAAATGTAAGAGAGAAGAGAGACAATTAAAATTCAACTGCTATGCCATCTACCAGGCCGTTGTAAAGATGATGAGAGAACTAGAGTCCAGTTAAATTCGCAAATATAGTGCTTTCCCATTTAACTAGAAGGAAAAAAAAAAAAAAAAACAAAGACAGAAAATGTTCTCTGGGAAAAAAAATAAAATATGTGAGTGACTATTATATTTATGGACATGAATTTTACATTCTGTGCTTCCCTGTTCACTCCAGGTTAGGGCTACTGTTGACAAACCCGAAGTTGAAAAACAGCTATCGAGCGACTCTTGGGACAGGAAGTTGTTAGAGTAAACATGAGATCCTACTGATACCTCTTTAAAATCGACTGCATTCATCCGAAGACCTTCTTCATCATCAGTATCGGGGTAGATCGATTCGCTGGTGGAAATCAGCGTCATAACAGTATGGCTGATCTGCAAGTGCAGATACTATGGACATACTAAGGATTGGTCTATATGGTGATGAACAACGTGGTGGTGAAAAACATATAGGTGTAGAGTGCTAGATCTCCACACTTTCTGCTATTTCCAGAAGATCGATGTCATCCCCAGACTCCCAGTAACCATATCCCTCTGATTCAAACATTCTCTTACAGTTGAAATTAAAATTAAGAAATATCACTCAGTAACACGAAGAGAGAACATGAAAGTGTAACCGAGTTTTTCCCTTTTAAACCCAATCGGGGATTCAAATCCACGATGTTTTTGCCTAATCAGATTGTTAGGAATTGTTAAAATTACATCCAATGAGGGTTCTAGATAAGGTTACAGCATATTCAGAACACTGATAGGGTCATCAGGGATTTTAAGATTTTCGTATTATTCATTGGAAATATATTCATCTCCGTGTCAACTGTATCACAAGACATTGTGAAGAAAACAAGAAAACACATTTTTTCCACTTAGCTGGATGAAAGCACAACACATATACAATTTCAACCGACAGAAAGAAAGCAGTTTATTTTTAATTCCCACAGTGTTCACTTGAATATCACTAACGAAAACACCCCTGTACACGTCGTTTCTACCAGTTTGACTGATATCCGCTCAAGAAGAATATAGTTTTGAAGACACCAACGCGTTCGACCCTCGTTTCCGGTCACTTTGAAGAGAACGAAATTACCCGTTTTATCTTCAAGCCATGTGAATACGATTTTAGGATAGATCCAAAATGTAGTGTATAAGGGAAAAATACACTTTCCTGATATTAGCTGAATAAAAAAAAATGACATGTTCCCATGTATACAGAATAAAAAAAATGACACGTTCCCATGTATACAGAATAAAATTATACTTAATAACGTATTTTCGCTTCTGTAATTTGAATTAAAATTGACATATTTCGTTTAAAACCAACACTTATTGTCTGTAGCTTAATTCTAAATGCACAACAATTACGCAGTATATTGAAACTGGTCAATCGGCTTGCTCGTGTTCACCCAACGAATTTAATTCCATTAACGGGTATATAATATCGGTGTAAATACACCATAGTTAACCCATATATTTGAGCTACGATTGTAGCGTAGAAGGCATCGTTTTAAATGTATCTCATAATGTGGTTGCCTTCACAACAAGATAGCTACTATTGAATTACTTCAAATAAATAACGCTTCTCTAGTAGAGAAGACTACTGTTATTTATTTCAAATAAATAACGCTTCTCTAGTAGAGAAGACTACTGTTATTTATTTTCAGCAGTACCACCACCCAGACGATCGTTTCGAAGCTTTTTGGCTTCGTCATCAGTGGGCGGGCAGGTACCCAGGCAATACAACAAGCCATCTCAGTTGCGAAGTTATATCCACATTATGAGAGATGCCAGAAGGCTGTGGTGGTAATGTATTTGGAAAATTAAATGCACTAGGCATAATCCTTATGGGTTTTGATAATTAACTATATAATATCGGTGTAAATACACCATAGTTAACCCATATATTTGAGCTACGATTGTAGCGTAGAAGGCATCGTTTTAAATGTATCTCATAATGTGGTTGCCTTCACAACAAGATAGCTACTATTGAATTACTTCAAATAAATAACGCTTCTCTAGTAGAGAAGACTACTGTTCTAGTAGAGAAGACTACTGTTCTACGCTACAATCGTAGCTCAAATATATGGGTTAACTATGGTGTATTTACACCGATATTATATAGTTAATTATCAAAACCCATAAGGATTATGCCTAGTGCATTTAATTTTCCAAATACATTAACGGGTATGTAGGTAGTCCGTACAACTATGCATTTGTAAATTTTATATATCTGTGTAGTTTTTTTTTTTTTTTTTTTTTTTTAAGGATAAGAAGCTTTGACAGAATAAAACTTTAAAAATTAACTGCTAAAGAAGATAAACTTAAGTGTTTAAAGAGATTCACAAAGTAAATTTGGTCTGATTTTGTCAAAGTTTAGAAATTTTAAATTTTCAGAAAACACTGTGACAATGTGAACTTACATTATGTCGACTGTTCTTGTGTGCAAAGTTTATATTCTTCCTGCTCACGTATAATTTCAAACTCAATCCACACCATTGAAATCAGAAAAAGAACAAAATGTGGTTCTTCTTACTATGAAAGAAATTCTTTTTGACATTATGAAATCGCATTACAATGAAAATCATAAGTGGACAGTTGTAACCATCAGGTTCTCTCTCTCTCTCCCTCTAATTTTGTGGTTTTAGTTGTTAACACAAGATGTGTTAAAGTGGAAATTACCAGCATTAAGTTAGACATTTTGGTTCTCACCACAAGAATAAAAGTTAGAATTGCACATTCACAGGTTAGAGGAGGTATCTTGGACTCTTAATATCTATAGTCGGGAAGGAGTTAGGGCTTGCCAACATCTGTGCAAACGTTTTCCTCTTTTTGAATTTGGTTTTATGTTTGTTGTTGTGTTTAAACTGAAAAACTTTCAAAATTGAAACGTAAAAGTTCGATCTTTGGTTTTCTCTACTTTTGAAAACCGATATGTTTCTTAGCAACACAAGAGTGTATGGAGTGCAGACTGCTGAAGTTTGAAGAAATTCAAACCGTGGCAAACAACAATAATTCAAAAGCGCAGGCTATGTGTCGGAACATCAAAGGTTGACTTCTTACACACTCCGTATTATTTTCTTGTTTTATGACCTATGTATTTTTACTGAAGGATAACTAAGACAACGGACTTTCTGCGACCATTGAAGTTGTGTGAAGTTAATGTACATTACTCTTAGAAACACGCTTTCCCTTTAAAGATGATCGTACAATTTCAAAAATATATATATATAGATTTTATATCTATATATTTTTTCTATATATTCTATATATTTTTATATCTATACATTTTTTCTATATATTCTATATATTTTTATATCTATAGATTTTTTCTATATATTTTTATATCTATACATTTTTTTCTATATATTTTTATATCTATACATTTTTTCTATATATTCTATATATTTTTATATCTATACATTTTTTCTATATATTCTATATATTTTTATATCTATACATTGTCGACACTAAACCAAAGATTGAAAAGGAACCTTTCAGAAATAATGATCCTAGAACGTGTTTGTTAGATTATAACGACTCCTTGGTATGTGGGCTCTCGTTTGAGACATGCAAAGATATCAGTCTTCTGTCTAATTCACAGACTGCACTTAAAGTTAGTGCTTTGTTGTTTGGGGTGAAAAACCTTAACTTAGTCTTTTCTTCTTGACAAAGTTTCTCGCTGTTGTTACCAAAACTGCTAACTCCTTATGCAATGTGAAAAACCGAAATCGACATGAATGTCAAAAACGGGAGAAACGTTGTCGCGGGGACAGACGGTGTACTCTTGTGTTGCCCAAATCACCACTAACATGGCATGCTCTACAGCTAACTGTACAACATCTCTAGGGTACAGGGGAATGGACAATAACTTGAAACTGAAATAACGATACACACTACAACTATGAGTCACTCATAGTTGTAGTGTGTATCGTTATGATGGACAAAACTGTCGATCGACAAAACGAAACAGCGACACCTAGCGGAACAGGAAATAAACAATACCAACTGGTGGATAGAAATTTTTACCACCCACACAAACCCGCTTCAGGATAACAAATCTTCTCCCTCTTGACACGATACAGAAACCATTAGCTAGGGTTCATTTCTGATTGTTCCCTTAGATCCCAATCCTCCTGAGGGATGCGGGTCCCGACGAAATCGGTTCAAACCGACCTCTATTGCTACTCATGTCAGGGACTAGAGAGTGTAGAGTGTGTTTAGTGTCAAACTGCACCAGGGGTTTCCCCCACCTCCGCGTGCTATACACTGTGGTTGTGAAACAGAACACTCTCAATACCAGAGGTTTAAAAGTGTATAGATTTTATATATGTCTAGTGTCGTGTATCGTTGTTCCTGTGGTCATTTAGCCGCTGGGCCCCCCCTTATGGGATCCAACATTGCCCCACAACGCCCCGTTGAGGCAGATGAGGCACACGAGTATTATAATTATTTAATCTGGCAGTTCCTGCCACCTAATTTGTTGATTTGGAGTTGATTTGGACGCTAGTTGTAAGTTAAAGAAGGGGAGGGAGACTGAAGACTGGGGGGAAAAGATAGCAATACAGGGTCCATAGAGAATATGACCCCAAGTTAGTGGAGCAGGCCGATAGGTGCCCCACTAAAGTGAAAAAAGAGGGTTGGCGAGGGGAGAGACCAGGGTTCATCTCCCTCTCCCACCCAGGGAGTGGAGCCAAAGGACCACGCAAGGGAGCGTAGCTAGGAAAGGCCTAATGGCAGCAGCAGGTTGTGTCCCTCCTGGGATGAACCAGGGAAGGCGTTTTTTTTTTTTTCTCTGAGAGGATTGTCATATCCTAGGAAGTTTCTTATTTTGATCTTCAATGGGTGGTGTTTCGGTGCCTAACACGTGTAGCAGTGAAGACAGACTGCGCAAACTCAGTAAAGGCGATGTAGCGCTGCTCGTCCATTATAATCAAATGCTCGCAATGTTTATCTTGGATTTTAGTGGCAAAACTTAGACGGAAAGCGTCGTATTCATGGCAGCCATATATCACGTGATCCCAAGTTTCTTCAGCCCCGCAGTGATACAGTGGATCGTCTTCTATGCCTAGGGTTGTTAGCTTCCCTTTAAAGGGTCCGTGGCCTGTGATAGAAATGTAGAATTGAAGCCTGGTCAGTACCAGAGAGGAGGCTTTGGACTGAGGAGGTTCACAGAGGGAATAAATTTTTTGGTTATTAATCCTTTATTGGTGGTGTCCCATATCTCTTGCCAGGTCCTGTACATAATTTCAGAGATTGTCTTCCTTTCCTGTTTGGGGTTGTTATCAAGGTTTAGAGTGATGCCTGCTGTTTCGGTGGGAATACCTTTCATCAATCGTTGATACAACCTCTTCTTATTACCTCTAACTGGATGTAGGGGTATACATCCAGTTAGCACCTGTAGAGCTGGGGTGCTTCCTGTACGGCACGTCCTTGTTACGGCAAAGAACGTAGAACGCTGTATGGAGAGAGGCCGTAATACTGAGGCTCCATATCAAATTATTGGGACAAATTTGGCATTACAGATGAGGGCCAGAGCCCGTCGCTTAAGAAACCAGTCTGCACGGCTTATATGGATGATCATGGCCGAGTATTTTTTTTTTCTCTGACAAGTGAGGATGGAAATTTAGCTTCATATCTAAGACGATTCCTTATACTTAATTTCTGGGTATAATGTTATGGAGGTGTTGTCAATTTTGATAATCGGTGGTCTCAGTAGTTAGAGTGTTTCTTTTAGCAATATAGATTTTGTTTTCCCTCCTGAGATCTTTAGTCGGTGCAGGCCGCCCAATCCTGGAGCTAGGTCAGTGTGCAATTTGCACGCTCGTCTAGATCAGCTCTTGTGTCACCATGCACCACTAAAACCAAATCGTCAGCAAACGCAAGGGGTTGAGTCACCCCAAGTCCATCCCAAGCAACTCCTCCAGGACAATTGACCAAAAGAAAGGCCACAAAAGCCCTGGGGACATCCTCGGGAGACATGGCTAGTGACAGATTTGTACCCGGTACTAACAAGGGCAGTGCGGTGTCTCAGGTACTCCTTGACACAGCAATAAAGGTTGAGTGGCGCTTTGGTATGACGGAGTTTTCTGAGAATACTTGGCCACCACAGCCGATCAAATGTTCCAGCAAAGTCAACTGTGATGGCTAGCGCATACTTGGCTTGAGTGCTTGAAGCAGTAGATATTAATTTATGAAGAGCAACTTCAGTGCTGTAATCAGCTTTCAAACCGTACTGAAGTGGAGAAGAGGTTTTCTTTAGAGTAGCATTTTGACAACCTGTTGAGTAGAAGCCTTTTCAGAAGTTTTCCGAGGACTGGAAAGAAAGAAATTGGCCTGTAAGATTTTATCTCTTCAGGTAGTTTTTCTGGGTTCTTCATGAGGAGTTTGAGGTATGCCTCCTTCCAGATAGTAGGAAAGTGGCTTTCTATTAGACATCTGTTGAAAGTGGCGAGCATGGTGTTTGGGAAGTCGGTTGCAAATTTCTAGATAACATCCACCTCGAGGCGGTCATTGCCAGGAGTTTTATTTTTTTAGTTTTGTCCAGTGCAGCTTTTATATTGTCTTTTGTAAAAGGTTCTTCATTCTTTCCCTTGGGTAAGAATTGTTAGCGGTAACAATCTGTAGTTGCTCTTCAGTTAGCTGTGCATCATCGTTGGAAAGAAGGCATTTAACATGTTGTGTATAGAGTAATCCCAAGTGAAGGCGGAAGAACCATCAGGCTTTACAGTTGTACTGAGGACTTCACCTCTAGAGAGTTTGTTCACAACGATGCGATAGACAACTCCCCAGGAGTTATCGTTTCCTGTGATCGAGACTAAATTTTGCCAGGAGGATTTCTTGCAGCGTTTAATCATGGTAGTGTAACTGTTCCTTAATAATCGGTAAGTGCTCTTGAGGCTTTGACCTCCAAAGGTGGGAGATGAGCAAGGGCTCTCTGAAGAGTTCTACGAGCTTGGTCGAGTCTCTTCCTCATGTCTTGTAGTTCAGCATTCCACCAAGGGACTGCATTTTTGAAAGGCCTTCTCTTGGGGATTGCCATAGCACAGGCCTCTTTGATGGTCTTGGAGAGGGAAACTGCACAGTCTTCAAGGTGATGTAATTCAGTTGTGAAGAGTCTTCATGAAGTCTTCTTAGAAGTTCGACTTGAAAACGTGGCCAAAAAGCTGACTTTTTTGTGCATTATCGCACTACATCCATTGGTATTGGGGAAAACACAATCCACAGAGCGGCCAAGAGAATAGGTGATCGCTTTGTGGTCAGAAGTGGTCCCTGATTCAATGATTTTCCCCTTGCTGAACTTCGCAAAAATAGTTAGCGTGGTCAGGGTGATGTCGATGGTACTTTACTAAAGGGTTCTACTGTATGTGGGGAGATTTCCAGCTGTAAGAGTACTTGTAGTCTAGAGGCAAGGATGAAGTTTTCAAGTTCCTCCCTATTTCGAGTAGCCGTACGATCAAGGGGGAGCGACAATTCATGTTTATGGCTATGAGTAGCTTACCCCGTCCTGGGAGAAGATCAAGTGCTGTTTATATTATGGCGATCGCAATTGAGATGTCCTCACCAGGAGTCTGCGCGTGTAGCATAGTGGTATCGTCACCGTCCTCCCCACAACGGATGGAAAAGGCCCGTGTTCGAATTCCGTCGATGACGCGAGGAACTTTAGTGGACTCTTTTCACTCCGTGGCTGAGTTAGTCAGTCTCAGGCGCAGATAGCAAGGTTTTCCCTCGGCAACTTGGGTTTTTCGTCCAGAAAAACAAGGAAATCGACCAGAGAACACACAATTCACGAACATTATACACAATGCACGGCAGATGAATTTAAATATTCGGGTGGCCTGATATAATAGTTTGGTTTTTAGTTTTTGTCTTCACCAGGTCTGCTATAGAGTTAGAGCAGATGTAAGGATTCCATGGCAGTAAGAACTTGAGCCAGACACTAAGGGATGTACAAACTGGAGCTACTTCAGCTAGAGATTTCAGTGTTACTGACTAGGATTGCAGCCCGTGGTGCATAAGTAGTACCTTCAATGATTTTGTATGAGGCTGGATAACCTTTGACCTACACTTGTAGGCATAAGGCTCCTGGAGCGTAATTATGTCAATATTCTCTTCCTCTGTTTTTAATTTAATTTGTTCAACCACCGCTCTGACACGCTGTACATTAATCTGCAAGAAATTCAGCTTCTTCTGTGTTGGTGGTTGGGTGGCCCGTCTATCCATAATTGGTTCTATCTTGGTATATTCCCTTAAATTTTATATATACAGGGCAGTTGGCGTCTCTGATGGAGTGCAGGTGAGGTAAATGAACGTTATAATTTTGTGCAAGCTCTCTTGTTCCTCTCTTTTGGGGTAGTCTTTAAACTCAAGTCCCTGCTGGGCACAGTGACCACACGTTGGCACCCGTTGGTTGCAAGTGTGCGATGTGTACCCAAATTGCAGACATCTGAAACATTTGGGAACGGGAACGTACTCCTTGGATCGGCGGCTTCTCCATCCAATGAGATCCTCTCATGTTGTCTAATAACCTTCCATGCTCTGGGGAAAGTTCGACTACCCACTTAACTGTAGCAGCTGTCTTAAACTTCGTGATATGCTATCTCCTCCTTTAGCTCTTGAGGAGTAGTACTCTTGTCCAAACCGAAGAGGATAATGGAAGATCCTTTTTGTTTTGGCGTTTCCGCCTTCAGTCCTATGTTGGGGATTTCTGAATTCTTTAGTAAAATAAGTGCCTCCTCCCTAGTATCCGTTTCAATGATAACACCAGGCATTCTGGTTTTTCTTATGCTTTTGATCTTTAAGGTTTCCTTAAAGATTTCCTTAAAATATTATTGATGATGTCCTGCCAGTTGTTGGTCATGGCGCCTTGGGGGGTGATGGTGGAGGGTACCACCATCACCCCCCAAGGGCAGCTTATTTGTAGTTATTCGGTAAATGATGCTCCATGGGCCAAAGTTGCCCACAGTGGAGACCAGATGCCCCCAGGACAGCTTTTTTCGCTGCTGATCATTGCAGTGTATGTGTTTCTAGCCTCCCTGTACTGATGTCTGAGGAACTCTACTTCATGGGGGGACCAAGTTCATCTGGCTCTTTGGAAGGCACGCCTCTTCTGAGTCATGGTTCTTCTGAGCATGTCGAGTTCTCGTGATCACCATGGGACAGCAGCTGGCATCGGAATCCTCTTCTTGATTGTTAGATTGGCTGCACTCACAATGGCATTTGTGACCGCACGTTGGTGTTGATCCAGGGTTTGGCTCTGTAGCTGGTCAGCTATTAGATTGTGTGCATTTTTCATGATGGCGAATTTGAACGCATCCCAGTTTGCTTTGTTAACTGCGTATCTGTTCTGTTTGAGGCTGTTTATTGGAGCTCGATGGAGTGATCTTTGCATGGTAAAGGTGATGGCCCTATGGTAAGAGCTGATCCAGTCCTCCTGCACCATCCACTCTGTCAAATGGCCGGCAAGGGTTCTGGTAGTCATGGTGGCATCGAGAGTGACCTCCCAAAAGGTTGAGCTGAATTCGGGAAGGTTGTTAGGACGATTAATAACAACAAAGCTGCTGTTTGCCAGGAACTCCTCCATATGCTGGCCGTTTCTAGAACCTCTACGCTCCGGTGTCTCGCTATGCCACAGGGACGAGCGGCAGTTGAGGTCAGCAGAGACAAGAATATTTGCTCCCGAAAGTTCGGTTTGGACTTGTTGTAAGTACTGAATTGCTGGAAGGATGTCCTTCCCTGGATGTCAATATAGTGAAATCGCATAGAGTTCCCTTAGGGAGGAGACGATGTGTGCACAGGAGGCCCACTCGAAGCACAGGTACGAGATCCTAGAGACCGTTATATCCGGATTCCTGACCACCACCGCAGCCCAAGGGGTTGTGCCATCCACCTGGACGATCTTGTAGTTAGGCGAATATCCCGACAGCACCCGCACAGGTGTAGGGTTCCTTTAGCAGGAGGATGTCGAGGTTTTCTTCCTCAGCCTTCTGTCTGATCTGTCCAGCTACAGCAATTGCTCTGTGCGTTAAGTTGTAGGAATTTAATACAACTAGTGTTATGTCTTTTAGGCAGAGTCCCCATAATGATTCTTAGTTGTTGGGCACTTCTTGCTTTTATATAAACAGGGCATTTGTTATCTCTGGTTGAATGTGTGTGGGGAAGCTTTTGCCACTTGCAATTTTCACGGACTGGATCATTTTCTCTGTTGGGGCAGTTTGCAAAGTTGTGCCCTTTCTCAGTACAGTGTCCGCAGGTTGCACCCCGTTGAGCACATGTGTGGGTGGTATGGCCAAATCCGCAACACCGGAATCACTTTGGCACGGCAATGTGCTCCTTGAAGCGATGTGAGCTCCAATTTATGTATATTCTATCTTGTTTTGTTATGAGTTTCCATGCATCGGGGGCTAATCCGACCACCCAGTTTGTCAAGTTGTCATTCCTACTCTTGGTTTGGTGCTTGGGCATTAGTAGGATAATATGGTCTCTATCGGGTAAGTCTTGCTGGAGGTTGCGTATATATATCTCCTAACATATGGCAGTAGGAGTCAGGTCTTTGTCGATATCAAATATGACAATGGAGGGGCCTTTTTCTCTGGGCAGCTCAGCAGAGAGTCCAAGAGTCGAAATCTTGGAGTTATTGATGATGAGATCTGCATCACGTTTGTTTTCGATCTCAATTATGACCCCTGTGTTTCGTGTCTTCCTAATGGCTCTGATTTTAGCTGTTCTAAACTCTTGAGTTAGGGAGTGAATGACCTTTTTCTTGACCTCTTCACTAGTTTTAAGAATGTCAGTGGTTGTAGATTTGAGAACCACGAAGTGTTGGGTAGGGAGCAGTGTCTTCCTGCGTGCCAGATTAGTGGTGGTGACAGTAGTAGTGGCAGGTTTGGTCCTCAGCGCTTCAGAATATGTCGGGGCGCGCTGTGACATTTGTCTTGCCCCGCATTCCATGTAGGCGTGTAGCCGTGTGATGGCTCTCTCATTTTCTACATGTGTGTCATGCAGAATTGTCCCCATCTTGTGAAAGATGGTGACAATCTGCGATCTCAGGCCAGACGATATCCTACTGGGATTCTCCTTAAAAATGGTTTCGAGGGCCGTTTACAGAAAGAGAGGTTTCTCATATACGGAGCCCTCTAGTATGGTATGGTCCCGAGATGGTTCTTGTTGTTTTTCATAATTTTTTCTTTTTACGATGCAGTGGCTTCTGTCTGTTCCTTTATTTCAGCCCGAGATCGTGTTTCCCGTTCCGATTCGAGAATCACTCGCTTGCGGGTTTTCCGTTTGGTTGAGGGGGTCCCAGGTCGGGTGTCCTCTAAATTCTCCAGTTGATCAATAATGACGGGGTCATCATTTTGTGTCTCAGTCAGGGGATCTTTGTGCTTGTCTAATTTCTTCTCCATATCTGTGGATTCCGGATTACCGGAAATGTTCAGTTAATCGGGTTCACAGTGTTGGGGTCAGATAGTTTGTTAAAAATGATGGCGATTGATGCCAACCACAAGTTCGTCGGTGTATTTGAAGGCACACAGTGGACTGTGGAAGTTTTGGGGGTGTCCCCACAGCACTTTGAGAGGGGGTGGGAAACGCCACATATAGAAATTCCCCTAGGAGAACGGGACTACTTTCCCAGCAGGATGTGGTAGTGATTCACTAACATCAGCGGATTCAATAACTGGTGTTAATGAGCATTTGCTATCAGAGTTTAAGCAGTAGCCAGTAGCAAACAAGCTAAGCCTAGTCTGTTTACGATGTAACAACCCGTGACATAACGTATTAGCATACGGTCAGCAGAATCCTAAGCCTAATGAGACAAACTTTATAATATGTAAAGGAAATACCTGATAAAATAGACAAAACTTGCACAGGAAGATAGATAGCGTCCACCTAGCTATAGGAAAAGCCTTCTTTCAGTTTATTTTATTTTATTATTATCATCAGTTTATTTCTCTTAGGAGAACACCCGATTATAGCCACTGGCTAGGGGGTGATCATACATATACAACTATTGTATTACAAAATGTAATACAATTATAAAATAAATGAAATACATAATATCTGATTTATAAGTACATTTTATCTGGAATATAAAATATTTGAGTTATTAATTACTCGCAAAGGCTTTTACTACTTAACTACTGTAAACTGGTAAGAACATAATACCGTGACAATTGAAGCATACCTTCTGCTTAAACACACACAAGTGGGAGTTTCACCATATTTACATAAACACAAATATTTACAGCCAAACAACTACTGCATATGAAACAACATGACAACAGGAATGACCGCGATACAGTAAAATAAAATTTGAAAGTTCAATTTTCCAGCAGTCGTCTTCTTCTGTGGGGATTAGAGTGGAGTAGGTAGGTACCTATTTCTTGATGAGGTCGGGTTTCCTAAAAGCCCAGTGGCTCGTGCCTGGTCGAACAAGGTGCTGAAACTGTATCCTTACATCTGTATTTGCAAGTAAGAGTTTCTGAGAACTTCCTTTCTGTAGGATTTGCAATTGCAGAGCTTTTCAGGATTGATATTGAGGTTGTTGAATAGCTGGATGGTGTTTGCTGGAAAAAATCTTCCGAGGCTATCGAACTGCGTAAATGCCGCTTTGAGTTGCGGTTCCTTATCTGCAACTCGTCTTGGTTTTTCGCCGGGTATTATCCACTCTCGGGCTTTCGGTGCATCCAGTCGTTCCGTTAAAAGCTGAGCAAGGGCCATTATGTTCCTTAACGTGATTATTTGTCTCCAGGGTGGACCTCTAAATTTTAGTATAGTATAGCTCTTGAGATGGTAAAATGCTTAGCTGAAATTCTCTTCAGCCATCTCAAGAGCCAGTATTCGAGTCCTAGAATGCAAACATTACTTTAAAATAACAACTAGAGAATAAGCATCAATTTCTAAAGCATCAATCAGCCACCAAGGATATCTGTCGTCCTGTTAGGTAAAGTGTAAAGTGTAAAGTGTGTTTAGGGTCGAACGGCACCAGAGGAATTCCCCCAACTCCGCGTAGTTTACATTGTGGTGTGGTACAATTCACTGTTAAGGCCAGAGATTTAAAAGTATATGGATCTTGAGGTGTGTGTGTGTGATGTCGTGTACCGTTGTTCTTCTGACCATTTAGCCGCCAGACCCAAGCTGAGGCCCGACGTTGCCCACATTTCGCCCCGTGTACCCAGGTACCCAGTAGTTGTAGTTTACTCTGGCAGGTCCTGCCACCTAGTTTCCTGAGATTTCAGTGGCAAGGGCCTAAAAAAAAAAAAAAAAAAAAAAGTTTGCGTGGGTTGATCGCTAGATTTAAAGACCGAAATGTGAGCAAACGTCCTGTTAGGTAAAGTGTAAAGTGTGTTTAGGGTCAAGCGGCACCAGGGTATTCCCCCCATCACCGCGTAGTTTACATTGTGGGTGAACCAGTTGACTGGAAAAGCCAGAAATTTAAAAGTGTATGGACTTTGTATATGTGTGATGCCTTGTACCGTTGTTCATCTAGTCATTTAGCCGCCAGACTCCTACTGAGGCCCGACGTTGTCCCACTTTCGCCCCGTGGAGGCAGACCAGGTACTCACTAGTATATAGTTCACTCTGGCAGGTCCTGCCACCTAATTTCCTGAGATTTCAGTGGCTAGGCCCTAAAAAAAAAAAAAAAAAAAAACGCGTACGCGTCGTGGGAAGCGCTAGGAGAAGTCCAAAATGTTGGGCAAAATTAATTTCGATTGGTGATTTTAGATTGTGGGGCGTGTTCACATTGCTGTCAGATAGAGTGGGATGAGGGCTGGAGACTGGGGGAAGATAGACAGAAATATGGAGCCGAAAGGGAAGGCAACTCCAGTTTACAGTGGGCCGTACCCATGCTCCACCAGAGGGAAGAAATAGGGTGGCAGGGTGGGGAGGGGGCAGCAAACTGTCCCCTCCCCAACCTGCCAGGAAGAGGTGAGATAGTGAGCCAGACAAGGGAGCCGGCTCAGGTTGCCAATGTGGCCTGTGTGCATGGGTGGAAGCAAACCAGACCACAGGGTCAAGTCCGCACCATCCAGAAAACATGAGGCCCAGCAGAGGCGATTCAATGTTGGTTTAGCTGAATAGGTTGTGCAAAATGTCATAGTTGGGAGTCATTCATGGGACTGTTGTCCCGTCCGGTAGTCAATGTTCTGGGAAGTGTAGTTTTGTCACTTCTCAGAAGAGTTCCAGTTTTGTCCTGCATGAAGGATCAAGCAGTCAAACCTGACGTCTGGTTGGGGGTTTCTGAGAAGCTTTGTTTGACACGTGTATTCGAAGTTTGCATGCAGAGGAATGGTCAATAGTCTGGCATACAGGTTCTGGGCAAACTTGGTGAATACTATATATGAGGCTTCATCTTCCAGTAAGTAGTGTTTCTGTTTTTGGGATTAAGGTGCACTTGGATGATTAATTCAACACGAAGATTTTCATAAAGTTCGCAGTCATACATCTAGTGTCCCCATGTCTCCACAGAGCCACATGCACACATTGGGTTGTTTTTGAGTCCGAAAAGGTGTAATTTGTGGCGGATCGCTCTATGTGCTGTTAGGAGATACGTGCTGTACAATCGAGGGCAAAGCCATGCCGGATACTGTGGGTATATTTGTTGTAGATCGGGGAGGAACCTCCGCGTGACTTCCCCTTTTGTGGAAGTCGTCCAGCGCTGCTGCCATATTGATCGCAAATAGATCTGGGGTCTTTTCTTCTCCACTGTCCGATTTGCAGTTGGGTCTGTGGTGTGATACTGGAAGGTAGTCAGATTTCCGCGTCTAAGCTGCTGTAACATGCCTCGACGAATCACTTCAAGATCAAGGGGGAGGGTCCCAGTGAGTACTTGCAGCGCATGAGTAGATACGGTGCTGCACGCTCTGGTGAGGGTTAATAAAATCGGTCTGTGAATGATGTTGAGTAGCCGAAGATTTACCGACGTAGAGGCTTTATGGTGCCAGACACCAGAAGCATATGCAATCGCAGGGATGATGGCTGCCTTGTAAAGTATTGCTAAGGTTCTTCTTTTCAGCCCCCAGTCGCGGCGAGTAATCCTGGCAAGCATGGCAGAGTAGTTTTTAATTTTCTTCTGGATGTATTTTACGTGGGGTGTAAATGATAAATTTCGGTCCAAGATCACTCCTAGGTACTTGAGTTCTGTGGCCAACTTAATCGTTCTGTTGTAGATTTTTATCTGCGGTGGTCTGGTAGGAGTTAGATATCCCTTTAGTAGGATAGATTGGGTTTTGGTGGCAGAGATATTAAGGTGATGAGTTTCGATCCACTCTCTTAGTGTAGAAAGTGCTGAGTTGGCAGGCGTTTCCAGTTGTGCTCTTGAATCAGCAGAGAGGATTAGGGATAGGTCATCTGCGTATGGTAGCGCTTGCACGCCCCACCCCAGTTCCATGGAGCACGTAGTTCCACTCATCCAGCACGTAGTTCCATAGGAGGGGACCCAGTATAGAGCCCTGAGGGCAGCCCCTGTGTACCTGGCGTTCAACCTTGCAGTAGGGAGCCTGCACTAGGACCCTCCTATTGTTCAGGTAGCTCTGAATGCATCCATATAGGTTTGTTGGCAGGTTGGCAGCTCTTAGTCTTGCGAGGATGCTCTGCCACCAGAGGGCGTCGAACGCCCCTGCAAAGTCCACAGAGATGAGAAGAAGGTACTTTCGTTGGCAGTTTGACGCGGCATTCATGATATATTCTAGTGCATCCAGAGTGGATTTCCCCGTTTTCAGTCCGAATTGTTTGTCTGTTGTTAAATTTTCTGCGGTGTAATGTACTTCAAGCCTCTGTCTAAAAAGTTGTTCCAGGACTTTGCTGAGTACAGACAGGAGGGCTATAGGTCGGTGGGACTCCGGTATATGTGGCTGCTTAGATGGGTTTTTTTATGATTAATTTTTTGCTGGCTACCTTCCAATCCGAGGGGAGCCAGCCCTGACGAAGACAGTGGTTATATAAGTCTAACAGCAAGTTCGGGGCATACTGGGCCACCTTTTTTACCAGTTCTGGTTCAAGCATGTCCAGTCCCGGGGTTCTTTTGTTTTTTATTTTTCTTACAGCAGTTTGTAAATCTTGAAGAGTGAATGGTTGTTCCACTCGGGCCGATTGGTAGGTTTTGTTGGCGTGGCACAGCTGATGCTGTTGAGGTGTGTTGTCCTCTTCGATGGGTTTGAAGGTGGCATTGTGAATGTTGTTGATGGTGTCGTGCCAGTTGTTGGTCATGATGCCTTGTGGGGTGATGGTGGAGGGCGTGACCTCTCCTCTCGGTAACTTGTTTGTGGTTATTCTATATATGATGCTCCATGGGTCTGTATTGCCGACTGTGGAAACCAGATGCTCTCAGGACAGTTTCTTCCGCTGCCTGATCATCGCAGTGTAGTTATTCCTGGCCCCCCTGTATTGTTGTCTGAGGGGTTCAACCTCAGCAGGAGGCCAGGACCGTCTGGCTCTTTGGAAGGCACGTCTTTTCCTGTTCATTTCTCTCCTAAGTAGTTCAGGTTCCTGCGACAACCATGACACAGCGCCTGACCGGGGGCCCTTCTCCGGATCGACTGGTCAGCTGCTTGTAGGATGGCGTTAGTCACAGCACGCTGGTGTTGATTGTGTTCCTAATGTGTTGATTGTGTTCTCTGTGTTCCTAATTATGGCTTCTTTAAAGTTGTTCCAGTTAGCCTTGTCAACGGCATATCTGTTGAGTTTGTAGCTGTTTGTTGGAGCCCGGTGAAGCGATCTGTGCATTGTGAAGGTGACAGCCCTGTGGTCTGAGGAAGTCCAGTCTTCCTGCACCGCCCACTCATTTAGGTACTCAGCAAGGGATCTGGTAGCCATTGTTGCATCTATAGTGACCTCCCAGAGAGTGAAACTAAATGTGGGGAGATTGTTTGGTCGATTTAGGACAACGAAGCTGCTGTTAGCCAGAAATTCCTCCCCATATTGGCCATTCCTGGTTCTTCGACGTTTAGGAGTCTCACTATGCCACAGTGGCGAACGACAGTTTAGGTCCGCAGATACGAGGATCCTGTAACCCACAAGTTCTGTTTGTACTTGATTTAGGTATTGGATGGCTGGTTGGATGTCTGCTTCTGGGCGGCAGTACAGAGAGATGATATATAGCTCTCCCAATGGAGTAACAATTTGAGCGCAGGCCGCCCACTCCGAGCACAGGTGTGTTATTCTTGTCACAGTTATGTCGGGATTCCTGACAGCCACCGCAGCCCAGTGGGTGCCTCCCTCTTAGGTAGTGCCATTTCTCAACGCCTCGGCAAAAGAACAGGGGCGTTGTAGCATTTTGATTTTACGTTCTTGTGTGAGTAAATTTAAACAATGCCCTCCATTTTCGACCAATTCTAATAATGCCTGTGCGAGTGATAGCAATGATTCTGTTTGTCTTCTTGTCCATACATTTCTCAAGGATGTCGCGCAGTTTTAAGAATTGGTCAATTGGGGTCGCCTCTAATTGTTCTTCCTTGTCATCAGTGTTATTTGTATCGGATATATCTCGGGAACCCTAGCTGGTTCCCGAGTTATATCCCTTACGGGGGGGGGGGTTGACTCTGTGCCAGATCAATGTTTGTCCTCCTAGCTTTCAGCGTGCTTTGTTGCCTCTGTAGTTCTCTCATAGCTTCATCATTCTCATGAAGGAGATTAACATTTCTAGTGCGTCTGCCAGCGTCTGCGCAGTCTCTGTTCATAGATTCAACGTCGAAATCTTACATGGTTGTTGTTCAGCGCAAAATTCAAGAAAAAAAAGCAATCTAAATTTTCAGGATTCCACAACTATTGTCTTTTAGAGAATCGCAAGAGATTTTGTTTACTTTGCAAGCTGACTTAAATGTTTTTAAGAGTAGGGCGAATTAGTAAATAGATTTCCATATTGTATACGTGGGAAATATGGGCATGGCACACCCAGGGTCCTGAGCTGGATATCATCATTCTCCTCTCTCTCTCTCTCTCTCTCTCTCTCTCTCTCTCTCTCTCTCTCTCTCAGGTAATTCAGAATTTTTTTTTTCTTTTTGGCTGGTGCAGCATAAGCCTCAGGCTTCCTTGCACCATTTAGCTAATAATAATAATAATAATAATAATAATATAGTCCCATTTAGCTTTGACCTTGTGAAACTCGAAGAACAGTAAACGGCATTAACTACTTGCTAACAGCAGAACAATTCTCTCGACATTGTAGCAGTGTATATTCCACCGGTTCCAGACGCACACGTAGTTGATGAACTCCTCAATTGGCTGCGCTTAACTACCTCCATTCATCACTGAAACACGTCGTGTGGGGATTTCAATCCCCAGAATACTCAGGGAAACCTCAAGAGGAGACTAAGTCAGCGTCTAGGTATATTAGGTCTCAAACTAGTTAGCACACCAACCACGAGGGGCCAAAGCACATTAGACCTTGCGTTTGTGTCAGAAGGAAAGTCACAACCAAACCAATTACAGCGCCGTACCTTAATAACCTACCTTAATCCTGAAAAGTGTGTTTATGTGGCTCAAGCAATCCAATGGCACATCCTTCAGGAATGCGACCCAGAACTCGGGATCGACCTGATGACAAGATGGATAGCCACTGTTTCTCTCTATGCTGCAACGAAGAAACTAACCATCACAGAGCATTCGAAGGCCTGGTGGAATCCAAAAGTCTATGAATGCGTCCATGTTAAACAAAACATGCACAAAAAGTGGAAAAACTCCGGCTCACCCTCTGACAGAACTACCTTCTCCCGAACTAGGGCGCTTTTTATTCAGAACAAGAGGGAGGCGATGAAACTTCACCTAGAGGCTACCATAAATAAAGGGAACCCTTTCCATAGAATCCAATCACAGGTCGCCATTGACTCAATCAATATGGGCAATTTTGTCAAGAACAAAATGAGGTCTACAGACATCATAATTTCCATACGCAATAGTGGCTCTTCTGAGACAACAAATTGGCTGCACACAATGAACAAAATTCTGGATGACTTGATTTACTAAGATGAGGCTGCCTTAAACACAGACTTCCATAATCACTATCGACAACCAAAACTTCCAACATACCGCTATTGAAAATCCTTTTACTGAAGAGGAAGTGGCCATGGCCATCAACAAGATCAAGAATGGCAAGGCTCCAGGTCTGGATCTCATCGAGGCGGAATTTGTCAAACGTCTTTGGACTGTTGCTCCTGCTATCCTCATCCAGCTTTTCAACACCTGCCTAAAAGATGGCATATTTCCATCACGCTGGAAGCTTGCAAACCTGGGACTTCTGCCAAAGGATCCCACTAACAGGACATCAACTTATCGTCCTATAGCACTATTACCAATACTGGGTAAAGTGTTTGAGAGACTCCTGCTATTTTATCTCCAGCCTGCATACGAAGCTAAAGGTCTTGCAGCTCCCCTCCAGTTCGAGTTCGAGTTCAAGCCGAGTTGTTCCACAATTGATGCTCTCACCACGATTCTGAAACTTGCAAATGATTCTGAGGCCACCTATCTTTTCAATTTTTATAGATATTAAGGGTGCCTTTGATACCGTTTGCTGGCCGGCCATTCTACAGAGGGTCAGGGCCACTGATTGCTCTCAGAATCTGTTCAACTGCCTCAAAAGCTGCTTCTCTAACTGACGTCTCACCATCAAAACACAATTCCATTCCATCATTAGGCAACTTACCAGAGGCTGACCCCAAGGCTCCCTCCTGGACCAGCAGTTTGGAATACGATCCTGGTGACTGGCTTCTGAGGATATATCCCTAGGTCACACAAGCGTCTTATGCCAACGACCTTGTCATCGTCGTTGAAGGACCTACGAGCGCTACAATAGAAACTAGGGCCAGTGCAGTACTGTCTGCCCTTTCCGAGTGTTCTGAGAACAACAAACTTTCAGTCTCTACTGAAAGAGTAAAACGCTTCTACTGAAAGGAAAGTTGGATGTAAGGAGGCCTCCGACCATCCGTTATAAAGGGCAATCACTCAAAACCCAACGCGATGTCAAATATCTGAGTATTACACTGGATAACTGAAGAACTTTCATTCCCCACCTATGTTCCATCAAAGAGAAAATTAAAGCCTATATTGTCATGTTGCCACGCTTCACCCGCAAAGACTGGGGCCTCAAAGACCGGGTTTTACATCTTCCTTACACAGCTGTATTTATTCCACATATGTCACATATGGCGCCACAGTATAGTACAACAGGATGAAGATAGTAAGAATGCAACGTCTGATCCTTCAGTTCCAGCGGATTATGATGCTGCAAATGACTCGTGCAAGTCGGACCACGTCAACCGCTGCGCTACAAGTTCTTTACTGGATGCCTATCCCTAAATCACCATGTCGTATACTTCGGCCTCTCTCATGTCATCAAGAAGAATAAAGAGGTTAAACTGTTCACCATTAAAACGCGTACAGATACTAACATCAACCATGTTTGGACTGAACTGATTTTCCTATTACATACACGATGAATAAATCATCAACGGATGAAATTACTAAACTCTTTATTCCGGATGTCACCTTTCTCAACAAACGACGTTGCAACTGGTTCTATAGTAACGTCTACACGTCCTTTCTTTTGACTGGCCATGGATCATTTAAAATGCTTCTTGTCGACTTTGGTCTGGCTGACGATGCTTTTTGCATCTGTGGAGAGTCAGAAGACTGGAACCACATGGTGCACTCCTGTCTGATCTATCTTGACCACCGCAACCAGCTTCTTCCGGCCCTCGATCCATCCAGAGGCTAGGATATTTGAATCAGAAGAAGCCTACAAAGCATTCTCGACCTATGCAATCGCGGTCTTCAATAGACGCCGCTATCACTCACAATCACCAACTGGCACACCTATGACTACCGCAGCTCATTCTGTCGACTAGCTTCCCCACTGCCAGTCACACCAGAAATTAAATAATTTGTCAGCCATAAGGATATACCAAACCCAGTAATGATTCTCTACTTCACAGGATGCACCATTGCAATCACGTCCCCAAGTTTCTATTATCTGGCCACTCGTGTGTCATCTCTATTTTTTTTTCTTCCTGTCCATCCACAGTAACTTCATCTTCTCCTGCAATGCTCCTCCAACATGTTCTCTGCTGTTCCTAGAAGACTTCATCAGGTGGTTTTCAACTTCCTTTGACAAAACTTCCCCCAGAGAATCTCGCCGACGCCGACACTGCTCTCTGGAGGGGATAAACCAATGGGATTCATAATCACCCCTTCTCCGTGAAGCTCCTTTGCTGACGCCACCTCTCCATCGGCGTGGGATTAGGTGCTTTCGGGCTCTTTTGCTGGCCTGGGGTACTTCCCAGGCAGGATTTTAACCACACGCGATGAATCCTCATCGAAGGGGTTCTGCTGACGCTGGTCAACTGACAGGCGTGGGATCATCTGGCCGTTTGGCCCTCTGCTGGGGGTAAGCTTCCGCTCTGCCTACCCTTGCTTTCGTCCCCTTTTCTTACCTTACCTATCCAACTCGCTCCGTCCCTCTCACTTGGCCTCTCTCCTCTCTTGCTTTGCAACTGGGAAGAGAGCCCGTCAGGCGGTCCCTCTACCTTCATGGCCTGGCTCCTTGTGCCGGTGTACGGATGCTAAAAGGCTTCTTCCATACTGATCGAGCATCCCAGTAACTAACAGGCCAGTCAAACAACACAGTACTCACACATAACCCACACTGAGTGGCCTTGTAATGTTGTCCATACATCACAGAGTACTCAACGCGGATTTGTGGGGAACCACAGGAACCCGCTTGACAAAAACACTATATCCACTATTGGCAGTTGGCTCGACCATATAACTAGATTTGCTGCTCAGCCAGAATCCACTACACCAATGGAATTCCTAATCAATCCGATTTCGACAGACCCCTTAAATTCAGTTCAACTTACCAAATACCAGCTGATCGATGCAATGAATAGCTCAGCACCTACGAACGCATCCGTTGGCGACGGAATTCCTCAGTTTATGCTGAAATGTATATATATATATATATATATATATATATATATATATATATATATATATATATATATATATAAGGGCTAGTCTATTATATATATATATATATATATATTTGTGTACAAAAGGATGTATACAATGTACCCTTCAAGGCAGGAATGCTAGTGACTTCACGAAGGCCTTGAGGACGGGATCCACGTCGAAGTTCAGGTTCATCGCCCTGTGCCAACAATATAATAAGTTTCAGTTAAATTATTCACAATATATTCATAAAGACATTATACAGCATTTTTGACAATTTATACAATATTATACAGATATCCTTTTGTAAATGTATTATACTGCGACATTATTGTGCAGTTTGCCTGGTTGAGTTTAGGTCATCAAGGATCTCTCTCTGGTATTTGCGATCCTTGACAAATTTGTAGGGGTCGCCTTCGATTGCTTGGACTATGATAAGCATTTGCTTGGGTAGAAAGAGGTCTCTAAGGGCTAGTCTATTATGGTTGGCTATAAGTATTGGAGCTGACCTCAGTCCGGGTTGAGGGATTCTGCAGCTGAACAGTTCCCATATGTTTGGCTCCGAGATTATTCCAGTGGTCATTCTGGCAGTTAGTGTGAGGCGTCTTTCCTTGATAAGGTTTGGCAGTCGGGCAAAGTTCAGTGCGGTTGCCATCGCAGTTGTTCTTTGCTGGGGTGGATTATGATGTTTATGTGTGATCCAACGAAGGAGGCAGTATTCAGAGGAGTGCACACGCTTGATATTCGTTGGGGCTGCAGATGCCCATATTTCTGAGGCATATAACACGACGGAGTATACAGAGGTGTATACGTACCGCCGAGTCACATCCATATCCTTAACGTGAAGTAGTTGTTGTTTGGTAATCCACTGCATTTTGCAGAATTTTGTTATGAGCTTGTTAATGGGGGCGTGAAGGTCAATTTGAAATCGAAGACGACTCCCAAGTCCGTATGTGTATTTACCTCTGGAAGGAGACTGCCATCTAGAGAAGCTTGGATTTCACTGGCTTGGTGCTTCAAACAAAAGACAATTTGAATTGATTTTGCAGGATTAATAAGTAGTCCAAATTGATGGAGATAGGATTCTAAGTCGTGTAGTCGTATTCTTTCGATTGATCTTTTCATTAATTTTTGAGATATGTTCGCCCGGGTTAATCTGGGTGTGTGTAGCTTAATAACTTCAGCATAGCAGATTATGTCTTCTCTCTCTTGAACAAACGGAATAATGACTGCAGTAAATAATGCTCCGGAGAGGACTCCGCCTTGGGGAACTCTCGCAGTCATTTTTCTTGAGATTATATCTTGATCCGCTGCAAGAACGATGATTCTGTCTGATAGCAGGGTTGTGATAAAACACACCATGTCACCTTTATATGGAAGTAATTTTCTAGGAAATGAACGAGCGAGGGAATGCTGATTGAGTCGAAGGCAGCTTCCAGGTCGACGTATGAGCCGGCAAGTTCTGCTTTAGCTTCAAGTGCTCTGAGAATGGTGCTGGAAATGGATGTTAAATTGGTGACTGTGGATCTACCGGGAATGGCATAGTGAATTTGTGGGGGTTTGTGTGGCAAGATTTGATTGGTGATGGTTGGAAGTAATGCCTTCTCCATAAGTTTCAAGAGGCTGGAAGAGCGAGAGATTGGCCTGAACTGTTTAATGGGGGATGCAGATTGGCATTTTGGATGTGGCCTCACAGCACCTATGTTCCAGACAGGGGGAAAGTAGTGCTGCGTTAAATATTGAGAGTAGTGGATCGATGATGAACGTGCTGAGACACTTGATCTTGAATTGTGATACAAGGTCAGGGCCTGTGGTTGCGGCGGGATGGCAATCCATTTATAGCAGTTATAAGCTGTTTCCTGGTGATGCTAACGGTATCAAGCATATCCGTTGGGACGATGTTGACAAGTAAGTTGCCTGGATATGTCGGGGCCACATTGTTCGAGAACCCCGCACAATGTGGTCCATCCACAGTTCAAGATCCAGTGTTTTAGGAATTCCTGTGTGCCGAGAGTCATAAAATGGTTTGCTTTTTTGTAGGGTTGCTTTTAGATGTTTTTTGATTGCAGATGATTTCTGGCGGTTTAACACTGCCCTTGCTCTGGAGAAGGCAATCCGATCTTGCACAGCGCCTGACTCTTTCCATCTCTTATGCAGATTTTGTTTTTCTTGGAAGGTTTTGTTCAGTGCAGGTGTCCACCAGGCTCTTGAACGGGGAGTGATGCAGACAGTCTTTGTCGCTCCGGAGTTGTCAATGGTCCGGATCCCCGTGGTCATGAGGTTCACAGCCAGCTGGAGATCGCGATTGTTCAGAGCTTCCCAAGGGATGGAGGATGCGGCTTCGAGACATCGTGGTGGATTAATGAATTTGGGGGATGTTATTTATTTTTTTCTTTTTTTGGGCCTTGTATATGGAAGTTAGGTGCGGCTAAGTGCAGGAGTATGGCAATGGGTTCGTGATCGGATTGAAAGAGATTGTGAGGGTTGTCTTCGAGGTCGCATGGTGCTGAGGAGAATACCAAATCTAAGAGATTGGATCCTATCGTGGGGTGGCAGTTGAGAAGGCTGATACCCAGTGAATCCATACTACTAACGAGTGTCCTACTAAGATGTGCGAGAGTAGGTGGAAGATTTAAATCTCCACAAACAATGTGCTTAGCAGTGGCCTAGAGGTGATTCACTAGCCAATGGATTACATCTTCAATGATATCACTGTTTTGTTTTGGTGGAACATATACTGTTGCTATGTCTATCAAGTAGGTGTTAAGCTTGAGGGACACCACGGCAGCTTCAAATGCAAGGTATTGGCTTACCACAGAATATACAAATGAAAAGAGGCTGGAATAAAAGAGATTGTAGAGTATTGCGACTCCCCCTCCTCTACGATCTACTCTAGAGGAGCAGAGCATCTGGTAACCAGCCTGAGGTGCACAGGCAACGGAGTCCTGCCCATTCCTAAGCCACGTTTCAGCGATACAGAGGATATCTAGGGTTTTCGAGAGTAGAAGCTGTTCGACAGTGTCTAGCTTGTTACAGATAATTCTTGCATTTTGAAAGACAATTCGAATGGTGGTAGCCAGAGCAATCGGAGTTCGTATGGGTGGCAAGTCTCTTTTTTTGGGGCCACATTGGTCTGCTGTGCGTTGCGATATGTACAGGGATATTAGAGACAGGTTTGCAGCCTTGGGGATTGACATCATAAACGGCTGGTAGTTGGATTGATTGATATGTGGACATTTTGTTTCCTGAAGTAGGTTTGTTCTCAGTAGACTCATTTGAATTCTTCTGCGTTTCTTTGGCTTGGTAGCTTAGTAGTTTTAATTGCTATTGCATTTGTTGATGATTTTTGTGGTTTATCGCGGTTCTTGGCGTCTGGTCTAGAAAGGCTTTGACGAGAGTTCCAATGGGCTATAGGCCCATTGGAACTCTCGAACCAAGGCTATGGAACATTGAAATGTTCCATAGCCTTGGTTCCAACACGAAGCTCATCATCTCTGGGTGGCAGGTAAGGATGAACGATACGTAATTTTCGTACCTAGTTCTTCTCCTAATAAGAACCCGGAAAAAATGTTCATGGGAGACACTAGTCTCAACAACAGGGAATAACGACCCCTGGGGGGTTGTATACAAAGTGGCAACTAATAAATTACCAAAAGGAGAAGCAATATCTTCAACAAAGACACCCGATGGCCACTATACCACATCCTGGCACCAATCAATAGACAATATTCTGAATACCACCGTCCAGAAACTGCCCTCAGACCACACTCCTGAGCAACTTCTGCTCTGTGAGGAAAATACCAACTACTGCCCAGCACATAGGGAGGACCTGTTCACACTTGAAGACCTCCATCTGGCAACAGCAAAAATAAGAAATAAGCGAACACCCGGCGAAGACTACCTGGAGCCAGAAATTGTAAAAAAGACCGTGGAATATATCCCAACAACTATATTAAACTTATATAACCACTGCCTATCTGCGGGATATTTTCCCCATGATTGGAGAGCAGCACGAATTAGACTAATACTGAAGAACCCGAAGAAACCACAGGAACTCCCGGAGTCATACAGACCCACAGCCCTACTGCCAGTACTAAGTAAATTGCACAGCAGGATACAAGCTCACTACCAAGAAGCAGGCCTCCCCTGTCCCAAGCAATTTGGCTTTCGACGAGGATGTTCCACCGTGGATGCCCTGGAACGTATAATAAATGCAGCTACACACAGCAATAGTAAATACTTCCTTATTATCTCCATCGACTTTGCCGGGGCATTTGACTCACTTTGGTGGCTAAGTGTCCTCGGCAGACTCCGGGAGGCAAACATTCCCAGCAACTTATACCAATGCATCAAAACCTATCTTTCGGACAGAAGGATCTCAGTATCTACACCCTATAGCCAACTCACCCGGCCGGTGTTTCGGGGATGCCCACAGGGATCTGTCCTGGGGCCTCTCTTCTGGAACTTGGTGTTGGACGGCTTCCTCAACCAGGATCTAAACGGAGCAGATGCTCAAGCCTTCGCAGATGACCTGGTCCTGATGCTGGAGGCGGACAATCGTGCAAAACTTGAGGCTATTGCAAAGAGGGCCATAGATACCCTCCAAGAATGGTCAAAAAATCATCACTTAAGAATATCTCCTTATAAAACATCCTCAATACTTTTAAAAGGCTCCCTTGATATCAGGAGGCCACCTCAGATAAAAATAGAAGGAAAAACCATAAAACTGACCACGGAACTAAAATACCTAGGAATCATCCTTGACAAAAATCTTTCATTCACCCCACACCTCGTATATCTACAAAAAAAGATCAAAAACTACTCAGCCCTCATAGCAAGAGTCTCGCGAAAGGATTGGGGCTTAAGGAAAAGAACCCTGATCCTCTTTTACAAGGCTTTCTTCATTCCAGCCATCAGCTATGCAGCAGGGATCCGGTTTAAAAAAACAACCACCGCAGTCAATAAAAGAAAGCTAGAAACGATACAGCGCAGCATTTTACTCACTGTCTCCAGAGCATGCTGCACGGTCAGCTCACATGCACTGCAGGTCCTTGTGGGGCTCCTACCCTTGGACCTGGAGATTGTCCGCTGTGGCATGCTATATCAACTATCAAGAGGGAACAGTGTAACTTGCATTGGCTTCACCACAGACCCGACCAACAACAGCAACGCAGAAAAGAAACGACTAACCAAATATCTTCAACAAACCTGGCAGTCCCGATGGGCGGACTCAACTAAAGGTGAGATAACCCGGAAGTTCATCCCGGACATTACCCAAGTGTATCCCGAACAGCCAAACTGGTTCTCACCGGGGCTCTACACCACCTTTCTTCTAACAGGGCATGGCTCTTTTAATGCCAAGCTGTCAACGTTCGGCATCAGGGATTCCCCATTATGCCACTGCGGAGAAAACCAAACATGGTCACACCTAATGCACGATTGTACTCTCTTTGAGGACATCAGATGTCATTTCATCACAAAGATACGCTTTAATCCGAAGGAACGGGAGCACCTTATATTACATGAGGAGGAGCACTACAAGGCCCTCTCGTCCTTTGCACATGAGCTGTTTACCCGGCTAAGGGCAATGACCCAACCTCCCCAGGCCTGATGCAGGACCTGACTACAACTACAACTCATCGGACGGGACTCTGCTCTCATGAATGCCATTACTTTGTCGACTGTGCCAGAAAGATCAAAGTACCACGATATCGGACGGGACTTTGCTTCCACGAACATTGCAATCAAACACGAACACCCTGTCAGCTGGACCGACAGCGCATGTAATTTACCCAACGAACTATCCTAGAATGTGACAATCACCATATGCAGGAGTGACAACACTGCTTCGACGCCCAGATAACAGAACAAACAGTGAAAGTGACCACATACCAACAATGACCACCCGAAATGGAAATAGAAGGACCATGACCAAACTGGATGAGACCTTGATCCCATGACCAACACCGGCATTCAACCGATCTGTGAACAAGTCAGTAGAGACCTTATCCCTGGATGTACCTCCTGGTGGTGCCAGTGTTGTGATGCTGTCCTGAACCTGCTGGCCTAGCCACCACTCTGCAGCCAGGCTGCACACACGCCATATTGGCAACCTGTGCCGGCTCCTTTGTCCGGCCCTTTCTATCCCACCCCGGCAGGGGGGGTGGAGACGGTCATACTGTTTGCTCTCCTCCACACCACCCCAATTCTTCCTTCTGGCAGGGCATGGGCATGCCCTGCTGACACCAAATTGAGGCCTCCTCCTCTATTGGCCTTATCCTTCCTCCTTTAACCACCCAGGCTTCATTCTCCCCCCCCCTCTCTATCTTTACAAAAGCGAATTCCCCCACACACATAAATTCAATGAATCCAAATTAACTTACGCCCATATTTCGGTCTATCCTTATTCAAGCGACATCACCCCACGCAATCGAGAGATGTCACACATATATCTATACATATATGTGTAAAAAAAAAAAAAAAAAAAAAAAAAATTATTATTATTATTTTATTTTTTTTTTTTTTTTAAGGTCCTAGACACTGAAATCTCAGGAAATTAGGTGGCAGGACCTGCCAGAGTGAACTAAAGACTATCGGGTACCTGGTCTGCCTCCACGGGGCGTAAGTGGGGCAACGTTGGGCCTCAGAAGAGGTCCAGCGGCTAAATGGCCAGAGGAACAACGGTACAAAACACCACACTTCCATAATCCATACACTTTTAAATCTCTGGCCTTCCCAGTGAACTGGTACACCCACAATAAAAGCAATGCGGAGATGGGGGAAACCCTTGGTGCCGTTAGACACTGAAAACACTTACGCTTAATATCCCAAATACTTTATACTTCGTTGTTTAATTATACTTGAATTTTAAGTAAATGTAGGAGCACAAAATAACTGGACTTACACAGTCACCGCACATCCGCGATCTCCCATGTCAAAAACTAGTGACGTAGTGGCATAGTATTTTGGGGCAGGCGCCAGCAGTTATTTCCCACATCTGCGCCATATGTACTCTGCAATGAAATGCAGAACAACTGCAAAGGCCAGAAAAAAGTGTAATGTCTGGTTTATGAAGTACTGTGTTTTGTTTTGTTGTTTTGCCTTTGGCTGCTTGGCCGCAGGGCTCCTAGTGGAATTCTACGTTGCCCGCCACCATCATTGGGAGGTGAGCCAGGCTGTCCATTATACTCTGGCTGGTCTCTTCCAGTGTCGCCTGACCTTCATGACAGAGACCAAGTTAAAAAAAAAAATACATAAATAAAATAAATAGAAAAAATAATAATAATAAAAATAAATAAATAAAAATATATAAAAAAATAAAACTTTTTGTTGAAGAGAGCACACTAGGAATTAGAGTAAGAGTAGAGTGGGTCAGAATGTAGGGTAAGGAACAGAGATGGACCAAGGTGAAGGGCCCACCTGGTGATTTAAGGCGAAGTGGGGGAGAGGGTATAGGGAATTAAAGTCATAGGTGCAGGTGCCCCCGTATGAGCGCGATTGGCCTTGCACTCTGAAGGGATATCCCGCACTCAGTAGAGTGCCAGCAGCATAGATCCGGCACCCACAAGAGGGTATCATCATGATCCTACTCCAGAGTGGGGTTTGCATGATAGCTTGGTTGCTATAATTTCTTGCATACTACGAATTAGAGTAAGATGTGGGTAATGCATTTATTCTACCCCTGTTGAGGTTTGCAATGGTGGTGGAATGTTCCGCTCAGGCCTGTCATGGGTGTCATAAACCCGTCTGGTGTTAATAACTTCCTGTGCAAATCGTGTGAAGGCTTCATAAGATGTTTCATTGTTTATGAGGATGTGGTCCTGTTGGCAGGGGTTGGAAATGTATCTCGGTGAAGAGTCGTAGGCGGTAATCATCATATTAGGGGCATTCGTACATGACGTGGACCCAGGACTCCTCATCTCCACAGTGGCAGTAAGGATTGTTTTCGATACCGAGCGCTGTTAACTTTTGCAGGAATGGGCCGTGCCCAGTAAGCAGAATGGTTGCCTGCCGTCCAGGTGAATACCAGTGAGGCTTGGGACAGGCCTCCTCTCTGGTATTACGCCTGTTAGGTAAGGGCAATTGTGGGGAAGAATTTCTTTGTTACTTCTCCTTTATTTGTTGAATTCTAGGACTCCTGCCATACACGCTGAAAGTGGCTGGCGACACGCCTTTTTTCTTGCTTATGGTCCATATGCAGATATTTGTGAGGTCCATATGCAGATCCAGTAGTTGGGTAGGAATACCTTTCTTGTGGCGCTGGTAGAAACCCAAAAATTCAGTCGCTGGGACTAGTGGCTGAAACTCCAAGAAAAAAAGGCCCGGCAATAATAATTTTTGATGTCAACAAAGACCTGACCCCGGATGAACTTAAAGAGGAGTTATATTATAGAAACTCACAGGAGGACTTTCAACTAGTAACCGCGAAATATAAAACAAGATCTAGGAATGAAAATGCCACCAACTGGGTGGTCGCGCTTGCCCCATCAGTATGGCAAAACATAAGTAAACAAAGCAGAGTTTACATTCAATGGGGAAGCCACCGTTTTAAGGAGCATGTGGCTGTCCCCAAGTGTTTAAGTGCTTACCGCGTCGGCCACACCACATACACATGCACACAGACTAAGCCAACCTGCGGGCACTGTGCCGAAAAAGGGCACAAATACAAAACATGCCCTAATAAATCCGCCGAGCCCGTCTGTGCGAACTGCAAGGCACAGAAAATGCAACATGACCATTCAATCATGGATAATAAATGCCCTGTCTACCTAAAATACAAGAGCATACACCAGGCCCGAACCGATGATGGGTATGCCGCATAAATGCTACAACACCAAGGAGGTTAAATTTTTACAAATTACTCACAGCGTGTTCGAGCGGTAGTAGACCAAATAAGATAAAAAGCTGACGAAGAGAACATCGATGTTATCCTAATACAAGAGCCATACACGCATAATAAGTAAGTCAGGGGGTACCCTCTAACTTGCAAGAACGCCCAAGTGGATGGAGATACCCCATGGGCCGCTGTAGAGGTCCGTAATCCTAATATTACAGTCACGGAAATCGTACACAGCTCAGCCTGGGCTGCATGTGTGCACTTTATTACACATATAGGAGAATTATATGTCGTCTCGCTGTATTGTAGGCCAGGGGAAGACATTCTACCTGCAATCAGATATATGCAGACAGTCCTTGCAGAACTTCCCAACGCAAAAATCGTCATCGATGCTGATGTTAATTGCCGCTCCCAGCTGTGGCACAGTTAGACTGCAGACCGACGTGGGAATGGCCAGCGACTGGAAGAATTCCTTGCAAATTCCACTCTCATCGTAATAAATCAACCAAACAACCCAGCAATGATATGACCCTTGCAACCAGATCACTGGCACGATATCTCTCGAACTGGACGGTACATGACTCATGGACAATATCCGACCATCAGGCCATTACCTTCCAGCTGAAACAGTCCATTTCTTGCTCGCCAATAATCAGACAGATAATGCATAGATATGCATTCACCAAGGCAGACTGGAACCTCTTCAAGCAGGTGCTGGCCGACTCTTCTCACAGGCTTCAAATAAGTGATTCCCAAGCACTAAATCCAGACCAACACCAACGTGCTGTCACAGATATGATCACATTGGCCTGCAACATCTCCATCAAAAGGAAGAACCCCAAACCGAGTGCAGTCCCTTGGTGGGGTCCTGAGCTAGAAGCCCTAAGACGCGAAGTAAATCACAGACGAAAATCTTTCCAGCGCTCTCGCAGATCATGGCCAGAGGCTGAGGTAGAAGCCCTCAGGCAGCAGTACAAGGAAGTCCGGAATAGCTACACCGCATTAATTAGGAAGCGCAAACGAAAATTGTGGGAAGACCTTGTTTCTACTTTTGGCAACACGGATCCCTGGGGTGTAGTCTTCAAGGTAACTACCAACAAGCTCCCCAGATGTGAAGTGATTCCATCCACAAAGACCCCTGTTGGAACTATAACCACGAGTTGGCACGCATCGATAAATAACATACTTGATGTAATATTCAAACAGCCAGCTGGTCCATCCACTCCGCAGCAAATACAACTGTGTGAAGACAACAAAACTTACACCACGCAACAGCAGGAGCCTCCATTCGCATCCGAAGAACTCAGTATCGCAGCATCAAAACTGAGAGACAGAAAATCACTGGGACTAGACTTGCTGGAACCGGAAATTGCAAAAAAGGTGGCGGAGTACAATCCAGAGCTTCTCCTTAATCTATTTAACCATTGTCTCCAGCGTGGATGGTTCCCAACAGACTGGAAAATGGCAAACATCAGGCTAATTTTGAAAAATTCCAGCAAACCCCATGACCAACCAGATTCCTATAGACCCATCGCTCTCTTGTCAGTAATAAGCAAGTTGTTTGAGCATCTTCTAAAACAAAGAATAGAAACATATTACAACAATGCCAGCTTACTGTCCCCAAATCAATATGGATTCAGAAAGGGTCGTTCCATTGTTGATGCATTGGAGAACATGTCTGAAGGTGCAAAGAGCACGGACAGAAAATATTTCTTAGCCATCTCAGTGGATTTTGCCGGGGCATTTGAAGAGCTCTGGTGGCCAAGCGTCCTAGGCAGACTCAGTACAACAAATCTCCCTAGCAACCTGTACCAATGCATAAAAAATTATCTATCACAGCGGAGCATAACCGTCAGAACGCCATATAGCAAAGTTACGTGCCAAATCTACAGAGGATCTCCCCAGGGCTCTGTCCTGGGTTCCCTACTATGGAACATCGTACTTGATGAGTTCCTGAACATAGACCTGCAGAATGTCCAATCTCAAGCATACGCAGACAACTTAGTCCTTACTCTTGCAGCTGATACTAGATCCCAACTAGAAGCCGCAGCAAATAGACCACTCAGAACTTCACAGGACTGGGCCTGGCACAACCACCTGGAAATCTCACCAGTAAAGACAAACATCCTGCTTAAAGGCTCTCTGAACGTAGCGAGGCCGCCGCAAATCAAAATCCAAGGGAGAACTATCCGGTTAACAACTGAGATGAGATACCTTGGAGTGATCTTGGATAGGAACCTACCTTTCACACCACACATAAAATATCTACATACCAAGATTCGAAAATATACTGCGCTAGTGGCAAGAATCGCACGTCGGGACTGGGGACTGAAGCCACGCGCGCTCACCCTCTTCTATAAGGTTATGTTCACCCCCCCATAATCACTTATGCATCTGGTATCTGGTTTTCAAAGGCCACCACAGCAGTTAACAAGAGGAAGTTTGACTCGATTCAGCGTGTCCAGCGTGTCATCCGGCTCACCATCACCCGGGCCTGCTGCACAGTCAGCACACATGCCTTGCAAGTGTTGGCCGGTGTGCTACGTCTAGATCTAGAAATAATCAAATGTGGTTTGCTTAACATGCTTTCCAAAGGTAAAGCCATCTCCTGTCTGGATTTTACCACCGACCCCTCAAATAACATCAACCCCCCCGAGAAGACGCGCCTCACTGCATACTTGCAGCAGGTCTGGCAGTCTAGGTGGACACAGTCTACAAAAGGAGAAGTCACCAGAAAATTCATTCCTACAATAGCAACAGTATACCCAAAATCTCCCACATGGTTCTCCCATATCCTATACGTCACTTTTTTGTTAACTGGCCATGGATCTATCAGTGGATAGCTCACTGCACTGGGGATCACTGAAAACCCAAAATGCCTCTGTGGTTCCCTCGAAAGATGGGACCACCTGATGTATGAGTGCGAAATATATGAAGATTTGAGATGCCTCCTCCTGACTAGGATACATTACCTACCTAAAAACTAAGAACAGCACATCCTCGAAAGAGAAGAAGATTATGTCACCTTTACGCGCTACGCATAGGACTTATTCGCACGATGGAAGACCCTACCATGGATATAGGCACTATTCCAGTCATCGTCAAAACCAAGAGAAGACAACCACCTATATTTTGGAAATCAATGCAGAGGCCTACCAGCAAATGAGACTACACCACCATCACATCTAAGAAGATTCAGTATAGGACAACCACAGCTACATTCCTATTTATATCCCTACTGACATTCCTATTAGACACAGATCACCCGATGACATCACCACTGAAATTGACATCACGACCGGACATGAATGAGAAAAGCAAGAAGATTCTGCCAAATGGCGATCACGCTTGTGCTCTCTTGCAGGGTAACTTTTGTCACACTCCCATCCCTTACTTTTGCCTGATGGATGTACTCCATTGTGCCTGGGGTATGCCTTCTTCTTCATCCCCCATATTTCTACCTGTCCCCTCCTTTTCTTTACTCTAAAGCCCACCCGCTGTAACTCTTTTTTTTTTTTTTTTTACATTGGTCTCTGTCAGGAAGCTTAGGCGACCCTGTAGAGACTAGCCAGAGAATAATGGGCAGCCTGGCTACCTCCTAGCGGTGTGTGTGCATGCAACGTGGGGTTCCATCAGGCGCCCTGCGGCCAAATGCCAGGACACCCAACAGAACTCAATGCAAAACTACGTATTCAACACAGAACACTTTTCTGGGATTTATTGTAATTCTGTATTTCTTCACAGTGTACATATGGCGCAGATGTGGGAAACCACAGGGGGCGCCTGACTCTAATACTATGCACACTATATGGTAAAGGCCTCTTTTCAGTACTTCCAGGTAGAGGGGCATGATGACGTGGAGACTGCGATGACTTGGAGCGCAGGGGTGCTGACTGTGAGGCATGCCTTGGTAACAGAGCCCTGTGGGCAACCCCAGATAACATATCTGGAGACTCTTTGATATTTGGTTACAATTTGGACGGATCTATTGTTGAGGTAGGATTTTATACTCTCATAGAGATTGTAGGAAACTTCAGTCAGCCGCAGCCTCCTAATAACGCTGGGCCACCACAGCTGGTTGAAGGCGCCGGCGAAATCCACCATAATGACTAAGATATACTTGTTCTGCCTTTTATTGGCTTGGGAGATGAGCTTATGGATGGCATCCTCAGAGCTGAGACCCATACAAAGACAAGGAAGCCACATGTGTAAACTGCAAAACAATGAAACTTGACCTTAACCAGTCTACCAGGGATTCACAACGTCCAACTTACCTGAAAGCCAAGAACACACACCAAAGCAGGATTGATTGATTATGGGAACTAAAACCAAAACATACAATAGGGCTACGATAAAGATATTCCAAACTAGCGCACAGCTTAGTTAGTTAGTTATTTTGGTTTTTAGGAGCATTAGCAACTAAGGCCATATTGCTCCGGGATATGCGGTGGTCATTCCCTGACCTTACCGCATCCTCCTTATTTGTTGGTGACGGGCTCGAACCCCGGTCTAATCAAGAAGCATGTGCTACGCACTGCTACTCCTTCCCACATGGCTGCGGAGGCGCCTCTAGCGCACAGCGAGCCAAAGCAGTGGCTGACCAGATTCGGGTTAAAGCGGAAGAGGAAAACGTGGATATAATAATACTCCAAGAGCCGTACGCACACGCAAACAAATAATTGGGTACCCACTCCAATATAAAATGATACACGCGGAAGACGACACACCGTGGGCGGCTATCTTGGTTAGGAACAAGAACATCACCGCTACAAAAGTAACTCAATTATGTACAGCATGGGCCCAACTAATCCTGGGGTCCTTCTATGTAGAAGAAGAAGAAGAAGAAGAAGAAGAACTCTTTATTATATACAGAAAGCACATTGTTGTATACAACTCCCTTTACGGCTACAAGCCAGGGGTTTACACAAAAGAAATTACATAACATAATAAACAAAAAAAAAAAAAAAAAGCATTATTACTCCTGAAAGGTTTGAACACTGGGATGACGGATTCAAGGCAGTGATGAATAGGTCTCGGGGAGCAGGTTCTAAAGGCATCTGACGCGGTCCTGGGAAGGAAGTCGACCGAGTACTTTCTGCCTATATTCCTTGTCGACTGCGAATTCGTAGAGGTCGGTGTCCAATGACAGTATGTCTTGCAACATTTGCACTGGTAGGAACCGATTAGATAGCTTTAACCGGTATGGAATGGCCTGTAGGATTGGATTAGCCCTAAGGCTTGGGACCGGGATCCTTCATCCACAGTTATCTCAGAAATCTGATACTGAAATAATGCCGACCATCATTTTGATGGCAAAGACAAGTCTTCTCTCGTGAATGATGTCGGGAAGACGTCTCATGAGAGCTGCCGCCATCTGGGTGGTCTGTGGTGTAGGGGGAAGCCGAAATTTCCATATGGCCCACTTCACTAGCCAGAATTCCCCCGCGAAAATCAGTCTAAGATGGGTCGTAGCAGTTGAAGTCCAGACTTCGGCGCCATAGAGTATGACGAGATAAACACATGTCTTAATATATCTGCACCCAACAGCCTGGTCATGGATATGCATTAGTTGTTGTTTAATCATCCATCGGAGTTGACAGAACTTTATTTTCAAGTGGTCTATATGCTGTAGAAAGGAGAGCTTTTGGTCAAAAATAACGCCCAGATCTGTATGTTGTTGGACGGCAGAAATCGCGCATCCTCTTAAAATGGGTTGTAATATTGTTGGGCTCCGTCTGAAAGAGAAAGGCAACTGTTTTGACTTCTCAGGATTGATTTGAAGTCCGAAACCGGAGAGGAAGCCTCAAGGTTCCGGATTTTCTGAAGGATTAAGGTGTTCAGCAGTGTCTCCAGGGCTGATGGGAGTAAACAGTTTTATGTCATTGGCAAAGGTGAGGATGTCAGTTCGGCCTGTCACAAATGGGACGAGAGCAGCTGAGAATAAGATTCCGGACAGGACCCTGCCTTGTGGGAGCTGTAATAGTCCTGGTATAGCGCAGATTGCCATCGCGCACAACAATGGTCCTGTTCTCCAGCATTGTCTGAATGAACCAGAGAACGTCTCCACCAATGAGGTAATACTCACGTAGTAGCCTTGCCAATGCGTGAACGGATACGGAATCAAATGCTGCCTGGACGTCGATATACGTAACGGTGATTTCCGAACGGTGCTCAAATGCTTCGAGGATCTTAGTAGTGGTGGGGACTAGATTTGTAGCAGTGGATCATGACCGGGTAGCATAGTGGATCTGCGGTAGCTGTTGTGGCATAATTTGGATGGTTAATGTTCTTAGAAGAGATTTCTCAAAGTGCTTTAATAGGCATGATGCAGAGGAAATTGGACGGAAGTGACTGGGCTGAGAAGCAGAGCGTGTTTTCGGCAGCGGTCTTAATAGATAGACATGCCACGCAGGAGGAAAAAAAATTGATTAAGGATCTTGTTAAATAACGACAGGATAGGATCAACAACAAATGTACTGAGGCATTTCAGCATAAACTGAGGAATTCTGTCGGCAACTGATGCGGCCGTAGGTGCTAAGCTATTCATTGGGTTGATCAGCTGGTATTTAGTGAGGTGAACTGAATTTAAGGGGTCTGTCGAAATTGGATTGATTGGAAATTCCACTGGCGTAGTGGAATTTGGCTGAGCAGCGAACCTACTTATATGGTCGAACCAGCTGCTCATATTGAGTGAGTCAATGGCGGCGTCCTCTGATTGGATTCTATGGAAGGGCTTGCCCTAAATTATGGTATCCTCTAGGTGAAGTGTTATTGCCTTCCTCTTGCTCCAAATAAAAAGCGCCCTACTCGGGAATAGGCAGTTCTGTCCGAGGGTGAACCGGAGTTTTTTCCACTTTTTGTGCAAATTCTGTTTAACGTGGAAACTTTCAGAGACTTTTGGATTTCACCAGGCCTTTGAATGCTCTGTGACGGTTAATTTCCTCAGTTGCAGCATAGAGAGAAACAGTGGCTATCCATCTTGTCATCAGGTCAATCCTGAGTTCGGGATCACATTCCTCAAGGACATCCCATGGGATTGCTTGGGCCGCATAAACACACTTTTCAGGATTAAGGTATTTGGGCGCTGTAATTGTTCTGGTTGTGACTTTCCTTCTTCCAGAAGTGATGGGCATTTCTATTTGCACAGAGAGAATAATGGGGTTATGATCAGACTGAATGTTGCTTGTAGGGTTTTGATTAGCCACACAATTTGCTGACACGAACGCAAGGTCTAATGTTCTTTCGCCCCTCGTGGGTGGTGTGCTAACCAGTTTGAGACCTAATATACCTAGACGCTGACTCAGTCTCCTCTTGAGGTTTCCCTGAGTATTCGAGAGATTGAAACCCCACACACGACGTGTTTCAGTGATGAATGGAGATGGTTATGCAGCCAATTGAAGAGTTCATCAACTACTTGTGCGTCTGTAACCGGTGGGATATACACTGCGACTAACTGCCTGCGTCACCTTCAGGATACCCTTCCAAATCAAAAAATCATAAAAAGCGCAGACATAAACTGTCGCTCTCCAATGTGCTACAGCACCACACCTGACAGACGAGGAACTAGAAACGGACAAGTACTTGAGGATTACCTCTCAGGATCCAAACTCACAGTACTAAACCGACCACACCAGCTGCCAACCTTCTGAAACACCCTGTGGGAGGCCACGATAGATATTTCTCTAGCCACTAGGAACCTGGCTGGCTACGTGACCAATTGGAGGGTTGAAGAAGCCTGGAGCACCTCAGATCACCGAGTGCTAACTAATAGGATAGCAAAAGCGCTGACAGAAGCAATATCAACAAACAAACTGCAAAACAGATATGCAGTCATCAAAGCTGACTGGCCCCTGTATAAGGTCCTGGATACCCTTCCAAATCCTTAGTCATAATGACTAAGGCAATTGGAAACAACCCACAGATCTTAAATCCTCAGAGCGACCCCAGTGACCTACAGAAGGGAATCACAGATATAATAACAAGTATTAGAGACCAAAGAATCAGATGGAAAAATCCTCAATTCGGTGCGGTTCCTTGGTGAACCCAGGAAATAGTCACACTGAGACAACAAACAAATAAAAGAAGGAAAGAATTCCAGAGGGCTCGCAGATCATGGCTTGCCAACGAGGTTGAAGTCCTCAGGCAAAGATTGAGAGAAACCAGAAATCGTTACACGGACACCATCAAGAAGAGCAAGAAGCAGTCGTCGGAACTCCTCGTTTCTACCACAGGAAACACTGATCCCTGGGGCGTAGTATATAAAGTAACTACTGGCAGGTTCCCTAGAGGAGGGGTAACCACCACCACTAGGACTCCGCAAGGGAACCTTACCACCACCTGGGAGTATAGTATTTTGTGGAAGGTGCCACCTGGGAGCATAGTGTGCATAGTGTGCATAGTATTAGGGTCAGGCGCCCCCTGTGGTTTCCCACATCTGCGCCATATGTACACTGTGAAGAAATACAGAACTACTGTAAATGCCAGAAAAGTGTTCTGTGTTGAATACGTAGTTTTGCGTTGGGTTCTGTTGGGTGTCCTGGCATTTGGCCGCAGGGCCCCTCATGGAACCCCACGTTGCCTGCACACACCGCTAGGAGGTAGCCAGGCTGCCCATTATTCTCTGGCTAGTCTCTGCAGGGTCGCCTAAGCTTCCTGACAGAGACCAATGTAAAAAAAAAAAAAAAGTTAGAGCAGGTGGGCTTTAGAGTCAAGAAAGGGGAGGACAGGTAGAAATATGGGGGATGAAGAAGGCATCCTCCAGGTACAATGGAATACATCCATCAGGCGAAAGTAAGGGACAAAAGTTGCCGTGCAAGAGAGCACAAGCGTGATCGCCATTTGGCAAAATCTTCTTGTTCTTCTCATTCAGGTCCGGTCGTGATGTCAATTTCAGTGGTGATGTCATCCGGTGATCTGTGTCTAAATCAGTAGGAATATAGATAGGAATGTAGCTGTGGTTGTCCTATACTGGATCTTCTTAGATTTGGTGGTGGTGGTGTAGTCTCATTTGCTGGTAGGTCTCTGCATCGATTCCCAAAATATAGGTGGTTGGCTTCTCTTGGTTTTGACGATGATCGGAATATTGACTATATCCATGGTAGGGTCTTCCGCCGTGCGAATAAATCTTGTGCGTAGCGCGTAAAGGCGACATAATCTTCTTCTCTTTCGAGGATGTGCTGTTCTTGGTTTTTAGGAAGATAATGTATCCTAGTCAGGAGGAGGCATCTCAAATCTTCATATATTTTGCACTCGTACATCAGGTGGTCCCAACTTTCGAGGGAACCACAGAGGCATTGGGGGTTTTCAGTGATCCCGAGTCCAGTGAGCTGTCCTCTGATAGATCCATGGCCAGTTAACAAAAAAGTGACGTATAGGCCAGGGGAGAACCATTTGGGAGATTTTGGGTATACTGTTGCTATTGTAGGAATGAATTTTCTGGTGACTTCTCCTTTTGTAGACTGTGTCCACCTAGACTGCCAGACCTGCTGCAAGTATGCAGTGAGGCGCGTCTTCTCGGGGGGGTTGATGTTATTTGAGGGGTCGGTGGTAAAATCCAGACAGGAGATGGCTTTACCTTTGGAAAGCATATAAAGCAAACCACATTTGATGATTTCTAGATCTAGAGGTAGCACGCCGGCCAACACTTGCAAGGCATGTGTGCTGACTGTGCAGCAGGCCCGGGTGATGGTGAGCAGGAAGACACGCTGAATCGAGTCAAGCTTCCTCTTGTTAACTGCTGTGGTGGCCTTTGGAAACCAGATACCAGATGCATAAGTGATTATGGGGGTGAACATAGCCTTATAGAAGAGGGTGAGCACGCGTCGCTTCAATCCCCAGACCCGACGTGCGATTCTTGCCACTAGCGCAGTATATTTTCGAATCTTGGTATGTAGATATTTCAGGTGTGGTGTGAAAGATAGGTTCCTATCCAAGATCACTCCAAGGTATCTCATCTCAGTTGTTAACCGGATAGTTCTCCCTTGGATTTTGATTTGCGGTGGCCTCGCTACGTTCAGAGAGCCTTTAAGCAGGATGGAGTTTGTCTTTACTGGTGAGATTTCCAGGCGGTTGTGCCAAGCCCAGTCCTGTAAAGTTCCGAGTGCTCTATTTGCTGCGGCTTCCAGTTGGGATCTAGTATCAGCGGCAAGGGTAAGGACTAAATCGTCCGCTTATGCTTGAGATTGTACATTCTGTAGGTCTATGTTCAGGAACTCATCAAGTACGATGTTCCATAGTAGGGGACCCAGGACAGAGCCCTGGGGACATCCTCTGTAGATCTGGCGTGTAACTTTGCTAAATGGTGTCCTGATGGTTATGCTCCGCTGTGATAGATAATTTTTTATGCATTGGTACAGGTTGTTAGGGAGATTTGCTGTACGGAGTCTGCCGAGGACGCTTGGCCACCAGAGTGCGTCAAACGCCCCGGCAAAGTCCACTGAGATGGCTAATAAATATTTTCTGTCCGTACTCTTTGCGCCTTCAATCATGTTCTCCAGTGCATCAACAATGGAACGACCCTTTCTGAATCCATATTGATTTGGGGACAGTAAGTTGGCATTGTTGTAATATGTCTCTATTCTTTGTCTTAGAAGATGCTCAAACAACTTGCTTATTACTCACAAGAGAGCGATGGGCCTATAGGAATCTGGTTGGTCATGGGGTTTGCTGGAATTTTTCAAAATTAGCCTGATGTTTGCCATTTGCCACCTGGGAGCAGTCGATAAGTGATATATTGAACGCAATTTATCGGGAACCAGTAACACCAATCCAACAAGAGCAACAACAAATATGCGAGGACAACGCCATCTACTCCAACCCTGCAACGAAACCACCGCCTGCTCAGCGAAGCAGCCACCTGGATTCGGAACAGAAAATGTTCAGGGACAGACATGATGAAACCAGAAACGCTAAAGAAAATAGTAGAATGCGTAATGCGTACTCAACCTCTACAACTGATGCCTAGAGACAGGAAAATTCCCAGACGCATGGAAAACGGGCAACTTAAAATTCCTCATTAAAAATTCAACAAAAAATCCTGAATACCCGGAATCTTAAAGACCCATCGCGCTGCTCCAAGTAGCTAGTAAGCCATTTGAAAGATTGCTGCACAGAAGTTTGCTTAAGCACTATGAAGCTGCTGACCTAGCGGCTGCGAACCAGTACAGCTTTAAGTCAGGTACATCAACGGTTGACGCATTGAGTAATCTACTCAGGACGGCACAGGATTGCAGCATGAAGTACCTGCTAGTCATCTCCATTGACTTCGCCGGGGCATTCGACTCACTTTGGTGGCCGAGCGTCCTGGCTAGGATGAGGGAGGCCGCAGTCCTCCCAACCAACCTCTACAAAGTTATGGAAAGCTACTTATCACATAGAAAAGTTGAAATTAACGTCCAGTATCAAAAAATTTCAAGGTTCATACAAAGGCACTGTCCGCAGGGGTCGGTGATTGGGCCACTCCTGTGGAATATGGTCCTCGACGAGTTCCTGGGGATGGATTTACGACCCGTCGGTGATCAGGCCTTTGCGGATGACCTCATCGAGACCACAGAGGCCGACTTGGAGACCAAGGCAAATAGGGCACTACAGCAACTTCAACATAGTGTTAATGTCAGGCACCACCTGTGATTTCCCGCATCTGCGCCATATGTACACTGTGAAGAAATACAGTACTACTGTATATGCCAGAAAAGTGTTGTGTGTTGGATGTGTAGTATTGTGTTGTGTGTCCTGGCATTTGGCCGCAGGGCCCCTGTTGGAACCCCACGTTGCCCGCACACTCCACTTGGAGGTAGCCAGGCTGCCCATAATTCTCTGGCTAGTCTCCGTTATGCCTCAGTTTCCTGAGCGGAGACCAAGTTAAAAAAAAAATACAAATAAAAAAAAAAAAATAATAATAAAATAATGATAATAATAATAAAATAAATAAATGCATTTAAAAAAAAAGCGATTATATAGAGTGAAGTAGTACAGGGTGTACGGAAGGAGAGGGGGAGAATGAAAGTAAAAGTAAGGGGATATAGGGGAAGGCATCCTCAACCAATCAATGGACACTCAGTCTATCAGGCGAAGGCGAAGAAAGGGGGAAGGAATGGGGTCGAAAGTGACTGTACAAAGGAGCACAGATAGGGTCGCCATTTGGCGCCTCTGTCATTGACATTGGGTGGTGTCCAATCCAGGGGTTTAATTCAATCCAATGGTAGCTGTTAAACTCCAATCGTCGGATAGTTGTCCGTTTGATGGTGTGACGGTCACGTTCATGACTGTCTACTCTGGATGAAAGTCCATCATGGTCTCAAACCGTCTGTTGTCTTTCTTGTGACCGTTGTGGTGCCTGTACAGGAACTGTAGATAAGGATTTCCTTCTGCTGAAGAGCTCTTGTGCAAAACGCATAAAAGCTGTATATTTCTCCCTTCTATAAAGTAGGTGTGTTTCTTGGTCTTTGGGTATGTAGGTCAAGGAAGTGATGAAGGTGCAGCGGAAGGTCCTCATACAGGGGGCAGTCATACATAAGGTGCGACCAACTCTCAGTCCCACCACAGGTGCAAGTGGGATCATCGATGATTCCCAGGGCCGTCGCTTTGCCCGTTTAATCATCCATGACCAGTTAACAGGTATGTAGCATAAAGGCCAGGTGAAAACCAGGGGGGAAGCCTGGGGAGTACTCTGTTAATGTAAGGGAAGAACTTTCTAGTGATTTTGCCTTTGTTGGAAGTAGTCCATCTCGCTTGCCACTCCTGCTGCAGATGCGCGAGGAGACGCTTCTTTTCTGCTGTTCTGTCGTTTACGGGGTCTGTTGTGAAGTCGAGGATGATCTTGGAATTTGCTTTCGAGAGGTGGAAGAGTAGCCCACAGCGGACCACCTCCATGTCCAGTAGCATGGCGCCGGCCAGGATTTGGAAAGCATGAGTACTGACAGTGCAGCAGGCACGGGTAGTAGCGAGCAGGATGTTTCTTTGTAGAGAGTCGAGGACTCTTCTACCACTAACAGTGATTGCTTTCGGGTACCAGATGCCTGCTGCGTACGCTATATTCCGGGTAAATACCACTTTATAGAATAAGGACAGAATGTGCCTATTGAGTCTCCAGTCCCGTCTGGAGACCCTGGTGACAAGGGCGGTGTAATTGCGTATCTTTCTTCTTAGGTATTTAAGATGTGGTTGGAAATTTAGTTTGCTGTCAAGGATAACTTCTAGATACTTAAGTTGAGTAGAGAATATTATGGTCCTGATGTCGATTTTTAACTGTCTCGGTCTGGCTTCATTGAGACTTCCTTTGAGAAGAATATAATCTGTGTTTGTGGCAGAGATGGTGAGGTTGTGGTGTTTAGCCCAGTCCTGTAGCTTCTGTAGTGCATTATTCGCCAAAGTCTCCAGTCGTCTCCTAGAATCGCCTGTAACGGTGATAATAAGATCATCTTCATAGGCCTGGGAGGTGACCCCTCCCAGGTCCATTCCAAGGAATTCATCAAGGACAGGATTCCAGAAGAATGGGCCCAGAACCGAGCCCTGTGGGCTTTCTCTGTATACCTGTCTGGTGATTTTCATATATGGAGCATTGACAGTGATTGACCTGTTGGAAAGGTAGCTTTTGATTGAGTTATATAGGTTTCCTGGAAGCTTTGATTGGCGCAGTATGCCTAGGACGTTCGGCCACCAAAGTGAGTTGAACGCCCCAGCAAAGTCAGGATATTTCAACAAGATTCAGGATATTTCAGAGACTGCTGGGAGTCATTGCGGTACAAGTAAACACATGGGTTGTGTTAGGGTAGCTAAGAACAGAAATCGGTGCATGTATACTTGCGTGTACACCAATGCTAGGAGTTGAGTAAATAAATTTGATGAATTTGAGGTATTGCTCAAAACATCAAAGGCAGATATTGTTGGGATATCAGAGACTTGGTGTCACACAGATATAAGGAATGCTGAACTGGAATTTGGGGAGTACAACGTCTAGAGAAAGGATAGACTGGATAGGAAGGTAGGAGGGGTTATGCTATTAGTTAGGAAATACATAAAATCCAAGGAAGTGAAGCCAGTGGACATCGCTGGACAGTGCAGTGTCGAGTCAGTTTGGTGTGAAATAAGCATTGGGAGATCAAAATTGAGAGTAGGAGTGTGCTATAGGCCTAATGACTCTGATGAGTATAATAAGAAACTGTACAGGGAAATAGAGTGGGCCAGTAAATCAGAGAGTCTTATAATGGGAGATTTTAATTTACCAGATATTGACTGGAGTTTGGGGGCTGGTCACTCACACACTAGCAAGGCTTTTGTGGATTTAGTGGATGATTGTTTTCTACATCAGCATGTTCGGGAGGCAACTAGAGGGAGGAATACTCTTGATTTGATTATTAGCAGTGATTCTTCATGCATTAAGAATCTGCAGATAAATGAACCACTAGGTGGCAGTGATCACAGTGTGCTGAAGTGGGATTTACTCAAAGAGGTAACTACCATTAGGGGTAAAGGGAAGGGTTATTGCTTTCGTAAAGGCGACTACGATGGACTGAGACAGTATTTAAGTTCTATACAGTGGGACCAACTGATGATATTACCAACAGCAAATGCAAAATGGGAAGCATTCAAAGAATTTATCTTGGAAGCTACTAGGCTTTACATACCAACTAAGAAATATTGTTCAAGGTTTAGGCCTAAATGGATGTCAGATGAACTGATGAGGCATATGGCAGAGAAGAAACATGCATGGGATACATACAAATTAACACATGACACAGAAGCCTATGATAGATACAAGTTGATCTGTAACCAAGTTACAAAGGAGGTTAGGCAGACGAAGGCAGAGTACGAGAAATCTTTGGAAAGGGATGCAAAGAAAAACAGCAAAGAGTTCTTTACTTATGTAAACTCTAGAAGGAAGGGGATGAATCAGATTGGTCCACTTGATATCGATGGGTCAACTGTTGATGATTCTGCTCAGGTAGCTAACAAACTAAATGAATATTTTGCATCGACATTCACACATGAGAAGTTATTTAGCGAGGGGAAAGCCAGAGGTGTATTCAACTCTAGCATTAAGCTACAGAATCTTGTAATAACTGAGAGTAAAGTGGAGGAGAAATTGTTGAAGATAAACACAAGAAAGGCACCCGGGGTGGATGGGATCTATCCAGTTTTATTAAAGGAGGCAGAAGAGGAAGTAAGCAAACCCTTAGCCTTAATTATAAGAGCTTCCTTGGACTCAGGGGAGGTACCCGCAGACTGGAGATTTGCAAATGTGAGCCCAATTCACAAAGGAGGATCAAAGGCTGACACAAGCAATTATAGACCTGTGAGTTTAACTTCTGTTCCAGGAAAACTAATGGTGGCACTAGTTAAAGAAGCACTGCAGGATCATTTAGACAAGACTTCAGTTATAGCTCGGACACAGCATGGTTTTATTAAGGGGAAGTTTTGCCTGACCAGTTTGATTGGATACTATTATGCAGTCACAAAGGAACTGGATGCAGGGAATAACTTTGATATTATATACTTGGATCTTAGAAAGGCTTTTGATACTGTTGCACATGGAAGACTTCTGCACAAATTGGAGCAGTGTGATACTGGAGGCAAATTGCTGCTGTGGATAAAAGGATGGCTGAGGGGGAGAAGACAGAGAGTGGTAATCAATGGACACTGCTCATCGTGGACTAATGTTATTAGTGGAGTCCCTCAGGGCTCAGTGTTGGTTCCATTATTGTTTTCTGTATTCATAAATGATATTGATGATGGTATATCAAGCTTAATGTCGAAGTTTGCAGACGATACAACGGTAGGCAGGGTTGTCAAGGACACTACTGACACTATGCTGCTGCAACAGGATCTGGAAAGGTTTAGCAGATGGGCTGAGAGGTAGCAAATGAAGTTTAACATTGACAGATGTAAAGGACTACACATGGGAAACAGCAACCGCAGAGCAACGTATCAACTCTGTGGTACTACACTGACAGTGGTAGAGAATGAAAGGGACCTGGGGGTGGTTGTGCAGGCAGATATGAAGTTCTCTGAGCAGTGCAGACGGGCTGCAAGAGTAGCTCATGGTGTATTGTCAATTATATATAGGAATTTTTCTAGCTGGGATAAGGAGGTGATTATTCCCTTGTATAAGGCAATGGTCAGGCCACACCTAGAGTACTGTATACAGGTCTGGAGGCCTCATTTCAAGAAGGATGTAGAACTGCTGGAACGAGTACAGAGAAGGGCAACAAGATTAGTGAATGGAACAAAGGGGTGCTCTTAGGAAGAAAGGCTTAAGTTTTCCAAATTACAGTGTCTGGAGACTAGGCACCAGCGAGGTGATCTGATAGAGGTGTATAAAGCGTTGAATGGTTTGAGCATGCTCAATGCTGATGGGATTCTTCCTCTCGCTCAGAATAATCACCTGAGAGGGCATACATTCAAATTGAGGAAAGAAAAGATGTAGGATAGCCGTGCGGAAATTTGCCTTTAGCCAGCGAGTGGTTGGTTGGTGGAACAGACTTCCATCCCTTGTCGTGGAAGTTGATAGCCTAAATAAGTTTTAGGCTCAGCTGGACAGGTATTTTGAACGAACAGAGGGGTGAAGTGGAAGTGGTTTTATTTATTTTTTTATTTTTAATTTAATTTAATTTAATTTTTTTTTTTTTTTTTTGGCTGATGCTGCATAAACTTGCTTTCTTGCATCAAATGCCTCTACTTATGCTAATGCTAAGTCGACAGCGATGACCAGAAAAATGTTTTTTTGGGTAATTCCTACTGCTTCAAGGAGATTGTGGAGTGCCCCGTTTTGAATCCAAATTGTCTGTGAGAAGCCATGTTTGCATTGTTGTAGTGTTTGAGAAGTCTGTACTAGAGTAGCCTTTCATAGAGTTTACTAAGTACCGACAGGAGAGCGATGGGACGGTAGGAGTTCGGGAGTTCAGGTGGTTTCGTCGGGTTCTTCAGGATTAATTTTACGTTGGCCGACTTCCAATCTGTTGGGTAGTGACCAATACGTAGACAGGTATTGAATAGATGAAGTATTAATTCGGGGGCACCCTCCACTGTTTTCTTTATAACCTCCGGCTCCAGCAGGTCCGGTCCTGGGCATTTCCTATCTTTGATTAGGGCCGCAGCAGTTTGTTGTTCTCCTAAGTCAAAGAGAGATTCCTGCTCTTCAGTGTAGTAAGTCTCATTCTCTACACAGAGTGATTTTTGTTCCTGAATGATTGGGTTTGTTCCTGGTGGTAGGATAGCGTCCAAAATATTTTTATGGATTGCTGCCATGTAATTGCTTCCGTACCTTGTCATGACTTGGTTGCAGTGGTTCTGTTTGTTTGTTTGTTATTTGATTTTTAGGAGCATTAGCAACTAAGACCATATTGCTCCGGGATATGCGGTGGTCATTCCCTGGCCTTTCTGCATCCTCCGTATGTGGTGGTGACGGGCTCGAACCCCGATCTAGTCAAAAAGCGTGTTCTACGCACTGCTGCTCTTTCCCACCTGGCTATGGAAGCGCCTGGTTGCAGTGGTGACCTCTCCCCTGGGTAGTTTGTTTGTAGTGATCTTGTACACCACTCCCCAGGGGTCGGTATTGCCAGTGGTGGTGACCAGGTGTTGCCAGGATTCTTGTTTTCGTTTGCGGATCAGGGTCGTGTACTGGTTTCGCACTTTCCTGTAGTTCTGTCTGAGCGCCTCCATTTCACATTCCGGCCAGGTCCTCCGGGCATGCTGAAAAGTCTTTCTTCTTATAATGACTTCTCGGCGCAACCTATGTAGCTCTGGGCTCCACCAGAGCTTTGCGCCCGGGGTAGGGTTTTTCATTTTGATTGCCAAGTTGCAGGCAGTTGCGATCAGATCAGTTACTTCTCCTTGGAGGGCATCTGTGTTGTCAGGAAGTAGGTGGGGTTGGGTCTCATTAGTTGGGTCTCTAGTTCGCCTTTTCATACCAGTCATTTTAACATGACTGGTATGGCTGGGGATCTAGCTAGAGATCGGTTTAGCTGGAAGGAAATAACCCTGTAATCCGATATAGTCCACGCCTCGTTGACCTTCCAGTTGGAAATGTTGCCGACAATGTTCCTTGAGGCCATAGTGATAACAATAGTGGCCTCCCATAGGGTGTTTGAGAAGGTGGTAGGATTGTTCGGTTGGTTAATGACTGTCATTGTCGAGTTTGCCAGGAAGTCTTCCAGGCGTTGTCTATTTGCAGTGCTCCGGCTGTCTGGTGTCAAACTAAGCCAGACCGGTAATCGGCAATTGACATCAGTTCCGATGATGATTTTCGCGTTTGGCAGAGTTCTCAGGACATCTTCCAGGTATCTGATAGAATAGGTAATCTCTTGCCTGGTCTACAGTAAAAGGAGATCACGTAAAAGGATCCCGTGGAGCTGATCAGGTGGGCACACGCAGCTCAGGCTGTACACAGTGCTGAGATTTTAGTTGCTGTGATTTCTGGATTTCGAATAACTATTGAAGCCCAGAGGGTATCCTGGTCCGTTTGAATTATTTTGTAGGTCAGGGGGTAACCTCTCACCTGCCTCGTGTGAGTGTACGGTTCCTGTATAATGAGAATATCAGCATTTTCTTCGTCTGCCTTTATTCTTATATGATCGGCCACCGCCCTGTCCCGCTGTGCGTTGATTCGAAAAAAATTATTAACTCCGTAGTTATATCTTTTAGGCTGTGAGCCCATAATCGGTTTTCATCTGGTATAAACTCTTGGCGTTTATATAGGACGGACACGTATTGTCCCGCATAGAGTGGTGGTGGTCTAGTTTATTACTTTTACAATTTGCACAGACAGGCTCAGATTCTTTGTTAGGGCATGTGTTGTGTTCATGTCCTTTCTCAGCGCAGTGGCCATAGGTCCTGACAGCCTGGCACAGGTGTGTGAAGTGTGCCCGAAGTTGTAGCATTTTTAGCATCTTGGTACAGCCATGTGCTCCCTGAAGCGGTAACTGCCCCAGTTAATATAGATCCTCGTTTGATCTTTTAAGAATGGCCAGACAATCGGCACAAGTTCCACCCTCCAATATACTCCATTTCCGACTCTTGGCTTGGTTGAGTATCTGGGCATAATAAGGTCACTCTTGTCGTGCTGCGGGAGATGTCCTTGTACATTACGTCGGTATATTTCATCGGTGATCTCGGAGGGGGTGATGTCTTTATCTACGTCGAAGATGACAATTGACGGCCCTTTTCTTTTGGGGACCGCAGCAGTAAGGTAGGTCTAGAGTTTGGATCTTTGGGTTTTCCATAATTTCTTTGGCTTCTTTCCTGGTTTCAGTCTCTCTGACCACTCCCACGTTTCTGGTTTTCCTTATACTTTTGATTTTAGTATTTTTCAGTTCTTCATTTAGATTTTTCATAACGTGGTTTTTGATGTCTTCGCGTGTTTGTGCAGTATCCTGCGTTGTTGGTCTTAAAACGACCAGGTTTGGCTGTTCGATCACTGTCTTCTTCCCCAAGGGGGGGCCCACTTGCATTTGGCAGCTCTGTCCCATTGGGTGCAGTCCTCAGCGCGTCTGCATACGAGGGGGCACACTGTGGCATTTGGTTTCCCCGCTCGTCTAGGTATACCTCCAACTTGGCCTTCGCCCTTTCCTGTTCTACGTGCTGGTTTAATATTATAGTCTCCAGTTTTGTCCAAATTGTCACGATTTCACAACGGAGACCGGTGGTGATTCTACTGTTTGATTTGGACATTAAATTCTCTAGTTGAGTGCGCAGGGCAAACATCTGTTCAAGAGCTGTTCTTTCCGGTAGTGAAGGGCCCAGGGGTGGGATAGAGTCTTGCTTTGTCCCCTTCTCAGCGTTTTTCGTTTGTGAGCACTGGTTGTCTTGTACTTCTTTCAATCCACTAGCACTCCTAGTCTCTCGGTCAGTCTTAGAGGCAGTGCCTGTCTTTGCATCTTCATTATTGTCTAGGTCATCGTCGGGGGTTATATTTACCTGAACTGAGTACTCTTCTTGCTTAGTGCCAGCTTCAGCTTGGCTTTGTTTACCAAGTTGGCTGATATATAAGTGACTGTCGCTGACGTGTCGCCTTCTAATCCTGTTATTTAAAACTTGCTGTCTTGAAATAACTAAATTAATGGATGCTACTTCGTAGTTGTCATTAATTTCGGCGATGTCATTTGCAGGCGATTTTACCTGCGTGATATAATGTTATCGTGAATTGGTTTGAAGGAGAAAGGTGTTTTATGTTCGCTGGCTATTTTCACGATCTCGTGATCGCTCCGTGATTTTTCTGCCGTTTAGTCCTTTAGTGTAGTTCCTTTCGCAATATTGTTGTTCTTGCGGTTGTTTGGCACCCCACACAGTATTTCATTGCCATTACTTGCCCCTAAGTTCCCGTGAGGCAGATCCTTAGTTCGGACTTAGAGGTCTGGAAGGTGTTTGTTTCTGGCAATTCAAGAGATGGTACCGAATTTTTGGGGGGTTTGCAGCATTCCCCTAAAAAATAACGCCGGGATTTTGCTGGCAGTTAATTTTTGTGCCCGATGTTGCTGCAGGAACGGCAAATAAGGTTATTGCGCCCGGTGCATTTGATATGAGAGTTTGAATCTACGTTTCTTTCCATTCTACATAGGTGACAGATACCAGTCTTGTTATTGCCACGTATACGCTTGTTTACACTTGACATTGTTCAGCTGTATGGGACAATGAGTCAAACAAGAGAGGGGCTGCAGAAGTTTCCTAGGGACGTGGGTTATATCCGAAGGACTGAATGCTTATAGGTGTATTGCTGGAGGCGCCTGGTCGCGACTAAACGGTGCACGTTGGCAGGTAGGAAACAACAAAGAGAAAGGCAAAATACACGTGAAGTACAGCTAGCCTAGGTCTAAATAAGAATACAATGTAGTCCACCATTATGTACTACAGTACAAATTGATATCCAGAAAATAAATTAAAAATTACTTAACTGCATTTTCGGATCCAACGTAGAAAATGTTCTCAGCTGGTAAATATGAACTTCAGTAATCACTCAGAGCTATAACATATCACTAAGCAGCGTTAGAACTGATTAAGTTTAGTTAAATTTAAGAGCACAAATTAACACGCAGCTACGTATCTCGCCACCTAGCGGCAGTCTCCTTCAACAATGGGCTAGCAGAAACCAGCAAAACATATCACATACAAAGACAGCATCGATCTTACTTAAAGGCACCCTCAACTTGCAGCGACCGCCGCAAATCAAAATAGACGGCGTTGCCATCAAGCTACTGAACCAGCTGAAACAATTAGGCATCGGCCTTGACAAAAACCTTTCATTCCAAGAACATCTAAAATATGTAAGAAAAAAAAACCAGAGATTACTCCGCATTGGTGGCTAGAGTCACTATTGAGGCGAAAGGAATCATACAGCGAATAAATTGGGCATCTGAGATGAGCAGTAGTTGAATCAACCGATAACTGAGATTCTGTCAGAAAAAGTACTTGGGGTTTGGCAGACTGCAAGTGGAAATGGACATCGTTGAGATTAGAATTGAGATCACGTATATTTGTGAAATGAATCAGGAAGTGTTCGGACGTGTTATTCATCGCTCCGTGAACTTCGCTTTTAAATATGTGGTGTAAGTGTATTTTATCTCCAGAAAAGTGCTTTCAACTAAAGAGTAACACCAGTGGATTCCTCCGGTGAGATACTTTTGGTTCTTTACTGGGTTATAGCCAGATATTTACGTTAGTATCTATTTCCTTTGTTGTGAAACTGTACTGGTCACCATGTGGCACACAACAAGGAAATAGAGGGGCACCGATATAACGCGGGCGCCACGTACCTATCTGGCTCGTGACTGGGGAAGTATTCAGTGAATGTAACTTTGGGCAGTGATCGTGTCCCAACTAATTTCTATCAAACTGAGTGAAATGCCAACCGGAAACAATGATTTTTCCTCCCTCTACTATAAACTGACCATGGAGAGAGGCTACTTCCGTTCCGATGATCTTTATAACAAAATAACACTACAAAAGTCTTCGTCGATATAAAATTTTGCATAGGAAATTAACCCCTTTCTTCTAGGGACATTTCCCCAACTGACAGGTGGATAGCCCAAAATCTTTGCTGAAGGACTATTCAGTTCCAAATTCGAAGAGACTTGAGGAAGGTGGCCTCTTGCTCACCTTCACGAGCTCTTTCAAGCGGCAACTCATGAACTCCGATTATCAGTAAAAATTCGATAATCCGAAATTCGTAAAGTTGGATGGGAAATTGAAAAACCCTCAAATGTCGGAGAGCCAAAATGACGACCCCATCGTCACAAACCAACAACAGGAGATGCCAGAACCCCGTTCGGGGCACCCTAACAAGAAAACGCAAGTATAGGAAGCCAACACCTAAACCGGAGGGGGAGATGAGCTCCCAAACTGAATCAAAAGACATAACAGAAAAATAAACAAACGAAAAGGACGCCGACGAGGACAAGCCACCGGAGCTTCCCCTGGATCCCACCCTGCCAGAGGGTACAGTTTACGAGAAGTCTAAAGCTGCCTTGGAAACCTTATTTAGGCGCAATCTAACAGGGTGACCACAGGGCTAAGGGCACAAATCGTGAACCTGTGGAATAAGCTGGACACTCTTGATGGAAACCTACCTCGAGAGTGAGGAGCCAATGCAAAGCTCCAGGACTACATGGAATGTGGGGCAAACCGAATGCCACAGCGGGCGCCCACATACGCCCAATCGCTGAGGACCACAACGACAACCGAGCGACCAGTAACCCTCGCTGCCCCCAGCAAAAAGAAAGTGCCCCTACTACCAAGACCCAACTTGGTCATACTGAAGCCAACAAACACTGAGTCTCTTCACACAAGTGAAGAAATCAAGAAGACTGTAATTACTAACCTTAGCGATGAATTCAAACACACCAGAATAAAATCAATAAAGAAGACCCGCAACGTCGTCGCCATCATCGAGACAGAAACACAGGAGGAGGCCAACAAAATTATAGCAAACCCAAAAGTGCCGTCCCTGGGCCTACAAGCAGAAACTCCCAAGAACAAAGGACCAAGCGTTGTAATCTTTAACACAGGGAATGACCTATCCCCAACACAATTGACATAAGAACGAGGTGAGTGGATACCCATCCACAGACAAAATTGTACAACATTATGGCAACACCCCCTGGCAGCCCTGGTCATCTGCAACCCTGACCTCACGGTTACTAAAATAACGCACTTTTGCAACGAATGGGCTGCCTGTGCCCAGATCATCACCGCATGCAATCCGAGATCTCCTTAACAGAGCTGCACAATGTACCAACAAGTACTTCCTGGTGATCACGGTGGACGTAGCTGGGGCGTTCAATACCCTTTGTTGGCCGAGCATCCTGGCGAGGCTTCGTGCTGCAGCCCTTCCAAAAAATCTATTTGACTCTATAAAGTCCTATCTCACTGACAGGGAAGTGCAGATCCTTGAGCCCTTTTCCAGCCTATCGCGAGCAATTCGCAGGGGCTGCCCCCAGGGTTCTATCCTGGGGCCGCTTCTGTTTAACTTTGTCCTCGATGACTTTCTCTGCAAGGACCTGGGGGAGGTTGAGGCCCAAGCCTTTATCGATGATTTACTTCTCATCACAGCACCTGATTCAAGAGCCAACCTTGAAAAACAAGCAGATGGAGCGCTGCAAATCCTACAGGATTGGGTTAAACTAAATATCACCAGAAAAGACCAACTCGGTCCTCTTGAAAGGGAAACTAAACTTAAACAGGCCACCACAAATCAAAGTAGAAGGAATAATAGCAAAATTATCAACCGAGATAAAATACTTAGGAATTATCATTGACAACAATCTCTCATTTAAACCGCACTTAAACTACCTCAGGAAGAAGATACGCATATACACAGCACTTATAGCAAGAATCAGGCGTAAGGACTGGGGCTAAATAAAAATACCCTCTCCCTATATTACAAAACCCTCTTCATCCCGATAATTATGTACGGATCGCCAGTATGGATAACGAAAACCAGCACAGTAACAAACAGGAAAATTCTTGAAACAATTCATAGGAACATACTACTTACAATCACTAGAGCGAGTAGCACAGTTAGTACGGCGGCGCTCCAGGTCATTGCAGGTTCACTACCCCTTGATCTGGAAGTTGCTCGCGCAGTACTAATGTACTATCACAAAAAAGCGATCCCAATTACAACCTGTGGCATAACCGTTGACGTGACAAGTGGCTGGAAGGCAGAACAAAAAAGGATAGATGAATTCCTAACAGAAACCTGCCAAAGAAGGTGGAATGAAACCACCAAAGGAGCAATAACCCATAAATTTCTTCGACTAGTGACAAAAATGCACCCGAAAGCCCCACCGTGGTTTTTTCCGGGCCTTAACACTACGTATCTACTAACGGGCCATGGCCCGTTTAAGGAAAAACTAAGCATGCTAGGCATAACAGAAGAGAGAAATTGTACTTGCGGAGAATCCGAATCATGGACTCATGTCATGCATAAATGTGAAGATTATGACGACATAAGAGCGAGCCTCATTACAAACATCGAGTACAATCCAATTAACCAAGAATCCGGACTCCTGAATACACAAGAGGAGTTTGTAGCATTTACCAACTTTGCAACTCAACTATTTACAAGAAGGAAACAATTATTGCACTACAACCTGTCCAGCAGGAAGACATCAACACTCAATAGAAAAACCAGCACTAGGAAGGAATGGATGAACGAGAACAAGGGAGAAATTCAAACAAACCAGAATCAAAGAAGAAAATTCAACAGTAGAGAAAAATGCACCATTAGTGCCTAAAAGACTTTTTTTTCCTTTTCCTGTGAGCAACTTTGATTAGTAATCAAAGTTGCTTACAGGAAATGGAGAAAACAACTACCTTGAGGAAAACTACCCCAGACAAGACAAATTCTCGTCACACTGACGAATTTCCTGAAAGAGACCAACACTGAAGCGTCCCAGAGCTAGAGTAGAGCGCCTTCTTTCCCTCTGGTGGGGCATGGGCATGCTCCACTGAAAAACGGGGGGTCATCTTCTCTATCGACCCCTATGCTTCCTACTTTCTCCCCCAGTCTTCTGCCTCCCCACCCAAAACTGTCATCTTACATAGCGATTAGCCCAACATCAATTTAAGACACGCCAAAATGTATGCCCGACCTTTTAATCCTTACAGACTTTCGGTGTAAATCCCAAACGATGTTTAAAAGAACCTTAGCTAACTAAACTACGCTCGCGACTTCTCCAATTTATTTATATATATATAATGACAAAAGTTAAAATAAAATAAATAAATAAATATTGAGCTTTCATTAGAGGCAGCGACACGCAAATCCTCCATATGAAGCCAAGATATATCCAATATTTTAAAATTAAATAAAAAAAAAAAATAAAACATAAGCCAGTAGCATGGCAAAAACTGTAGAGCGAAAATTAACATAAAAATAACCCAAAATAAAACAAACAAACGGAAAAAGGAGAGTAAAGGTAAGACATAAACAGTAGCAGAGAAACCCTTATATAATTTCACACTTTAAATCCAGTTAATAAGACCGATATAAATTTAAAATAATGCCGATTATATAATAATTTAGCGGTAGTCCCACGAGAGGTACCAGTTCCGAAAGACGTGAAATATCACCAGAAAGTGTTAAAGGAACTACTAAAAGATAACAAAATCAAAATAAAATAGACTGACCATTATGCCCCATATCGACAGAGGACCACGAGGCCAATAATGGTCATGGAATTGCTACGTTTCAATCGCTATACAAATCGTCGCAAAGACGAAAAGATCGAAGTACCAATTAACCCTTTCCCGTCCGATCGATCCACCAATGCAGAGGATTTGCACAGCGGTGGTCCTTATGCAGCGACAAATAAATTATAGAACAGATAGCACTATAAACAGAGCTTATATAGAAGAGAAAGGAAAATAGATGGCGGCACAGGCGCTGCTTAATTAGCATATCAACCCATTACTACCATTGAATTATATTTGAATAATGACAAAAGTTAAAATAAAATAAATAAATAAATAATGAGCTTTCATTAGAGGCAGCGACATGCAAATCCTCCATATGAAGCCAAGATATATCCAATATTTTAACATTAAATAAAAATAAAACATAAGCCAGTAGTAGAATTTTTCCGCCGGGTCGGCAGTATGCCGACCCGGCGAACATATTCTCCCTGCAACCCAATACCTGCTAAATGTCCTCCACGAGCTCCCTAATGCTAAAATAATTGTCTGTGCAGATGTGAACTGCAGGTCACCAGCCTGGCCTGGCACAGTAAAACTGTTGACCGACGAGGAACTGCAAATGGATAGCGACAATAGATATAAGCCTAGCCACTCGCTCCACAGCAGGATACACATCCTCATGGAAGGTCAGAGAGGACTGGACAACCTCTGACCATAGAGTAATAACTTTCCAGATGCATCGTGCCCTCAATAGACCACCCACACCCAGAACAATCCTCGACAGATTTGCTGTAGCCAAAGCAAACCGGGAAAAATTATAGGAATCACTAACATGCTCTGTTCGACAACACAAACCTCACCCCGGACTAGCATCAGCGCGCTACAGTAAGTCTATTCACAGAGGCTTCAAACATAGCTATAAAAAGAAAGAAACCATCTGCAGGTTCAGTCCCGTGGTGGTGCCCTGAGCTTCAGAGACTGCGGAATTAAGTAAATACACTCCGTAAAAGCTTCCAGCGAGCGAGAAGATCCTGGCCGGCGGCAGAGGTAGAAGTCCTTAGGCAAAAATACCGTGAGCTCACAAACAAATACACAGCCCTGATAGGAACCTGGAAAAAATGTTCATGTTAGACACAAGTCCCAACAACAGCAAATGAGGACACCTGTGGGGTTGTATTCAAAGTGGAAACTAATAAATTACCCAAAGGAGAAGTAATATCTTCGACGAAAACACCTGATGGCCACTATACCACATCCTGGCACTAATCTAATATCCTAAATACCACCTTCCAGAAACTCCTCTCAGATCACACTCCTGAGCAACTTCATCTCTGTGAGGAAAATACCAATTACTGCGCAGCACATCGGTAAGACCCATTCACACTTGAAGACCTACATGGCGACTGCAAAAATAACAAATAAGAGAATACCCTGCGAAGACTACCTGGAGCCAGAAATTGTAAAAAAAGCCGTGCAATATATCCAAACAACCATCTTAAACCTATATAACCACTGCATATCTGCAGGATATTTTCCTCATGATTGGAGAGCTGCACGGATTAGACTCATACTGAAGAACCCGAAAAAACTACAGGAACACCAGAGACATGCAGACCCATAGTCCTACTGCCAGTACTAAGTAAATTGTACGAAAACCTTCTACGCAGCAGGATACAAACTCACTACCAAGAAGCAGGTCTCCACTCTCCCAAGCAATTTGGATTTCGACTAGAATGTTCCACCGTGGATGCTCTGGAACGTATAATAAATGCAGCCACAAACAGCAATAGTAAATACTTCCTTATTATCTCCATGGAGGCGTCTCCGTAGCCAGATGGGAAGGAGCAGCAGTGGTAGCACACGCTTCTTGATTAGACCGGGGTTCGAGCCCGTCACCACCAAATACGGAGGATGCGGAAAGGTCAGGGAATGACCACCGCATATCCCGGAGCAATATGGCCTTAGTTGCTAATGCTCCTAAAAACCAAATAACAACAAAAAAAAATCTCCATGGACATTGCCGGGGCATTTGACTCACTATAGTGGCCAAGTGTCCTCGGAAGATTCCGGGAGGCAAACATTCCCAGCAACTTATACCAATGCATTAAATCTTGTCTTTCGGACAGAAGGCTCAAGTATCTACACCCTACAGCCAACTCACCCGGCCCGTGTTCCGGGGTGCCCACAGGGTTCAGTCATGGGTCTCTCCTCTGGGACCTGTTGTTGGACGGCTTCCTCAACCAGGATCTAACCGCAACAGATGCCCAAGCCTTCGCAGATGACCCGGTCCTGATGTTGGAGGCAAGACAATCGTGCGGCCACCTCAGATAAAAATAGAGAGAAAACGCATAAAACTGAACACGGAATTAAAATGCCTAGGAATCATCCTTCATAAAACTCTAATATTCACTCCACACCTCGTATATCTAAAAAAAAGATCAAAACCTACCCAGCCCACATAGCAAGAGTCTCGCGAAAGGATTGGGGCTAAACGAAAAGAAACCACCGCAGTCAATAAAAGAAAACTAGAAACAATACAACACAGCATCTTACCGTCTCCAGAGCATGCTGTACGGTCAGCTCACACGCACTGCAGGCCCTTGTGGAGCTCCTACCCTTTGACCTGGAGATTGTCCACTGTGGCATGCTATATCAGTTATCAAGAGGGAACAGTGTAACTTGCATTGGCTTCACCACAGACTCGACCAACAACAGCAACCAGAAAAGAAACAACTAACCAAATATCTTCAACAAACTTGGCAGTCTCGATGGGTGGAATCAACTAAAGGTGAGACAACCTGGAAGTTCATCCCGGACATTACCCAAGTGTACACTGAACAGCCAAACTGGTTCTCATTGGGGCTCTACACAACCTTTCTTCTAACGGGGCATGGCTCCATTAATGCCAAGCTGTCGACATTCGGCATCACGGATTCCCCATTATGCCACTGTGGAAAAAACCAAACATGGTCACACCTAATGCACGATTGTCCTCTGTTTGAGGACATCAGATGTCATTTCAACACAAAAATACGCTTTAAACCGAAGGAACGGGAGCACCTAATATAAAATGAGAAGGAGACTACAAGGCTCTCTTTTGCTTTGCACATGAGCTGTTTACACGGCTAAGAGCAATGCACCAACCTCCCCAGGCCTGATGCATGACCTGACTACAACTACAATTCACCAGATGGGACTCTGCTCCCATGAATGCCATTACCTTGTCAACTGAACTAGAAAGAACAGAGTAACACGATATCGGATGGGACTTTGCTCCTACGAACATCGCTATCAAACGCTGAGACCCTGTCAACTGGACCGACAGCGCATGTCATTTATCCCACCAACTACCCTCGGATGTGAAAATCACCAAAAGTCCCATGAAGACGGAACAACTGGACAGGTCACAGATCCCAGGAATGACACCACTGCATTGGGCCCCAGACAATAGAACAAACAGTGGAAGTGAACTCATCCCAAGAATGACCACCCAAAATGGAAATAGATAGACCATGACCATGACCACGAACAAACTGGATGGGACCTTGATCCCACAACCAACGCCGGCAGTCAACCGATGTGTGAACAAGTCGGTAGAGACCTTCTCCCTGGACGTACCTCCTGGTGAGGCCACTGTCGGGATGCTGTCCTGAACCTAATGACCTAGCCACTCTGCAGCCACGTTGCACACAAGCCATATTGGCGATCTGTGGGCTCACCCTTGTCCGGCTCTCTCTACCCGACTCCGGTGGGGGAGGAGATGATCATACTGTTTCCTCCCCTCTTCGCAACCCCCCATTCTTCCTTCTGGCAGGGCATGGGCATACCCTGCTGACACCAACTTGAGTGCCCCTACTCTATTGGCCTCATCCTTCCTCCTTTGAACCCCCAGTCTTCAGTCTCCCCCTCTCTATCTTTACACAAGCGAATGCCCCCACACACCCAAATTCAATGAAACCAAATTAACTTACGCCAATATTTCAGTCTTTCCTTATTCAAGCTACATCACCCTACGCAATCGAGAGATATCACACCTATATATCTATACATATATATGTGTACATTTTTTTTTTTTTAGGTCCTAGCCACTGAAAACTCAGGAAATTAGGTGGCTCGACCTGCCAGAGTGAACTATAGACATTTTTTTTTTTTACGCCCCACTTACGCCTCGTGGAAGCAAACCAGGATACCTGGTTTGCCTCCACGGGGCGTAAGTGGGGCAACGTTTGGCCTCAGCAGAAGTCCAGCGGCTAAATGGCCCGAGGAACAGCGGTACAAAACACCACACTTCCATAATCCATGCACTTTTAAATCTTTGGCCTTCCCAGTGAACTGGTACACCCGCAATAAAAGCCATGCGCAGATGGGGGTAACCTCTGTTGTCGTTAGACTCTGAAAACTCTTACACTTACTTGACGTGGGAGAGCCAATATACTAGTCGGACGTGCTCATGAAAAATGTGCTTAAATATGCGTTTAAATTATAGTTATTGCCCCAAAAAGTGTTCTTACCTAAAGAAGTCAATTAGTGGACTCCCATGGTAAGAAACGTTTAAATTTCAACTGGGAATTTAGCAGACTATTTGCGTTATCATCTATATCCTTTGTTTGAGAGACCGCAGTGGTGACCATGTGCTGGCAGCAAGGATATAGAGAGGCACCAATATAAAAAGCGACCAAGTAAATACCCTGCATTTGACTGGGGAGGTACCCTGACTTGTGCCAAACCGGAGTCGCAAGCGCACTCCGTCATCTGTGGTTAATTACCGTTACTGTGCTAGTGAAACCTGTATTTTGTGTCTTTTCCGCCCCTCTGCCATAGAAATACCGTGGACAGAATGGATCTTAGCAAATATACAGTAGTGCAAAAAGAGAGAGAGAGAGAGAGAGAGAGAGAGAGAGAGAGAGAGAGAGAGAGAGAGAGAGAGAGAGAGAGAGAGAGAGAAAATCTTTATTTCAACTAAATGAATTCAATGTACATATATAGATGTAAATGAAGTTGCAATTGTTCCGTCACGGCCAAAGGCCAGGGGCTCATATCAAAATCTGATGTCACCACTGTTATCGGAGCCAACAAAACCCCCCAGAGAAAGTAACCCCGTTTTCATAGGGCCACTTTTATACTGGGCTGTTTCGCCCCCCATACTGCCAGTGGGGAGTACCCAAATATTCGCCTGCAGATTGCAAGGCAACAGATATACCCACGGACTAGTGGTTTATATAATCAAACAGCTCTTAGAGCCCTCTAACGAAATAACGCTCCTGGAACCCACTAATCCGTATAACTTCGAAAATCCGAAATGGATACAAACATGGTGAGGAGAACCACACAAAAAAGACAGTGACCAGCCTAAGGTGCTACAACTTGATTCTGACTTCGAACAAGTTAACGCTTAATACCAGATCCATACTAATGAGTTAAACCGACACCTTTGGCTAAAAGAAAAAAATAAAAACCAAATAGTCCCTAAATCGGACAGAGCAACTAGAAACCAGAGCCAACCAAAGAACGTTCATGATGATTCTGGCTCCCTACAACCAAGAAAACAAGTTAAAACCAAGCCGAAGGATTCCTCCCTGGATCCTGCACTCCCAGAGAGACACCCCTTGGATTAAGCACGCACTCTTAAGACAGCCCTAGAGGACCTATTTAGGGACCAGAGCAACAGAATCTCTGCAGCCCTCAGAGGCCAAATTGTTACTTTATGGAATAAAATGGAGTCCGTTTTATTCCAAACATACTTAGAATCTGAAATAGCCACAGCTAAACTGGAGGGTTATAGGGAAGGAGGAGCAAAAAATATGCCACAGCGCGCTCCCTCCTATGCAGATACGCTGAGGACACCGGCTCAGTGTGACCACACAGCCACCCAACCAATACAAGCCAAGGAGAAATCCACCATTCGGCCCCCTAACCTTGTAGTGTTGAGATCCCTTAATAAAGAGGACAAACATTCTAGTTAAGGCACTAAACAGGCAATAATTGATAAACTCTCTGATGACATAAGGACCACGAAAATAAAATCAGTACAAAAGACAAGGAATCTAGGGGTGGTTATCGAAACAGAGACCACAGAGGAAATAAACCAAATAATAACCAACCCCAAGATCGCAACCCTGGGGCTCAGAGCTGAACCCCCAAGAAGGAAAGGGCCCTCCATTCTTCTATATGGCATAGATAAGGATATCAAACCAGAGGAGGTCGCAAGAGAACTGTTTGACAGAAATCTGTTCAAACATTTACCAGATCTAAATCTAAATGATCATGTGACACCAAACCACACCATCAAGACCAAGTCCTCGAGCACAGTCAACTGGTCTTTTATTATTATTATCTTTATTTCTCCTAGGGAACACCCGGTTACAACCATTGACTAGGGGTGTAGATACATATTCTCTTATGGAACAGAGAATAATATTATATCTAATTTTACGTTAATATGTAACACTCGTTACTAAATTATACGATACATGTAGTACTTATTATCAGAATTATACAAAAAAAATTTGTACGATACATTAATAACTTTTAATCTGCTTAAGACTTAATAAATAAACGAGTAAAATTTTATACTGCTACGTTTAAAGTATAACATCACCATATTTACATTAGCGCGAATATTAGAATATAATTTAATACAGAATAAAAAGGTAAAGGTTCATTTTTACTGTTTCTTCTGTGGGAGTATAGTGAAGTAGATAGCACATATCCAGGAGAGCGTTTCCAGATGAGGTCGGGATTCCTGATTCCTGTATGGAGGTTCTTAGTGCTATTTATTTTTTTCTTACATCTGTATCTGCAGGTACAGTTTTTGAGAACTTCTTTTCTGTATGTTTTGCTTGTGCAGAGGTTTTCAGGGTTGATTTTTAGGGTATTAAACAGCTTTAGAGTGTTTGCTGGAAAGAATCTTCCCAGACTATCGAACTGCGTAAATGCGGGCTTGAGTTGCTGTTCCTTAACTCGTCTTTGTTTTTCTCCAGGTGTTACTATCCACTCTCAGGCTCTCGGTGAATCCAGCCGTCCCGTTAAGATCTGAGCAAGTGTCATTATATTATTTGTAGTGATCGTTTGTCTTCAGGGAGTGACTTCTAAATTGAAGTATAGTATACCCCTTCAGATGGTAAAAGGCTTAGTGGTAATTCTATTTAGCCATCTCAAGAGCCAGTATTCTATTCCTAGGAAAGCCTTGATAGTGCTTCCGGAGCTGAAGACCAGATTTGTGACGCGCATAGAGGAATAGAGATAACACATCTATTATTATTATTATTATTATTATTATTATTATTATTATCTGTTTATTTCCATAAGGAAACCACCCCGGGACGGCAAAGTGCCAGGAGGGTGCTAAGTACATATCAGGGTACGAGATACTACGTGCAGTGGGTTACATATACTGAACACGTAGTCTCGTCCCGAAATATTATATACACATTTTATGTTTAATATATACAGTATTTACACATTAATCATTCTGTACATACATTCTACAACTCATATATTTACAATTCAGTAATAATTCCATCTATAACTTACATATTTACATAACTGTTACAGAAGGTATATTTTTACAGTCAACAAATTATTATTGTTCTTAAAGCAGAAAGTTTCACTTTTATTCACAATTCTTTGGTACTTTGCAGCCGATTCATATTTCGGTAAACAGGATTCCAGAAGAATGGGCCCAGAACCGAGCCCTGTGGGCTTTCTCTGTATACCTGTCTGGTGATTTTCATATATGGAGCATTGACAGTGATTGACCTGTTGGAAAGGTAGCTTTTGATTGAGTTATATAGGTTTCCTGGAAGCTTTGATTGGCGCAGTATGCCTAGGACGTTCGGCCACCAAAGTGAGTCGAACGCCCCAGCAAAGTCAGGATATTTCAACAAGATTCAGGATATTTCAGAGACTGCTGGGAGTCATTGCGGTACAAGTAAACACATGGGTTGTGTTAGGGTAGCTAAGAACAGAAATCGGTGCATGTATACTTGCGTGTACACCAATGCTAGGAGTTGAGTAAATAAATTTGATGAATTTGAGGTATTGCTCAAAACATCAAAGGCAGATATTGTTGGGATATCAGAGACTTGGTGTCACACAGATATAAGGAATGCTGAACTGGAATTTGGGGAGTACAACGTCTAGAGAAAGGATAGACTGGATAGGAAGGTAGGAGGGGTTATGCTATTAGTTAGGAAATACATAAAATCCAAGGAAGTGAAGCCAGTGGACATCGCTGGACAGTGCAGTGTCGAGTCAGTTTGGTGTGAAATAAGCATTGGGAGATCAAAATTGAGAGTAGGAGTGTGCTATAGGCCTAATGACTCTGATGAGTATAATAAGAAACTGTACAGGGAAATAGAGTGGGCCAGTAAATCAGAGAGTCTTATAATGGGAGATTTTAATTTACCAGATATTGACTGGAGTTTGGGGGCTGGTCACTCACACACTAGCAAGGCTTTTGTGGATTTAGTGGATGATTGTTTTCTACATCAGCATGTTCGGGAGGCAACTAGAGGGAGGAATACTCTTGATTTGATTATTAGCAGTGATTCTTCATGCATTAAGAATCTGCAGATAAATGAACCACTAGGTGGCAGTGATCACAGTGTGCTGAAGTGGGATTTACTCAAAGAGGTAACTACCATTAGGGGTAAAGGGAAGGGTTATTGCTTTCGTAAAGGCGACTACGATGGACTGAGACAGTATTTAAGTTCTATACAGTGGGACCAACTGATGATATTACCAACAGCAAATGCAAAATGGGAAGCATTCAAAGAATTTATCTTGGAAGCTACTAGGCTTTACATACCAACTAAGAAATATTGTTCAAGGTTTAGGCCTAAATGGATGTCAGATGAACTGATGAGGCATATGGCAGAGAAGAAACATGCATGGGATACATACAAATTAACACATGACACAGAAGCCTATGATAGATACAAGTTGATCTGTAACCAAGTTACAAAGGAGGTTAGGCAGACGAAGGCAGAGTACGAGAAATCTTTGGAAAGGGATGCAAAGAAAAACAGCAAAGAGTTCTTTACTTATGTAAACTCTAGAAGGAAGGGGATGAATCAGATTGGTCCACTTGATATCGATGGGTCAACTGTTGATGATTCTGCTCAGGTAGCTAACAAACTAAATGAATATTTTGCATCGACATTCACACATGAGAAGTTATTTAGCGAGGGGAAAGCCAGAGGTGTATTCAACTCTAGCATTAAGCTACAGAATCTTGTAATAACTGAGAGTAAAGTGGAGGAGAAATTGTTGAAGATAAACACAAGAAAGGCACCCGGGGTGGATGGGATCTATCCAGTTTTATTAAAGGAGGCAGAAGAGGAAGTAAGCAAACCCTTAGCCTTAATTATAAGAGCTTCCTTGGACTCAGGGGAGGTACCCGCAGACTGGAGATTTGCAAATGTGAGCCCAATTCACAAAGGAGGATCAAAGGCTGACACAAGCAATTATAGACCTGTGAGTTTAACTTCTGTTCCAGGAAAACTAATGGTGGCACTAGTTAAAGAAGCACTGCAGGATCATTTAGACAAGACTTCAGTTATAGCTCGGACACAGCATGGTTTTATTAAGGGGAAGTTTTGCCTGACCAGTTTGATTGGATACTATTATGCAGTCACAAAGGAACTGGATGCAGGGAATAACTTTGATATTATATACTTGGATCTTAGAAAGGCTTTTGATACTGTTGCACATGGAAGACTTCTGCACAAATTGGAGCAGTGTGATACTGGAGGCAAATTGCTGCTGTGGATAAAGGGATGGCTGAGGGGGAGAAGACAGAGAGTGGTAATCAATGGACACTGCTCATCGTGGACTAATGTTATTAGTGGAGTCCCTCAGGGCTCAGTGTTGGTTCCATTATTGTTTTCTGTATTCATAAATGATATTGATGATGGTATATCAAGCTTAATGTCGAAGTTTGCAGACGATACAACGGTAGGCAGGGTTGTCAAGGACACTACTGACACTATGCTGCTGCAACAGGATCTGGAAAGGTTTAGCAGATGGGCTGAGAGGTAGCAAATGAAGTTTAACATTGACAGATGTAAAGGACTACACATGGGAAACAGCAACCGCAGAGCAACGTATCAACTCTGTGGTACTACACTGACAGTGGTAGAGAATGAAAGGGACCTGGGGGTGGTTGTGCAGGCAGATATGAAGTTCTCTGAGCAGTGCAGACGGGCTGCAAGAGTAGCTCATGGTGTATTGTCAATTATATATAGGAATTTTTCTAGCTGGGATAAGGAGGTGATTATTCCCTTGTATAAGGCAATGGTCAGGCCACACCTAGAGTACTGTATACAGGTCTGGAGGCCTCATTTCAAGAAGGATGTAGAACTGCTGGAACGAGTACAGAGAAGGGCAACAAGATTAGTGAATGGAACAAAGGGGTGCTCTTAGGAAGAAAGGCTTAAGTTTTCCAAATTACAGTGTCTGGAGACTAGGCACCAGCGAGGTGATCTGATAGAGGTGTATAAAGCGTTGAATGGTTTGAGCATGCTCAATGCTGATGGGATTCTTCCTCTCGCTCAGAATAATCACCTGAGAGGGCATACATTCAAATTGAGGAAAGAAAAGATGTAGGATAGCCGTGCGGAAATTTGCCTTTAGCCAGCGAGTGGTTGGTTGGTGGAACAGACTTCCATCCCTTGTCGTGGAAGTTGATAGCCTAAATAAGTTTTAGGCTCAGCTGGACAGGTATTTTGAACGAACAGAGGGGTGAAGTGGAAGTGGTTTTATTTATTTTTTTATTTTTAATTTAATTTAATTTAATTTTTTTTTTTTTTTTTTGGCTGATGCTGCATAAACTTGCTTTCTTGCATCAAATGCCTCTACTTATGCTAATGCTAAGTCGACAGCGATGACCAGAAAAATGTTTTTTTGGGTAATTCCTACTGCTTCAAGGAGATTGTGGAGTGCCCCGTTTTGAATCCAAATTGTCTGTGAGAAGCCATGTTTGCATTGTTGTAGTGTTTGAGAAGTCTGTACTAGAGTAGCCTTTCATAGAGTTTACTAAGTACCGACAGGAGAGCGATGGGACGGTAGGAGTTCGGGAGTTCAGGTGGTTTCGTCGGGTTCTTCAGGATTAATTTTACGTTGGCCGACTTCCAATCTGTTGGGTAGTGACCAATACGTAGACAGGTATTGAATAGATGAAGTATTAATTCGGGGGCACCCTCCACTGTTTTCTTTATAACCTCCGGCTCCAGCAGGTCCGGTCCTGGGCATTTCCTATCTTTGATTAGGGCCGCAGCAGTTTGTTGTTCTCCTAAGTCAAAGAGAGATTCCTGCTCTTCAGTGTAGTAAGTCTCATTCTCTACACAGAGTGATTTTTGTTCCTGAATGATTGGGTTTGTTCCTGGTGGTAGGATAGCGTCCAAAATATTTTTATGGATTGCTGCCATGTAATTGCTTCCGTACCTTGTCATGACTTGGTTGCAGTGGTTCTGTTTGTTTGTTTGTTATTTGATTTTTAGGAGCATTAGCAACTAAGACCATATTGCTCCGGGATATGCGGTGGTCATTCCCTGGCCTTTCTGCATCCTCCGTATGTGGTGGTGACGGGCTCGAACCCCGATCTAGTCAAAAAGCGTGTTCTACGCACTGCTGCTCTTTCCCACCTGGCTATGGAAGCGCCTGGTTGCAGTGGTGACCTCTCCCCTGGGTAGTTTGTTTGTAGTGATCTTGTACACCACTCCCCAGGGGTCGGTATTGCCAGTGGTGGTGACCAGGTGTTGCCAGGATTCTTGTTTTCGTTTGCGGATCAGGGTCGTGTACTGGTTTCGCACTTTCCTGTAGTTCTGTCTGAGCGCCTCCATTTCACATTCCGGCCAGGTCCTCCGGGCATGCTGAAAAGTCTTTCTTCTTATAATGACTTCTCGGCGCAACCTATGTAGCTCTGGGCTCCACCAGAGCTTTGCGCCCGGGGTAGGGTTTTTCATTTTGATTGCCAAGTTGCAGGCAGTTGCGATCAGATCAGTTACTTCTCCTTGGAGGGCATCTGTGTTGTCAGGAAGTAGGTGGGGTTGGGTCTCATTAGTTGGGTCTCTAGTTCGCCTTTTCATACCAGTCATTTTAACATGACTGGTATGGCTGGGGATCTAGCTAGAGATCGGTTTAGCTGGAAGGAAATAACCCTGTAATCCGATATAGTCCACGCCTCGTTGACCTTCCAGTTGGAAATGTTGCCGACAATGTTCCTTGAGGCCATAGTGATAACAATAGTGGCCTCCCATAGGGTGTTTGAGAAGGTGGTAGGATTGTTCGGTTGGTTAATGACTGTCATTGTCGAGTTTGCCAGGAAGTCTTCCAGGCGTTGTCTATTTGCAGTGCTCCGGCTGTCTGGTGTCAAACTAAGCCAGACCGGTAATCGGCAATTGACATCAGTTCCGATGATGATTTTCGCGTTTGGCAGAGTTCTCAGGACATCTTCCAGGTATCTGATAGAATAGGTAATCTCTTGCCTGGTCTACAGTAAAAGGAGATCACGTAAAAGGATCCCGTGGAGCTGATCAGGTGGGCACACGCAGCTCAGGCTGTACACAGTGCTGAGATTTTAGTTGCTGTGATTTCTGGATTTCGAATAACTATTGAAGCCCAGAGGGTATCCTGGTCCGTTTGAATTATTTTGTAGGTCAGGGGGTAACCTCTCACCTGCCTCGTGTGAGTGTACGGTTCCTGTATAATGAGAATATCAGCATTTTCTTCGTCTGCCTTTATTCTTATATGATCGGCCACCGCCCTGTCCCGCTGTGCGTTGATTCGAAAAAAATTATTAACTCCGTAGTTATATCTTTTAGGCTGTGAGCCCATAATCGGTTTTCATCTGGTATAAACTCTTGGCGTTTATATAGGACGGACACGTATTGTCCCGCATAGAGTGGTGGTGGTCTAGTTTATTACTTTTACAATTTGCACAGACAGGCTCAGATTCTTTGTTAGGGCATGTGTTGTGTTCATGTCCTTTCTCAGCGCAGTGGCCATAGGTCCTGACAGCCTGGCACAGGTGTGTGAAGTGTGCCCGAAGTTGTAGCATTTTTAGCATCTTGGTACAGCCATGTGCTCCCTGAAGCGGTAACTGCCCCAGTTAATATAGATCCTCGTTTGATCTTTTAAGAATGGCCAGACAATCGGCACAAGTTCCACCCTCCAATATACTCCATTTCCGACTCTTGGCTTGGTTGAGTATCTGGGCATAATAAGGTCACTCTTGTCGTGCTGCGGGAGATGTCCTTGTACATTACGTCGGTATATTTCATCGGTGATCTCGGAGGGGGTGATGTCTTTATCTACGTCGAAGATGACAATTGACGGCCCTTTTCTTTTGGGGACCGCAGCAGTAAGGTAGGTCTAGAGTTTGGATCTTTGAGTTTTCCATAATTTCTTTGGCTTCTTTCCTGGTTTCAGTCTCTCTGACCACTCCCACGTTTCTGGTTTTCCTTATACTTTTGATTTTAGTATTTTTCAGTTCTTCATTTAGATTTTTCATAACGTGGTTTTTGATGTCTTCGCGTGTTTGTGCAGTATCCTGCGTTGTTGGTCTTAAAACGACCAGGTTTGGCTGTTCGATCACTGTCTTCTTCCCCAAGGGGGGGCCCACTTGCATTTGGCAGCTCTGTCCCATTGGGTGCAGTCCTCAGCGCGTCTGCATACGAGGGGGCACACTGTGGCATTTGGTTTCCCCGCTCGTCTAGGTATACCTCCAACTTGGCCTTCGCCCTTTCCTGTTCTACGTGCTGGTTTAATATTATAGTCTCCAGTTTTGTCCAAATTGTCACGATTTCACAACGGAGACCGGTGGTGATTCTACTGTTTGATTTGGACATTAAATTCTCTAGTTGAGTGCGCAGGGCAAACATCTGTTCAAGAGCTGTTCTTTCCGGTAGTGAAGGGCCCAGGGGTGGGATAGAGTCTTGCTTTGTCCCCTTCTCAGCGTTTTTCGTTTGTGAGCACTGGTTGTCTTGTACTTCTTTCAATCCACTAGCACTCCTAGTCTCTCGGTCAGTCTTAGAGGCAGTGCCTGTCTTTGCATCTTCATTATTGTCTAGGTCATCGTCGGGGGTTATATTTACCTGAACTGAGTACTCTTCTTGCTTAGTGCCAGCTTCAGCTTGGCTTTGTTTACCAAGTTGGCTGATATATAAGTGACTGTCGCTGACGTGTCGCCTTCTAATCCTGTTATTTAAAACTTGCTGTCTTGAAATAACTAAATTAATGGATGCTACTTCGTAGTTGTCATTAATTTCGGCGATGTCATTTGCAGGCGATTTTACCTGCGTGATATAATGTTATCGTGAATTGGTTTGAAGGAGAAAGGTGTTTTATGTTCGCTGGCTATTTTCACGATCTCGTGATCGCTCCGTGATTTTTCTGCCGTTTAGTCCTTTAGTGTAGTTCCTTTCGCAATATTGTTGTTCTTGCGGTTGTTTGGCACCCCACACAGTATTTCATTGCCATTACTTGCCCCTAAGTTCCCGTGAGGCAGATCCTTAGTTCGGACTTAGAGGTCTGGAAGGTGTTTGTTTCTGGCAATTCAAGAGATGGTACCGAATTTTTGGGGGGTTTGCAGCATTCCCCTAAAAAATAACGCCGGGATTTTGCTGGCAGTTAATTTTTGTGCCCGATGTTGCTGCAGGAACGGCAAATAAGGTTATTGCGCCCGGTGCATTTGATATGAGAGTTTGAATCTACGTTTCTTTCCATTCTACATAGGTGACAGATACCAGTCTTGTTATTGCCACGTATACGCTTGTTTACACTTGACATTGTTCAGCTGTATGGGACAATGAGTCAAACAAGAGAGGGGCTGCAGAAGTTTCCTAGGGACGTGGGTTATATCCGAAGGACTGAATGCTTATAGGTGTATTGCTGGAGGCGCCTGGTCGCGACTAAACGGTGCACGTTGGCAGGTAGGAAACAACAAAGAGAAAGGCAAAATACACGTGAAGTACAGCTAGCCTAGGTCTAAATAAGAATACAATGTAGTCCACCATTATGTACTACAGTACAAATTGATATCCAGAAAATAAATTAAAAATTACTTAACTGCATTTTCGGATCCAACGTAGAAAATGTTCTCAGCTGGTAAATATGAACTTCAGTAATCACTCAGAGCTATAACATATCACTAAGCAGCGTTAGAACTGATTAAGTTTAGTTAAATTTAAGAGCACAAATTAACACGCAGCTACGTATCTCGCCACCTAGCGGCAGTCTCCTTCAACAATGGGCTAGCAGAAACCAGCAAAACATATCACATACAAAGACAGCATCGATCTTACTTAAAGGCACCCTCAACTTGCAGCGACCGCCGCAAATCAAAATAGACGGCGTTGCCATCAAGCTACTGAACCAGCTGAAACAATTAGGCATCGGCCTTGACAAAAACCTTTCATTCCAAGAACATCTAAAATATGTAAGAAAAAAAAACCAGAGATTACTCCGCATTGGTGGCTAGAGTCACTATTGAGGCGAAAGGAATCATACAGCGAATAAATTGGGCATCTGAGATGAGCAGTAGTTGAATCAACCGATAACTGAGATTCTGTCAGAAAAAGTACTTGGGGTTTGGCAGACTGCAAGTGGAAATGGACATCGTTGAGATTAGAATTGAGATCACGTATATTTGTGAAATGAATCAGGAAGTGTTCGGACGTGTTATTCATCGCTCCGTGAACTTCGCTTTTAAATATGTGGTGTAAGTGTATTTTATCTCCAGAAAAGTGCTTTCAACTAAAGAGTAACACCAGTGGATTCCTCCGGTGAGATACTTTTGGTTCTTTACTGGGTTATAGCCAGATATTTACGTTAGTATCTATTTCCTTTGTTGTGAAACTGTACTGGTCACCATGTGGCACACAACAAGGAAATAGAGGGGCACCGATATAACGCGGGCGCCACGTACCTATCTGGCTCGTGACTGGGGAAGTATTCAGTGAATGTAACTTTGGGCAGTGATCGTGTCCCAACTAATTTCTATCAAACTGAGTGAAATGCCAACCGGAAACAATGATTTTTCCTCCCTCTACTATAAACTGACCATGGAGAGAGGCTACTTCCGTTCCGATGATCTTTATAACAAAATAACACTACAAAAGTCTTCGTCGATATAAAATTTTGCATAGGAAATTAACCCCTTTCTTCTAGGGACATTTCCCCAACTGACAGGTGGATAGCCCAAAATCTTTGCTGAAGGACTATTCAGTTCCAAATTCGAAGAGACTTGAGGAAGGTGGCCTCTTGCTCACCTTCACGAGCTCTTTCAAGCGGCAACTCATGAACTCCGATTATCAGTAAAAATTCGATAATCCGAAATTCGTAAAGTTGGATGGGAAATTGAAAAACCCTCAAATGTCGGAGAGCCAAAATGACGACCCCATCGTCACAAACCAACAACAGGAGATGCCAGAACCCCGTTCGGGGCACCCTAACAAGAAAACGCAAGTATAGGAAGCCAACACCTAAACCGGAGGGGGAGATGAGCTCCCAAACTGAATCAAAAGACATAACAGAAAAATAAACAAACGAAAAGGACGCCGACGAGGACAAGCCACCGGAGCTTCCCCTGGATCCCACCCTGCCAGAGGGTACAGTTTACGAGAAGTCTAAAGCTGCCTTGGAAACCTTATTTAGGCGCAATCTAACAGGGTGACCACAGGGCTAAGGGCACAAATCGTGAACCTGTGGAATAAGCTGGACACTCTTGATGGAAACCTACCTCGAGAGTGAGGAGCCAATGCAAAGCTCCAGGACTACATGGAATGTGGGGCAAACCGAATGCCACAGCGGGCGCCCACATACGCCCAATCGCTGAGGACCACAACGACAACCGAGCGACCAGTAACCCTCGCTGCCCCCAGCAAAAAGAAAGTGCCCCTACTACCAAGACCCAACTTGGTCATACTGAAGCCAACAAACACTGAGTCTCTTCACACAAGTGAAGAAATCAAGAAGACTGTAATTACTAACCTTAGCGATGAATTCAAACACACCAGAATAAAATCAATAAAGAAGACCCGCAACGTCGTCGCCATCATCGAGACAGAAACACAGGAGGAGGCCAACAAAATTATAGCAAACCCAAAAGTGCCGTCCCTGGGCCTACAAGCAGAAACTCCCAAGAACAAAGGACCAAGCGTTGTAATCTTTAACACAGGGAATGACCTATCCCCAACACAATTGACATAAGAACGAGGTGAGTGGATACCCATCCACAGACAAAATTGTACAACATTATGGCAACACCCCCTGGCAGCCCTGGTCATCTGCAACCCTGACCTCACGGTTACTAAAATAACGCACTTTTGCAACGAATGGGCTGCCTGTGCCCAGATCATCACCGCATGCAATCCGAGATCTCCTTAACAGAGCTGCACAATGTACCAACAAGTACTTCCTGGTGATCACGGTGGACGTAGCTGGGGCGTTCAATACCCTTTGTTGGCCGAGCATCCTGGCGAGGCTTCGTGCTGCAGCCCTTCCAAAAAATCTATTTGACTCTATAAAGTCCTATCTCACTGACAGGGAAGTGCAGATCCTTGAGCCCTTTTCCAGCCTATCGCGAGCAATTCGCAGGGGCTGCCCCCAGGGTTCTATCCTGGGGCCGCTTCTGTTTAACTTTGTCCTCGATGACTTTCTCTGCAAGGACCTGGGGGAGGTTGAGGCCCAAGCCTTTATCGATGATTTACTTCTCATCACAGCACCTGATTCAAGAGCCAACCTTGAAAAACAAGCAGATGGAGCGCTGCAAATCCTACAGGATTGGGTTAAACTAAATATCACCAGAAAAGACCAACTCGGTCCTCTTGAAAGGGAAACTAAACTTAAACAGGCCACCACAAATCAAAGTAGAAGGAATAATAGCAAAATTATCAACCGAGATAAAATACTTAGGAATTATCATTGACAACAATCTCTCATTTAAACCGCACTTAAACTACCTCAGGAAGAAGATACGCATATACACAGCACTTATAGCAAGAATCAGGCGTAAGGACTGGGGCTAAATAAAAATACCCTCTCCCTATATTACAAAACCCTCTTCATCCCGATAATTATGTACGGATCGCCAGTATGGATAACGAAAACCAGCACAGTAACAAACAGGAAAATTCTTGAAACAATTCATAGGAACATACTACTTACAATCACTAGAGCGAGTAGCACAGTTAGTACGGCGGCGCTCCAGGTCATTGCAGGTTCACTACCCCTTGATCTGGAAGTTGCTCGCGCAGTACTAATGTACTATCACAAAAAAGCGATCCCAATTACAACCTGTGGCATAACCGTTGACGTGACAAGTGGCTGGAAGGCAGAACAAAAAAGGATAGATGAATTCCTAACAGAAACCTGCCAAAGAAGGTGGAATGAAACCACCAAAGGAGCAATAACCCATAAATTTCTTCGACTAGTGACAAAAATGCACCCGAAAGCCCCACCGTGGTTTTTTCCGGGCCTTAACACTACGTATCTACTAACGGGCCATGGCCCGTTTAAGGAAAAACTAAGCATGCTAGGCATAACAGAAGAGAGAAATTGTACTTGCGGAGAATCCGAATCATGGACTCATGTCATGCATAAATGTGAAGATTATGACGACATAAGAGCGAGCCTCATTACAAACATCGAGTACAATCCAATTAACCAAGAATCCGGACTCCTGAATACACAAGAGGAGTTTGTAGCATTTACCAACTTTGCAACTCAACTATTTACAAGAAGGAAACAATTATTGCACTACAACCTGTCCAGCAGGAAGACATCAACACTCAATAGAAAAACCAGCACTAGGAAGGAATGGATGAACGAGAACAAGGGAGAAATTCAAACAAACCAGAATCAAAGAAGAAAATTCAACAGTAGAGAAAAATGCACCATTAGTGCCTAAAAGACTTTTTTTTCCTTTTCCTGTGAGCAACTTTGATTAGTAATCAAAGTTGCTTACAGGAAATGGAGAAAACAACTACCTTGAGGAAAACTACCCCAGACAAGACAAATTCTCGTCACACTGACGAATTTCCTGAAAGAGACCAACACTGAAGCGTCCCAGAGCTAGAGTAGAGCGCCTTCTTTCCCTCTGGTGGGGCATGGGCATGCTCCACTGAAAAACGGGGGGTCATCTTCTCTATCGACCCCTATGCTTCCTACTTTCTCCCCCAGTCTTCTGCCTCCCCACCCAAAACTGTCATCTTACATAGCGATTAGCCCAACATCAATTTAAGACACGCCAAAATGTATGCCCGACCTTTTAATCCTTACAGACTTTCGGTGTAAATCCCAAACGATGTTTAAAAGAACCTTAGCTAACTAAACTACGCTCGCGACTTCTCCAATTTATTTATATATATATAATGACAAAAGTTAAAATAAAATAAATAAATAAATATTGAGCTTTCATTAGAGGCAGCGACACGCAAATCCTCCATATGAAGCCAAGATATATCCAATATTTTAAAATTAAATAAAAAAAAAAAATAAAACATAAGCCAGTAGCATGGCAAAAACTGTAGAGCGAAAATTAACATAAAAATAACCCAAAATAAAACAAACAAACGGAAAAAGGAGAGTAAAGGTAAGACATAAACAGTAGCAGAGAAACCCTTATATAATTTCACACTTTAAATCCAGTTAATAAGACCGATATAAATTTAAAATAATGCCGATTATATAATAATTTAGCGGTAGTCCCACGAGAGGTACCAGTTCCGAAAGACGTGAAATATCACCAGAAAGTGTTAAAGGAACTACTAAAAGATAACAAAATCAAAATAAAATAGACTGACCATTATGCCCCATATCGACAGAGGACCACGAGGCCAATAATGGTCATGGAATTGCTACGTTTCAATCGCTATACAAATCGTCGCAAAGACGAAAAGATCGAAGTACCAATTAACCCTTTCCCGTCCGATCGATCCACCAATGCAGAGGATTTGCACAGCGGTGGTCCTTATGCAGCGACAAATAAATTATAGAACAGATAGCACTATAAACAGAGCTTATATAGAAGAGAAAGGAAAATAGATGGCGGCACAGGCGCTGCTTAATTAGCATATCAACCCATTACTACCATTGAATTATATTTGAATAATGACAAAAGTTAAAATAAAATAAATAAATAAATAATGAGCTTTCATTAGAGGCAGCGACATGCAAATCCTCCATATGAAGCCAAGATATATCCAATATTTTAACATTAAATAAAAATAAAACATAAGCCAGTAGTAGAATTTTTCCGCCGGGTCGGCAGTATGCCGACCCGGCGAACATATTCTCCCTGCAACCCAATACCTGCTAAATGTCCTCCACGAGCTCCCTAATGCTAAAATAATTGTCTGTGCAGATGTGAACTGCAGGTCACCAGCCTGGCCTGGCACAGTAAAACTGTTGACCGACGAGGAACTGCAAATGGATAGCGACAATAGATATAAGCCTAGCCACTCGCTCCACAGCAGGATACACATCCTCATGGAAGGTCAGAGAGGACTGGACAACCTCTGACCATAGAGTAATAACTTTCCAGATGCATCGTGCCCTCAATAGACCACCCACACCCAGAACAATCCTCGACAGATTTGCTGTAGCCAAAGCAAACCGGGAAAAATTATAGGAATCACTAACATGCTCTGTTCGACAACACAAACCTCACCCCGGACTAGCATCAGCGCGCTACAGTAAGTCTATTCACAGAGGCTTCAAACATAGCTATAAAAAGAAAGAAACCATCTGCAGGTTCAGTCCCGTGGTGGTGCCCTGAGCTTCAGAGACTGCGGAATTAAGTAAATACACTCCGTAAAAGCTTCCAGCGAGCGAGAAGATCCTGGCCGGCGGCAGAGGTAGAAGTCCTTAGGCAAAAATACCGTGAGCTCACAAACAAATACACAGCCCTGATAGGAACCTGGAAAAAATGTTCATGTTAGACACAAGTCCCAACAACAGCAAATGAGGACACCTGTGGGGTTGTATTCAAAGTGGAAACTAATAAATTACCCAAAGGAGAAGTAATATCTTCGACGAAAACACCTGATGGCCACTATACCACATCCTGGCACTAATCTAATATCCTAAATACCACCTTCCAGAAACTCCTCTCAGATCACACTCCTGAGCAACTTCATCTCTGTGAGGAAAATACCAATTACTGCGCAGCACATCGGTAAGACCCATTCACACTTGAAGACCTACATGGCGACTGCAAAAATAACAAATAAGAGAATACCCTGCGAAGACTACCTGGAGCCAGAAATTGTAAAAAAAGCCGTGCAATATATCCAAACAACCATCTTAAACCTATATAACCACTGCATATCTGCAGGATATTTTCCTCATGATTGGAGAGCTGCACGGATTAGACTCATACTGAAGAACCCGAAAAAACTACAGGAACACCAGAGACATGCAGACCCATAGTCCTACTGCCAGTACTAAGTAAATTGTACGAAAACCTTCTACGCAGCAGGATACAAACTCACTACCAAGAAGCAGGTCTCCACTCTCCCAAGCAATTTGGATTTCGACTAGAATGTTCCACCGTGGATGCTCTGGAACGTATAATAAATGCAGCCACAAACAGCAATAGTAAATACTTCCTTATTATCTCCATGGAGGCGTCTCCGTAGCCAGATGGGAAGGAGCAGCAGTGGTAGCACACGCTTCTTGATTAGACCGGGGTTCGAGCCCGTCACCACCAAATACGGAGGATGCGGAAAGGTCAGGGAATGACCACCGCATATCCCGGAGCAATATGGCCTTAGTTGCTAATGCTCCTAAAAACCAAATAACAACAAAAAAAAATCTCCATGGACATTGCCGGGGCATTTGACTCACTATAGTGGCCAAGTGTCCTCGGAAGATTCCGGGAGGCAAACATTCCCAGCAACTTATACCAATGCATTAAATCTTGTCTTTCGGACAGAAGGCTCAAGTATCTACACCCTACAGCCAACTCACCCGGCCCGTGTTCCGGGGTGCCCACAGGGTTCAGTCATGGGTCTCTCCTCTGGGACCTGTTGTTGGACGGCTTCCTCAACCAGGATCTAACCGCAACAGATGCCCAAGCCTTCGCAGATGACCCGGTCCTGATGTTGGAGGCAAGACAATCGTGCGGCCACCTCAGATAAAAATAGAGAGAAAACGCATAAAACTGAACACGGAATTAAAATGCCTAGGAATCATCCTTCATAAAACTCTAATATTCACTCCACACCTCGTATATCTAAAAAAAAGATCAAAACCTACCCAGCCCACATAGCAAGAGTCTCGCGAAAGGATTGGGGCTAAACGAAAAGAAACCACCGCAGTCAATAAAAGAAAACTAGAAACAATACAACACAGCATCTTACCGTCTCCAGAGCATGCTGTACGGTCAGCTCACACGCACTGCAGGCCCTTGTGGAGCTCCTACCCTTTGACCTGGAGATTGTCCACTGTGGCATGCTATATCAGTTATCAAGAGGGAACAGTGTAACTTGCATTGGCTTCACCACAGACTCGACCAACAACAGCAACCAGAAAAGAAACAACTAACCAAATATCTTCAACAAACTTGGCAGTCTCGATGGGTGGAATCAACTAAAGGTGAGACAACCTGGAAGTTCATCCCGGACATTACCCAAGTGTACACTGAACAGCCAAACTGGTTCTCATTGGGGCTCTACACAACCTTTCTTCTAACGGGGCATGGCTCCATTAATGCCAAGCTGTCGACATTCGGCATCACGGATTCCCCATTATGCCACTGTGGAAAAAACCAAACATGGTCACACCTAATGCACGATTGTCCTCTGTTTGAGGACATCAGATGTCATTTCAACACAAAAATACGCTTTAAACCGAAGGAACGGGAGCACCTAATATAAAATGAGAAGGAGACTACAAGGCTCTCTTTTGCTTTGCACATGAGCTGTTTACACGGCTAAGAGCAATGCACCAACCTCCCCAGGCCTGATGCATGACCTGACTACAACTACAATTCACCAGATGGGACTCTGCTCCCATGAATGCCATTACCTTGTCAACTGAACTAGAAAGAACAGAGTAACACGATATCGGATGGGACTTTGCTCCTACGAACATCGCTATCAAACGCTGAGACCCTGTCAACTGGACCGACAGCGCATGTCATTTATCCCACCAACTACCCTCGGATGTGAAAATCACCAAAAGTCCCATGAAGACGGAACAACTGGACAGGTCACAGATCCCAGGAATGACACCACTGCATTGGGCCCCAGACAATAGAACAAACAGTGGAAGTGAACTCATCCCAAGAATGACCACCCAAAATGGAAATAGATAGACCATGACCATGACCACGAACAAACTGGATGGGACCTTGATCCCACAACCAACGCCGGCAGTCAACCGATGTGTGAACAAGTCGGTAGAGACCTTCTCCCTGGACGTACCTCCTGGTGAGGCCACTGTCGGGATGCTGTCCTGAACCTAATGACCTAGCCACTCTGCAGCCACGTTGCACACAAGCCATATTGGCGATCTGTGGGCTCACCCTTGTCCGGCTCTCTCTACCCGACTCCGGTGGGGGAGGAGATGATCATACTGTTTCCTCCCCTCTTCGCAACCCCCCATTCTTCCTTCTGGCAGGGCATGGGCATACCCTGCTGACACCAACTTGAGTGCCCCTACTCTATTGGCCTCATCCTTCCTCCTTTGAACCCCCAGTCTTCAGTCTCCCCCTCTCTATCTTTACACAAGCGAATGCCCCCACACACCCAAATTCAATGAAACCAAATTAACTTACGCCAATATTTCAGTCTTTCCTTATTCAAGCTACATCACCCTACGCAATCGAGAGATATCACACCTATATATCTATACATATATATGTGTACATTTTTTTTTTTTTAGGTCCTAGCCACTGAAAACTCAGGAAATTAGGTGGCTCGACCTGCCAGAGTGAACTATAGACATTTTTTTTTTTTACGCCCCACTTACGCCTCGTGGAAGCAAACCAGGATACCTGGTTTGCCTCCACGGGGCGTAAGTGGGGCAACGTTTGGCCTCAGCAGAAGTCCAGCGGCTAAATGGCCCGAGGAACAGCGGTACAAAACACCACACTTCCATAATCCATGCACTTTTAAATCTTTGGCCTTCCCAGTGAACTGGTACACCCGCAATAAAAGCCATGCGCAGATGGGGGTAACCTCTGTTGTCGTTAGACTCTGAAAACTCTTACACTTACTTGACGTGGGAGAGCCAATATACTAGTCGGACGTGCTCATGAAAAATGTGCTTAAATATGCGTTTAAATTATAGTTATTGCCCCAAAAAGTGTTCTTACCTAAAGAAGTCAATTAGTGGACTCCCATGGTAAGAAACGTTTAAATTTCAACTGGGAATTTAGCAGACTATTTGCGTTATCATCTATATCCTTTGTTTGAGAGACCGCAGTGGTGACCATGTGCTGGCAGCAAGGATATAGAGAGGCACCAATATAAAAAGCGACCAAGTAAATACCCTGCATTTGACTGGGGAGGTACCCTGACTTGTGCCAAACCGGAGTCGCAAGCGCACTCCGTCATCTGTGGTTAATTACCGTTACTGTGCTAGTGAAACCTGTATTTTGTGTCTTTTCCGCCCCTCTGCCATAGAAATACCGTGGACAGAATGGATCTTAGCAAATATACAGTAGTGCAAAAAGAGAGAGAGAGAGAGAGAGAGAGAGAGAGAGAGAGAGAGAGAGAGAGAGAGAGAGAGAGAGAGAGAGAGAGAGAAAATCTTTATTTCAACTAAATGAATTCAATGTACATATATAGATGTAAATGAAGTTGCAATTGTTCCGTCACGGCCAAAGGCCAGGGGCTCATATCAAAATCTGATGTCACCACTGTTATCGGAGCCAACAAAACCCCCCAGAGAAAGTAACCCCGTTTTCATAGGGCCACTTTTATACTGGGCTGTTTCGCCCCCCATACTGCCAGTGGGGAGTACCCAAATATTCGCCTGCAGATTGCAAGGCAACAGATATACCCACGGACTAGTGGTTTATATAATCAAACAGCTCTTAGAGCCCTCTAACGAAATAACGCTCCTGGAACCCACTAATCCGTATAACTTCGAAAATCCGAAATGGATACAAACATGGTGAGGAGAACCACACAAAAAAGACAGTGACCAGCCTAAGGTGCTACAACTTGATTCTGACTTCGAACAAGTTAACGCTTAATACCAGATCCATACTAATGAGTTAAACCGACACCTTTGGCTAAAAGAAAAAAATAAAAACCAAATAGTCCCTAAATCGGACAGAGCAACTAGAAACCAGAGCCAACCAAAGAACGTTCATGATGATTCTGGCTCCCTACAACCAAGAAAACAAGTTAAAACCAAGCCGAAGGATTCCTCCCTGGATCCTGCACTCCCAGAGAGACACCCCTTGGATTAAGCACGCACTCTTAAGACAGCCCTAGAGGACCTATTTAGGGACCAGAGCAACAGAATCTCTGCAGCCCTCAGAGGCCAAATTGTTACTTTATGGAATAAAATGGAGTCCGTTTTATTCCAAACATACTTAGAATCTGAAATAGCCACAGCTAAACTGGAGGGTTATAGGGAAGGAGGAGCAAAAAATATGCCACAGCGCGCTCCCTCCTATGCAGATACGCTGAGGACACCGGCTCAGTGTGACCACACAGCCACCCAACCAATACAAGCCAAGGAGAAATCCACCATTCGGCCCCCTAACCTTGTAGTGTTGAGATCCCTTAATAAAGAGGACAAACATTCTAGTTAAGGCACTAAACAGGCAATAATTGATAAACTCTCTGATGACATAAGGACCACGAAAATAAAATCAGTACAAAAGACAAGGAATCTAGGGGTGGTTATCGAAACAGAGACCACAGAGGAAATAAACCAAATAATAACCAACCCCAAGATCGCAACCCTGGGGCTCAGAGCTGAACCCCCAAGAAGGAAAGGGCCCTCCATTCTTCTATATGGCATAGATAAGGATATCAAACCAGAGGAGGTCGCAAGAGAACTGTTTGACAGAAATCTGTTCAAACATTTACCAGATCTAAATCTAAATGATCATGTGACACCAAACCACACCATCAAGACCAAGTCCTCGAGCACAGTCAACTGGTCTTTTATTATTATTATCTTTATTTCTCCTAGGGAACACCCGGTTACAACCATTGACTAGGGGTGTAGATACATATTCTCTTATGGAACAGAGAATAATATTATATCTAATTTTACGTTAATATGTAACACTCGTTACTAAATTATACGATACATGTAGTACTTATTATCAGAATTATACAAAAAAAATTTGTACGATACATTAATAACTTTTAATCTGCTTAAGACTTAATAAATAAACGAGTAAAATTTTATACTGCTACGTTTAAAGTATAACATCACCATATTTACATTAGCGCGAATATTAGAATATAATTTAATACAGAATAAAAAGGTAAAGGTTCATTTTTACTGTTTCTTCTGTGGGAGTATAGTGAAGTAGATAGCACATATCCAGGAGAGCGTTTCCAGATGAGGTCGGGATTCCTGATTCCTGTATGGAGGTTCTTAGTGCTATTTATTTTTTTCTTACATCTGTATCTGCAGGTACAGTTTTTGAGAACTTCTTTTCTGTATGTTTTGCTTGTGCAGAGGTTTTCAGGGTTGATTTTTAGGGTATTAAACAGCTTTAGAGTGTTTGCTGGAAAGAATCTTCCCAGACTATCGAACTGCGTAAATGCGGGCTTGAGTTGCTGTTCCTTAACTCGTCTTTGTTTTTCTCCAGGTGTTACTATCCACTCTCAGGCTCTCGGTGAATCCAGCCGTCCCGTTAAGATCTGAGCAAGTGTCATTATATTATTTGTAGTGATCGTTTGTCTTCAGGGAGTGACTTCTAAATTGAAGTATAGTATACCCCTTCAGATGGTAAAAGGCTTAGTGGTAATTCTATTTAGCCATCTCAAGAGCCAGTATTCTATTCCTAGGAAAGCCTTGATAGTGCTTCCGGAGCTGAAGACCAGATTTGTGACGCGCATAGAGGAATAGAGATAACACATCTATTATTATTATTATTATTATTATTATTATTATTATTATCTGTTTATTTCCATAAGGAAACCACCCCGGGACGGCAAAGTGCCAGGAGGGTGCTAAGTACATATCAGGGTACGAGATACTACGTGCAGTGGGTTACATATACTGAACACGTAGTCTCGTCCCGAAATATTATATACACATTTTATGTTTAATATATACAGTATTTACACATTAATCATTCTGTACATACATTCTACAACTCATATATTTACAATTCAGTAATAATTCCATCTATAACTTACATATTTACATAACTGTTACAGAAGGTATATTTTTACAGTCAACAAATTATTATTGTTCTTAAAGCAGAAAGTTTCACTTTTATTCACAATTCTTTGGTACTTTGCAGCCGATTCATATTTCGGTAAGTCTGTAAGAATTCTGGAAGATCTCTTTCCGGTATGTTGCATCCTCACACAGTTTTTCGGCATCTATGTGTAGTGAGTTAAATATTTTCGCTGCATTTGATGGGAAGAATCTTTGCAGGCTACTAAGATTGTTCAGGACTGAACGTAGTGGATTATTTACTTCTCCGCAACGTCTAGCAGTGGCACGCGGTTTAACTAGCATATTATCCAGGACTGGAGCATCCACTCTGCCTGTGAGCATTTGTGCGAGAGTGTGTATGTTCCTGTTAATTGTCCGCTGCATCCAGGGTGTGATGTTAAGGTTTGAGTAGAGAATGGCCCTTGAGATAGTAAAAGGGTGGCCAGCAACTCTGTTAAGCCATCGCAAGAACCAGTACTCGATCCCAAGGACGGACTTATAATGTGAATCTGGAGCTGAAGACCAGACTTGCGAGGCATACATTGCAATTGGCAGGACACACATTAAAATGTACTTGGTCGCTAGCTGAGGATCCCTAATTCCTACCAGTTCCTGTCTAGTAGCCCATAAAGCGGCGAATATTTTTGTCTTCATATGGGCGAAGTGTTGAGCAAAGGTGAGTCTGTCATCCCACTTAAGACCCAGGTCCAGGTGAGAGTGCACTTTTTCCACACTAGCCCCGTTCACAGAGATCGAGATGTCATTTTTATTCTGCTTGTAAGTTATGGTCATTTGGGCAGACTTCTGTGCATTAATACGGAGCCCGATGCAATCCAGGTAGCTCTCAAATTCTCGGATTGTGCTATTTGCCATCTGACAAATACCTTCTGCTGATTCACGGTCTTTGGAAGTGATGAAGAATTTTACATCGTCAGCATATGTTATAAAATTGTAGTACCGTGCAAGAAACGGCTCCAGGGCGGCCGCAAAGAGAGTAGCCGAAAGAACTCCCCCTTGTGGTACTCCTTGCGAGATGGTAAAGCAAGATTGTAGCTTTTGGTGCTTAACAATAAGTTTTCTATGTTCTAGCAGGCTGGTTATTATAGTTAACAAATTTCCTCTTACATTAAAATAATTCTTTAAAATCGCAATGAGCGCCGGAATTGAGACGTTGTCGTAGGCTGCGGAGATATCCAAAAAAATAATATCAATTTGCTTTTTCTCATTTAGTGCTTTCTGCACGCGAAAAAGGGTTTCCAGTAAGTTTGTTATTGTTGATCTACCCGAAATAACTGAGTGCAAATGTGGTGGTCTATGGCTGAAGCAGTGTTGATTGATGGTGGGAAGAAGTGCTTTTTCGAATACCTTCTGTAGGGTGCAACTAACAGAAATTGGTCTGTAATCCTTAGCCAATTTTGGGTGTTTAATCTTTGGTATTGGGGTTACAATGTAATTTTTCCAGGCTTGCGGGAAAGCTCCTGACCTAATGATTTCCTGATAGATGTGCAGTAATAGATCTATTATAAATGGGCTACTTATCTTAAGGATGAACATTGGAAATTTGTCTGGTCCAACAGTGGCCTTATTGGGCAGATCGTTGATTGCTTTCATTACGCTCTCTTTGGTGATTTGTATTTCACTCAAAGGAGGTCTTGTTGGTTCCTCTATTGCCGAATAGTTTCGCTTGTTTAAATCTTTCAGGAATTCAAAAATTTTGTTACCATTATCAGTGTTCTCAATTTGATTCAGTCTGTGCAGGTTACTAAAAGTGTTATTAGCCCATTCCTTGAAAATGCATTCGGTCATATTCTCCGTGCTATTTCTATTGCTAGTAATTCTTTTTGCTCTTTTTAGTTTATTATGAACAACACTGCAGTGTGCCTGTCGTTTTGCTTTGATGAAATGTGCTCTTTCTTTCTTATAACGAATGTGATCGGCATTATGACCCGTTCTTTGCCATTTTCTATACAGTTTTTGCTTCCTGAGGAAACTTGCTTTCAGTTGTGGGTTAAACCATTCTTTTGTTCTCTCAGATATTTTGATTTCTTTTGCTGCTCCTTCCAATGCTGTTTGGTATAGCTTTTTAGTGATCATTTCTAAAGCTTCGTCTACTGGCTTTTCTTGCAGGTCATTCCAGTTGTAACTAGTCAGGTGACTGAGAATGACCTCTGCATTAATATACTTCACGGAGAAAAGATACTTCCTTTGCTTTTCCCAGTTCGTGTGGTTACCCTGCATGTATTTGTGTATCTTCAGTGCTGCTTCTATTTCAATGGGATTGTGGTCCGACTTAAATTTTATGCAGTTTTGCGCTAGCCTTATGTCTAAGGAACTATGATACAACAGGTCAAGTTGCTGCATTCCCCTTGTCACTGGTGTCGGAAGCTGCGTTAAGTGCAATGCACCCAATGTCGCATCCAGCTCTTTCTTGGCCTCCCTGTGTTTCGGAAGAGGCAAATTAAAATCTCCCGCTATTATTGTGTCGACTGATGGCTTTAGATTTGTAGCAAGCCAAGCATAGAGTTCGTTTCTTGTCTCCTTTGTGTGCTCAGGTGGGAGGTATATGATGCATAACTGTATTTTCACGTGCTCTTTTGAAAAGGTAACGCAAATACCTTCAAAATTATTTGAATTGGTTTTTCGTTCTCTTATAGGCTGGTATTTATTTTGATAGCAAATTATAACTCCCCCTCCTCGCCTATCTGTTCTTCCGGTTCCCACACATTTGCAGTTTGCTGCCGCAGTTAGCCGATCTAACTGTTTTCCATTTCCCAACCAGGTTTCGATTAGGCAAATGAAATCCAGATCCTCGTACATCATCATTGTTTGTAGGGTGTGGAGCTTATTTGAGATGCTCCTCACGTTTTGTACAAACAGGTGGATGTGATGTTCTGCATCCCCAGCTGGGGGTAGTTTTTTTGATTGCTATTGAGCCCGATTCCTTGAATTATTTTTAACCAGTGGTCTGGCCCATCTGTCTCTGTAGGGCTTGACTAAGGTACCTACTGGCCAGGCGCTTACGTCTTGTAGGCGAGTTGCTTTATCTGGTGGACAAGAGATTATAAAGGAGGAGTAAGCTGGGTGTCGTGTTTTCACTTGCTTTACTTCCACAGTTATCCCATGTTCGCCCTCACACATGGCTTTAATGTTTCTGGGCTGTGTTGTGGGCCCCAGCCTTGATACAAAAATTTGCTCTCTGGTTGCAACGGAAGTAATGTTGTAGATTTCAGAAAACCGTTTGTTTGTTTCAGGTGTGTTACAGGAAGACACGTTAATACTTTCTCTGTGAACTGGATTACGTCGTCGGCCGTCCTCGGCGAGAGTAGGCATGAAATTTTGGGATGGGCGGGTTTTTCTACCCTCAAAAGTGTTATCAAAATTAATATACTGAATCATTAAATTGGGATTTCTATTACCGGTGAGCTCCTGCCTGGTTGACCAGACCGCCGCGTATGTTTTTCTACCGATGTAAGCATAGTGCGGAAGGAAGTTCAGTCCTTTGTCCCACTTGAGTCCAAGATCAACATGTGACTGAACCTTTTGAACAAGGATGTCGTTCACGTATTTTGTTTGGATTTATTTTATTTGTGAAGGTCATTTGCGCAGTCTTGTCTTCATTTAGATGTAGCCCAATACAGTCGAGGTATTTGTAGAACTGAGCCCGGTAGCTTGGCAAATACTTATAAATTAGACTAGAGTTTATATACATTGGGATAGCCACCGATTCCCCGAACATGTGGCTATCATGAAATACTACAACTGCTGCAAGTTTCGACCCACGTCGCATTGTTTTTTCATTGTTTTGTTCGGTTTTTTTTTTTTTTTTTTTTTGGCTGGTGCAGCATAAGCCATAGGCTTTCTTGCACCATACGGCCGTTACTAATACTAATACTAATAAACACATGCTCCCAGGCTGTTCGACCCAGTGGCTACTGCGCTGGCAAGGGCCACAACTTCACCGACTGCCCAAATAAGAGCACAAGCCCCGTTTGTGCTAACTGCAAAAGTCAGAAAATGGATGTCTCCCATTCCTTCAGAGACAGCATGTGTCCCATCTACCAAAAATACAATAGCTTGACCCAATCCAGAACAGATATTGGCACCACACCAATAAACAATTCAACACTACAGTAATCAAATTCTTCCAGTTAAACGCTCATAGAGCCAGGGCAGTGGCCGACCAGGTCAGTATGAAAGCCGACGACGAAAATATGGATGTCATCATACTCCAAGAACCATACGCAGCCGCCAATCAAGTAAGGGGATACCCTCTGCAATACAAGATCATACAGCCTGAAAATGAAATCCCCTGGGCGGCTATTGTGGTCAAAAACCCAGATATAACAGTTACCAGGTTCGCTCACCTCAGCACAGTTTGGGCAGTCTGTGCATATCTTATTCAGCACTGGGAGCCTTCTATGTCGTAGCCATTTATTGTCACCGTGGAGAGGACATAACGATGGCTACAAGGTACCTAGAACAGGTAACAAATATCCTCCCCGACCAGAAACTAATAATAGGAGCGGACGTGAACTGCAAGTCATCGGCTTGGTACAGCCATACCCCGGGTAAGCAGGATACAAGGAATGGGCAGCACCTGGAGGAATTCCTAGCAACATCCACGATAACAGTGCTAAACCAGCTTAATAAACTACCGGCTTACTGCAACCTACGATGGGAATCAATCATCGATGGGTGGCGCCTCCGTAGCCAGGTGGGAAGGAGCAACAGTGCGTAGCACACGCTTCTTGATTAGACCGGGGTTCAAGCCCGTCACCACCAAATACGGAGGATGCGGAAAGGTCAAGGGAATGACCAACGCATATTCACGGAGCAATACGCCTTAGTTGCTAATGCTGCTAAAAACCAAACCACAACAACAAACAAACCATTGATGTCTCCCTAGCTACTAGGAATATTGCTGGCAATATAACAGACTGGACGGTTCAGGATGCCTGGATAACGTCCGACTACAGAGTCCTTACCTTCCAACTCAACAGAGACTATCAGAGACAATATCCTGAGAGAAAAATGCTACACAGATAAGCGCTGAAAATTGCAAACCGGAACCAGTTCAGAGCAGTTAATAGCAGAAAAAGATGCACTGCAAATTGCAATTCAAACAAACCAAGACCCTGACCAACTCCAAAAAAACAGTATCAGCGAAAAAGCAGCGAATGCTGCCATAAAACGAAGAAAACCTGCCTCGGGTGCTGTACCATGGTGGAGTACGGAGCTCCAGAGGCTCCGAAGAGAAGTACAGGAAAAACGAAGAGCATTCCAGAGAGCCAGACGCTACTGGCCGGCCCCTGGAGTGGATGCACTGCAGGAAATATACAAGGAGGCCAGAAACCAGTACACCTTACTCATACGCAGGAGAAAACAACTCTCGTGTGAAAATCTTTTCGCAACGACCCCAGGATGGGTGGTCTACAAAGTAACCAATAATAAACTCCCCAGGGTAGAGGTAGTTTCAACCACCATAACACCACAGCACACAGTATTGTGTGTGTGTGTCCTGGTATCAAGGGTGGCCCCTAGGCATAGCCCATCTCCACCTAGTGGATCTGTATTGAATGTAGGACCTCTGCAAAGGAGCAGCCAATACCTGTGCAGCTGCTGTCTGGTGCATGTCCCCAGGCACGAGTAGCCAGGCCTGGTTTTTTTTTTTTTTTTTTTTAAACCTTTTACATGCCAGAGTGCACGAAATCCCGCACCCACTGGAGGTAGTGCAATACCAGTGGGTGCCCGCTATCCCGCTCACAGGCTGCCCAGGCCTAGAGCCCGCAAAAAAAAAAAAAAAAAAAAACAAGGCTGGAGCTCCAAAAACCCATTGAAGTCACACAGCCAAGACAAACATCTTTAAAGAGACCTGCAGTTATCAGGAGCATTATATATCAGTTACCCTATTAAGTTTAGCATTAACAAGGAAATAAACTGTTAACATTGATTACACTATTTACATTACAGTGAGATTTACCACTCTCTCTCTCTGTTTGACAGTTCTAGCAACAGAATTTGAGAATTATTTACAGTCGTTTTTACAGCAACATTAGTTGTTACTTACCAATAGTTACATGTATTTCTGTTTTGTACAATTGTAAAGACTGTCCAGTAGTCTAACTGTTTAGGAAATATATAGTCTCATTTAATTTCTTCCCCGGTAGAATCTGAGCTTGTAGAGTATTGGGCGATAGAAGTTCCTCGATGCGATTTCCCTGTAGAAAGTTCACATGGTATTCCTGAGCTTTAGGCAGGAGAGGAAGTTCCCAGCATGCATTAAAGCACTCGCAGTAACACTAGCGTTCTTGCAGAAGGTTTTTCTATACGTGTAGCTATAAATGTTCTATACGTGTAGCTATAAATGTTCTATACGTGTAGCTATAAATGTTCTATACGTGTAGCATTACATCAGTCAGAGAGCAGAAATTGGAGTTTTTTTGTGTTCAATTGGCTTGATGGCATTTCAGATTATTGCAGGATTAATCCTATGGGGAGAAGATCTTATTTTATTTATTTATTTTTTTTTTTCCTTTTTAAATAAGATTTCATGAGAGAGAAGCGTGTTGGTGTGCGCAGAAGTATGGGTATTCTTAACTGTACGTTAAGCAATTATTTACAATTCTTCGAGGTTAGCTTCCTAATAATTTAGGCCCGTTTATACACAAAGCTTCTTGGAATCCCATCCAGCATCACTTAGAGGAGAAAGGGGTTTACCTGTTATTTCCTGTTGCGTTGATGGCTATCTTCCTATATGTTCTTCCCAAAAGTGAGTTAATCTGGATCATTATGACACCGCAGTAGAGTTTCTAGCCGCAAGTCTTTTCTTGAAAACTGCCGCAGAGAACTGTTGAAATGTAGTGAAGACATCAGAATTTTCGACGAGCAAATGTACATTATTTTCTGAGAGATTATTTATTTTACTCAGCAGTACCTGTCTTTCATTCGAATAATCATTACATTCAAAGAGAACGTGCTGCCATGTCTCAGATGCTCCGCAGTGACAGAAAGGATCAGGCTCAAGGCTCCTTTCGAAAAGTTTAGCCCTGAGCGATCCGTGGCCAGTCATTAAATATGATGTAGTCATGCTAGGCACAAACCATTTTGAGACTGTGGGTAATGATGCGAATTCAACATTTGAAATGTATCTTCGTGTAACCTCACCGTGTTCACTTTCAGCCCATCTTTGCTGCCAAACAGCGATGAGTTCCTTCCAGAGTCTTCGTTTTTCCTCTTTTATTCTGTTCGTAGGGTCTGTTACAATGTTAAAAATATTTACAGAAATTCCTTTTTTGAGATTGTAGATCATACCCCTGTAGGAGATATAAAGGTCCAGAGGCAGGGTTCCTGCTAGAACTTGTAGGGCATTATTCGACACCGTCCGAGGAGCTTGTAGAAGTGTGAGCAACACCGAACGCTGTAATGAAAGAAGTTTAGTCCTGATCTTAGTTTTTGAGACCCTCCAGAACCAAACACCTGCTGCGTACGCAGCAATTGGTAGGAAGATAGTCTTATAGTATAAAGACAACGTCTTTTTGCTGAGGCCCCATTCTTTTCTGGAAATCCTTGCAATTCCAGCCGTGAAGTTTTTAATTTTCTCAGAAATTTTGGATACGTGAGTATGAAAGTTTAGTTTGTCATCGATTGTAAGTCCCAAGTACTTGGTGCTGGATACGTAGGGGATTTGTGAGCCATTTAGGATAACTCTGGGAGGTCTGCCATAATTGAATTGCTTTCGAAAAACCATGAAATTAGTTTTTTTAGGGGAAATTTTGAGCTTATTTAGATTGGCCCAGTTGGATAAATCATCCAATATTGTTTGGATCTTTTGTTCTAAGATTGTTCTCGACATTCCAGTAACGCCAACCGCCAAGTCGTCTGCATATGCAATTTTTTTGCAATCTCCATTTTTCTTTGTCAGCCATTGGTCTAAGACTGCATTCCAGAGGAGAGGCCCCAGGACTGAACCCTGCGGGCACCCTCTGGAAGCAGTCGTGCTGTAAGTCAGGTGTTTGGCACAAACCTTGATCTGTCTGTCTTGAAAGTATGATATCATTATTTGGTAGATATGATTATCACACATGGCTGATCGTAGCGACCCGAGGGCGCTCTCCCACCAGAGGGAGTCGAATGCGCCCTCGAAGTCCACGAACACCACCAAGACATACTTGCTGTGAGAATCCTGGATGTATTTCAGAAGAGAAATTATAGCATCTTCGGTCGAGTGACCCTTTTTGAATCCGTGTTGATGATCTGAGCACAATTGCTGGTCCGATAACATGCTTGCAATTCTGGGAGAAATTAATCTCTCAAAAAGTTTCCCTAAGTTAGCCAGGAGGGATATTGGTCTGTACGCCCTTGGGTTTGTTTTGACTTTTCCAGGTTTATATAAAATTTTCAGTAGAGCTAGTTTCCAGGGTTTGGGAAAAAGTCCTTCGAGGAAGCATTTATTGTACATATTCAGTAGTATATTGGGAAACAATTTAAAAATTTTCACAATTACCAAATTCTCTAGCAAGTCAATGCCAGGGCATTTTTTCTTATTGAGTTTAGCAGTAGCAGCTCCTAGTTCCACGAGAGTGAAAAGGCAAACATCGATAGATCCAACATAATTCTGGTTTTTCCTCCTGATCTCTGCCTGTTCTGGAGTATCACAGTGAGGTAGATCCTTTGGAAACAAATTATCAACGATCGTTCCGACAGTAGAGTGCCAGTCTGTTGTTTCTAGGTTATTACTAATTACAGTCTGATAGATATCTCCACTTATCAGTTTATTCCTCATTATTTTATATATGATCCCCCAGGGGTTGGTATTCCCAACATCTTTGACCAAGTTTTGCCAGCAGGTCCTCTTACTTTCAGATATGGCTCGATGGAATAATTTTCTTTTCTCTCTATAACTGTTTTTCAGCCTTTCAACGTCCTCGTTAGAAAGATGTCTACTACGCTGATATAAGCGTCTGGCTTGTTGAGTTTGAAGTCTCAAAGCAGAAAGCTGAGCGTTCCACCATGGCACTGAAGGCTTTCTTATATGTTTCCTTTTACTTGAGTTTGACATAGCTATATATAGATGTTGCTGAACAGTGTCTACATATTCTGAAGCCGATAGTTGGTTTAATGCTTCAGCATCCTCTCCATTAAATACTGTACGCAGATAATCCTCGAATTTTTTCCAGTTGACTTTATCCGTACGGTATCTTCTTAAGTCATGGACAGTCAAGTCATTGTGTTGGGAGTTCTTTGATATGTTGAACGTGATAGCCCTGTGATCGCTGTTCACCAAGGAGGGTTTCACGTCCCAGTTTCCAGTTTTGTCATCCATCTTTATGGAAGTAAGTGTGACGTCAATGTTTGATTCCCCGTTGGTAGTGAAGAAAGTAAATGGTTTATTTTGTACATTTTTAATACAAAGGCTGTGAGCCATAATTAAATTTTCAAATTGGGCTCCCCGACGATCAGTGAAGCCACTGTTCCAGAACGTCGATTTGGCGTTCATTTCCGCCGCCACCACCAAGTTATTATTTGCGAATTTATCACAGATCTTGTCCAGTAGGTGCAATGCTATATGCACATCTTCTGAGGGGGGGGGGGGACAGTATAGTGAAGTTAGGTAGAAAGAGATGGAACTAGAGGATACGAGGATACAGGTAGCATTCGCTGAGCATTCTCCTGTAATCGCAGTAATAACTAGTTCGTTATTAAACACAACAATTGCAGTTTTGGGTGGAGGATCACAAGTTGATATGATTCTAGTGGAATTAGGGTAGCCCATGATTTTATGCGCTGTTCCATCTACTTGGGATGAATAATATGGTTCCTGTAGACAGACAATATCATAATTATGTTCTATGGCTACGTTTCTGATCTCATCAGCTGCGGCTCGAGAGCGCTGTGCATTTATCTGTAAAATTCTAATTGTGTCTGTATTTTGAGAGTAGCCAAAGTTATTTCTGCTTGTAGTTGTATTATCCATCAACGATACGCTTATTTGCTAGTTCCATCGCTTTTAAAAACTCGGGGCACTTTCCATCCCTGACTGAGTGATTGGAGTCCTTGTTCTTGCGCTTACAGTTTATGCATTTTGGTGATTCTTCTCAGTTGGGGCACTCTGCGAAGATGTGACCCCCATTGGCACAGTGACTACATGACACGGTTTTATGAGAGCAATTTTGTGCAGAGTGCCCGTAGGCCAGACACCTGAAACATTTGTTAACTACGGTGAATTTTCTGAACTTATGCGATGTAAAGCCTAAATATATTCGATTGTTTTGAAGTAAACAGTGGAGAAGTTGAGGATTGAATCCAATCACCCAGTTAGTAATACTGTTTCCAGAACCTGAGCTGAACCTAAATGTTGTACCCTCGTTTACCTCCTGTTGTGAGAAGGAATAATCTTTTGAATTTTTATGATACAGGTCGTCCAAGATATCTGCCTTACTATAATCTTTTGGAACTCCATAGACTAGAATTGTTGGGTTTGACATTTTTGGCTTTTCTATTGAAAGTCCTGCATTCTTGAGTGCAGGCAAGGTACAGATTTTGGTGGCATCAGATGAGTTTGTAGTCTCTACTAACAAACCCTTGTTTCGGAGGAGTCTGATGTTCTTAACTTTCATTTCTTTATACTCGGTTTTGAGTGTGTTTGTCACCGCCTTCCTAATGTCTTGACTGGACTGTATCACTGAGTTAGCAGTGGGTCTTAGGATTAGTATATTGCGTGGATCACCAGGTCGAGAAATCGAAGGGGTTTTGGCAGGCTCTGAATGGGCCACCATCTGTGGTTCATTTGACATTTCTGTTGATAGTTGTCTAGGCTTTTCGCCCCGTCTTCCGGAATTAACTTTCTCCAATGGATGGGATCGCTCAGGATCAAGTCGGCCCCAATTTGATTTTGCAGCCTCTGCAAAAGTCTTTTTCATCAACGATTGATTTCCTCCATGGGAACCTCCTGGGGAGAGTGTATGTTGATCAAAAATATCTGCCCGACATTCTGTGCTGGTCGTCTTGGCCTTCAGCCTCTCATTATCTATTATTAGAGACATTGTTAGTGCCTCCATGTCAGCCCAAAGGCTGTGAATGAAGTTTGATGCAATTTTCGTAACCATACTGGTATCTGCTGACATAAAATCTCCGAGCGCCTTCTTTATTTTTATAACTGTGGCGTGTACAATAGTTGGATCCAAAGAAGTTCCAAGATCCAAGGTATCGGTGAAAGACGTGCTTTGAACCCCTGTTGTCTGGGAGGGGCTAATATTTTCGGTATTTTCTGGATTTGTTGGTTCAGTTTTGTCACCAACTGTGCCAGTATCTTTCTGTACTGTATTTTTAGACTTTGAATCTTTCGGATTAGTGTGTACGTTTTGGTGTGAACTTCCATTTTCGTGGTCTGTTCGCTCTCCTTGAACAGAAACAGCTCTCCTTGAACAGAAACAGCTCCAGAACCACAGCTCCTGCAGTGGGCAGGGCGACGCCAGGTTGGAGTCGAGCAGCAATTTCGGGGGGGGGGGGAGGAATCCGGTACTGATTGGAAAGGGCTCCCTTGTCCATTCGTCGGCTTTTTCCGACAGCAGTAAGCAACGAATTTCGCGCGGGCTGCGCTTGATAATTTTTTCAGGCTTATCTGGGACAGACCTGAGCAGCTTTGGCAAATTTGGCATTTGCACTTCGAACATTTGATGTAGACTCCTTTGCAGTCTTTATTAACCTCTTTTTTGCATAATTTGCAGTTGTCTGCATTTTTCGGTCGAGTCTCCCCTTCCATAGAGAACGGTATGAATGAGAGTGGGAACTACGTACAGTATATCACCCGCGCACTCAACATAATCCCGTTAGTCACTGCTGCAAAAACGAGGCTCTCCCCAAATGTGAAAGGGACCCCCTGCTGTACAGTGATTGCCGCAGGCAGGGAGGTAGATTTTGCCAAATCTTGGAAGGCATCTGTCTACAATATTTTGGACGCAACCTTACACCCTCATGTAGACCCGCAGACACCGCAACAAATCAAGATGTGCACAGAGAATGACGATTACCGAACAGAAGACAGGGAACCGGATTTCACAATAGAGGAATTACAAACCGCTGCGCACCTTATTAAAAGTAAGAAATGTCTGAGTCCGGACCTCTTGGAGTCGGAAGTTATCAGGAAGGTGGTGGAGATAGCCCCCGATATGCTACTGAATCTCTGTCTTCAAATTGGGACCTATCCGAACGACTTGAAAAAAGAAAATATTAAACTCATAATTAAAAACCCGACAAAACCACCAGACCAACAGACTTCCTACAGACCAATATCCCTAGTAACAGTCTGCAGTAAACTCTTGGAACGACTCCTGTTAACCAGAATTCAGGCTCACTACCTACAAGCAAACCTAATGACCTCAAACTAGTACGGCTTTAGACCGGAAACGTCGACTGTGGATGCCCTGAAGAACTCCTTGAACGTGCAGCTACCACAGAAAACAAATAATTCCTGGCGATCTCTATCGACTTCGCTGGGGCGTTCGATCCCCTTTGGTGGCCGAGCATTCTGGCCCGGCTCCGGGGAACTGGGATGCCAGGCAACCTCTATGGAGTAATCCAAAGCTACCTCTCCAGTAGACTCATCATGGTGAATGGTCCATATAAAATACTCACCAGAAAAATCAGCAGAGGCTGTCCACAAGGCTCCGTTTTAGGACCCACGTTATAGAACATCGTCTTGGATGAATTCCTAAATACCGATATTGCAGACGCATCTTCACAAGCCTTTGCACATGATCTCATCCTGATGATAGAGGCAAACCACAGAATCGAGCTGGAAAGAAAGGCAAATTATGCCCTTAAAATACTACAAGGGCGGACGAATATCCACTTCCTTAGGATCTCTGCAAACAAGACGGACTCCATTCTCCTCAAGGGTGCCCTAGATTACAGGAGTCCCCCACAGATTAAGATTGATTGTGTCCCACTACGACTTTCCAAGGCATTTAGATAGCTGGTAGTAATACTGGATCCCACTCTCTCCTTACAGGCACATTTGAAATACATCCACAAGAAGAGACTGGGCTATACATCCCTTGTTACCAGAGTCGCAAAAAGGGACTGGGGATTAAAAAAGAAAACCCTCAAGCTTTTTTACAAAGTTACCTTCCTGCCGATAGCTACCTATGCTTCCGGAGCATGGTACCCCAAAGTTACCATGGCTGTAAATCTCAGAATCTTCGACTCTATCCATAGAGCCATGCTGCTCGCTATAACCCGGGCCTGCAGCACAGTTAGCACCCACGCGCTGCAGGTTCTGGCGGGAACTCTACCTTTAGACCTCGAAGTGGCTAAATGTGGAGTATTATATGAACTTTCCAAGGGAAGAGCCTGCTACCTTCGCTGGCTTCGACTCAGATCCTACCACAAACAGTTTGACTGAGAAAAAGAGACTTACAAATCACCTCATGCAGACCTGACAAACCAGATGTGAGAATTACCCAAAGGGAGAAGTCACCAAACGATTCTTCCCCAACGTTGGAAAACTCTACCCAGTCAGCATGGTTCACCCCGGGAATCCACGCGACCTTCCTGCTGACAGGACATGGTGCCTTTAAGGCTAACCTACAGCTCTGGGCATTACACATGGCCCTACTTGCTGCTGTGGAAATTTGGAGAGCTGGCACCACCTCATGTATGAATGCAGCTTTATGATCACCTCCACTGCCAGCTCATCGCCTTTTTGCCCAGACATAGAGAGCACCTCCTGGACGGGAGGCAGGAATATGTTGCCTTCTCCTAGTTTGCTGAAGACTTGTACAGAAGAAACCGGCACCTGAATGTACCAAAATGTGCATAACACCAAAGTTGACCTTCCGAGCAACCATGAAGACAAAAAAGATCTGAATGAAGGACGAATAGCAGCCGTTTTGGCCGCCTGACCTAAGCACTAGACTGGCTCTCCTTTAAACCACTTCTTGGCAGGGGGACTAGACGACCAGTCGCCTCGCCCCCCCTGCTACCCCACCTTTCCTTCTGGTGAGGGATGGGCATACCTCACTGACCACCTGGAGGAATCTCCTCTGTCGTCCCATACTTCTGCCTTTACCCACCAACCTTCTGACTCCCCTCTCCCATTCTATCTATACACGACGCGAACGTCCTACACACTACATTTAATCTAGCCCAAAAATAATTTTCTCCCAGTCTCGGCCTAATTATTCCACACACTGCCCTGCTCCTGCCATACGAATGCATACAAACGTGCTGTATGCAAACATCCAAAGTTATTACGAGTGCATGGATGCGTATATATAAATATATACGCATCCATGCACTCGTAAATTATATAAAGTGCATATACTGTATATGTATGTTCTGATATATGTATGTGTACATAAGTTTTTTTTTAGGTCCTAGGGCCCAAAATCTCAGGAAATTATGCGGCACGACCTGCCAGAATAACTTAAGTCTACTGAGTTCCTGGTCTGCCTCCACGGGGCGAAGGTGGGGCAACGCTGAGCTCCAGCAGGGGTCCAGCGGCTAAATGACCAGATGTACAATGGTACACAACATTACACAGGTACAATACCCACACACTTTTAAATCTCTGGCATTCCCTGCAAACTGGTACACCTAGAAAGAAAGCAACGCGAAGATGGAGGAAACCCCTGATGCCGCATGAAAACAATATACCTTACACCTTACCAATCTTCCACGGAGATGGGAGAACCCCTGGTGCTGTTAGACAAGAACACACTGTACATTACCAATCTACCACATGGCAAAAGACAAATCTGTCACCTTCCTAAACTTCACCACCGATGCTGCTAACAACCGCTCTGTTGAGAAGCGAAGGCTTGCTACCTTTTTCAACAGAATTGGCAACAACAATGGACAGCCCCAAATAAAGGGGCCATAACAAAAAATTCATTCCGGACATCCGAACAACCTACCCGAAGTCTCCAACCTGGTTCTCCCCAGGTCTCCTGACGACCTATCTGCTGACAGGGCACGGCACCATCAGGGGAAAACTTATCATCCTGGGCCTCACCAACAACCCGTTCTGTTCCTGTGGCCAACTTCAATCATGAGAGCATCCGATGTACCAGTGCCCATCATATATGGACCTTCGGTGAATTCTGATATCAAAAATTCAATTCATCTCGGGACTCCTGGAACAACATCTCCTGGAATCAGAGGAAACCTATGCTGCATTTTCCAAATTCGCCGAAGATTCTCGCACCACCACAGAACCTTCTTGATTTAGTCCTTCCACCAATTTTCCCAGATGACACCTGTTCCGGGATCTGTGACACCAAAGGACAAGAGCTGTGACCTTCAGCTCCGCTGCTAAGACCACCTAGTGGTCTGAATTGGGTGCTCTTACCCGATTCACTTTAACTCCCTATTCCCTAGATGGAAAAGAATGGGTGGAGATGGTTCTCTGTCTTCTCCGCCGCCACCCCTTCTTTTCCCTTTGGTGGGGCATGGGCGTGCCCCACTGACCTGGGGTTGTCTTCTGTATTGGCCCAAACTTCTATCTTTACCCCCCAGCCTTCCGTCTCCCCTCCCTCTCTATATTTACAACTAGCGTCCAACCCATGTCAAAATTTACTGAGCCCAACACCCAACATTTTAATTTTAAATCACATAATGAATTTACGTATCTATATTCCTTTCGGCCAAATCCAAACCTAGTGTTTCCTTTTTTTTAATTTTTTTAAGGTCCTAGCCACTGAAATCTCAGGAAACTAGGTGGCAGGACCTGCCAGAGTAGTATACAAAAATTCCTGGGACCCTGACCTGCCTCCCCTGGTCATAGCATGACAAAATCTGGGCGCCCACCAGGGGTCCAACGGCTAAAAGGTCAGATGAACAACGGTACACAACACTACACTTTACACTATCCATACACTTTTAATTCTTTGACCCCTACAGTGTTCTGTATCACACTAAAATGTATGCTACGGGGAGATGGTGGAAACCCCTGGTACCGTTAGACCCTAAACGCACTATACACTATACCAATGAACAAAATTAAATGTTACATGACAATCGGAAGAATATTTTCCACAGGTTAACAAAAGGGGAAAAAAAAGAAAGGAAGGCAGAAAGTCAATTACACCACGTATTCTGGTGTGGTCACTCTTCAAATTACTAACTTGCCTAACGCCAGTGATCGTATGAGAACCGCGGCATTTAGCTTAGTACAATAGTCCGCTGTTTATGGAACCTGCAATATGTTTTCTTATGGCGACGGTCGCATTTTCATTGCGTTTTTTATCAATCCACGAACGAAATTACTGCCATCTGAAATCTACTTGGAGAGCGCCAAAGTAGTTTCACTTCAACAAGCTTTGAAACGGTGCCGTCTGGGTGGTGGTAGTGCCCACCGAAAATAAGTAACAATAGTCTTCTCTATTAGTGAATCGTTTCTTATTCAAGGTAGTGCAGTACAGGGTAAGTCGTTGTGAAGGTTGAGCACAATATAAGATTTGTGTTCAACCTTCATAATGTTTCATCTGAAGTGTGAAACGATGCCTTTCACACTACTATCGTAGTTTCTCTTTAAGAGTTGACTATGGTGTTATATAGATATAACATCCTTCATGAATAAGAGTTACTTTTCACTTTTCACTCATCCCATCTATTTTTCCAAGCTACAGCGAATTGGTGCATGAAGTTTTTCTTCTCAAATTTAAACAGAACAGCAGGATTACTTGTGATATCCATGATAGTAGTCGCTAAGACTTTCTTTAGTTTGTAAAACATATGCCACATGCATGTCCCCAACCAAAACGTGATGGGCTTTGTTAGACACTAAGTTCTGGACAAGCGATTGGTTTCCAACAGCATTGCTCATTGAATTTAGAGTAGCTTAGCCCGTATCTTCACTTGTTCAACTCGATGCACTCAAACTCCCAAAGCAAAATAAATTATAGGCAAAAATACAGCCTTGACATATAACCTCAAAATGTGTTTCTGAAGTTCCCATTCGGTTTTCGGTGCTCTAATTAGAGCAACAAAAATTTTCTTTTAAACTGTTGACATGGATCTGGAATCTAAAACGATTGTCAATAATTAAACTTAAATATTTTATGTGTTTAAGAAAAGGAACCTGCTCGGCATTTTTAAAATCTTTGGTGTTTGGATCCAATCTATTTTTAAATACCATAAGATATTTTGACGGTGAAACTTTCCGTTTATTTATATTTGCCCATTCTGATAAATCATCTATAAAATTTTGACTCTGACCGCTGTCATTTTTCTTGATATCTGTGGAACAAGGACAACTTGATCATCAGCATACGCAAATATAAACACATGTTCGAACTCTTTGGAAAACCACTGATCTAGAACCGTGTTCCAGAGAAGAAGTCCTAACACTGAGAAATACGACTGTAACTGTAATATGATAGATTCGGTGCTCTTACCAAAATTGCTCTTTCGTTTAAATAAGAGCTCATCATAGAAAATAGGTACCAGTCACACTTGACAAGACGAAGAAACCCGAGGGCGCTATCACTCCATATGCCAAAAGAACCCTCAAATGAGTGAAAATAACCCTCAAAATCAACAAAAATTGCCATCTCATACACAGCACTGCAATTTTCACAATAATTGTATATGGCCGAGATAACATCAACCGTATTGAGAATCGGAGCACATTACATTCTGTCGCATAATTGAAGGAATACGTTTAGCGAACAACTTTCCTAAATTTGCAAGTAACGATATGGGACGATAAGCTCTAGGACTGTCTTTTGGTTGTTAGGTTTCTGCAGAATTTTTAAAAGAGCCCATTTCCAAATCGTAGGAAACAAACCTTCCGAAAAAGCATTTAATGAACATATTTAAAATAATAATAGAAGGTGAAAAAAATTTCTAATAGCCTCGTTTCCTAACAAATCAACTCCTGATATTTCTTAGAATTTAATTTTCCATGTCAGCTGTTATGTCATTCTGTGTAAACAATCAACATCAGTTGAACCAAAATATTGACCATTTTGTTGAAGAATCAGTCTTTGCTCGGGAGAGTCCAAGGAAGAGAAATCTTCGGCCATCTTCGAGAAATAAGACTTACGTAATTGTTTCTATAGTGTTATGTCAATCCATAGTATCAATATAATTGATCTTTACCATATTATATGTCATGACAAATTAACTTACATGGACAGATCCTATAAATTTTACCCCAAGGCTCCGTGTTACCTGCGTGCCCCACAAGTGCACGCCAAGAAGCTAATCTCTGATCCATTATAGCAATATAAGATAAGCTTTACGCTTCATTCTGTATTCATATCGCAGAGTATCAACTTCCAGAGCAGAAAGATGTATACTTCTCTGAAAAGCCTTTCTAGCTGTATTTGTTTGACATCTTAAGGGCTCCAACTCATTGCTCCGAAGGGTTTGATATTTTCCTCCTAGCTGCCCAAGTTAAAGCTCTGTACAATGCAGATTGAACGTAGAATACATATTCTACGGAAGAAGGGACATTTAAGTTTTTTACAATATTTCATCAAAATAAAGTTTCAAAATATATATTTTTTAATTTATTCCGATTTATGGACGCATTGAAAACCTTTTGAGATCACCCAAATAAGTTGTAGTATTACTAGATCCCAATTTAATTTCAGAAGTAAGGGCACTGTTTTCGCGATTAAAAAGTTTTGTTTTTACATCTCGGTTTATAACATAATGATAAAGAGGAGGCGTTGATACTGTCACATCTAAGGCCTTCAGGAGCGCGAGTGTAGCAGCACATTTTGTTGAATGGACTGGGGTTGAAACCCGTGAATGCTAAATACGATTAACGTTTGCATTGAAGTATAACTGTATTGAAGTAGAACTATTATGGAGTTATACTTAAAAACTGTTTTGCCATCATTGCGTCACTTTTTGCCATTTGTAAGATTGAATTTTTGTGAACTCCACTGACCTGGTGGTCGTGCCCGAGTATAAACAAGAACAGTTTTTTTTTATTAGACTGACCATGCGTAGAAGAAAATATGTGAGTTTTACCAGCAAGATTGTGTATATGCTAATTAAAAGACGTTATAATTTCCTCCAAAAACTACCTCTAACATCATAAGATACTATGTAAAATCCTAGATTTAGCGTCTTGTGATTACATATTACTTTCGTCACATTAGAATTAGCAAGAATATCGTGAACTCTTTCCAGAATATGTAAAGTCTGTTTAAAATCCTCTGTAGAAGGAGAATATATTGAAATAACATATAAAGAAAAATCTCCAACTCAAATATAGTCTTGAAAAAAAGTCCAGAAATTCTAGTAACAGTGTAATTCTTGTTCAGCACAACAATAGCAGTTTTTGGTTTTACACTAGGGGAGAGCAGCATTTGGATTTACTGTTTAACAGCAGAAACATGTACAACTCTAGCAGTTTTTGGTTTGAAATCAGAAATATTAACAACTCTTGCAGCTTTTGGTTTAACATCAGAAACATGTACAACTCTAGCAGTTTTTGGTTTGAAATCAGAAATATTAACAACTCTTGCAGCTTTTGGTTTAACATCAGAAACATGAATAACCCTCGCACTCAAAAGAAATCCCACTACTTTGTAACTTGTTCCTCCTACCTTAGATGTAGCATAGGGTTCTTGCAAACAAATTACATCCACATTATTCAGCAGCATTTGGATTTACTGTTTAACAGCAGAAACATGTACAACTCTTGCAGTTTTTGGTTTGAAATCAGAAATATTAACAACTCTTGCAGTTTTTGGTTTAACATCAGAAACATGAATAACCCTCGCACTCAAAAGAAATTCCATTACTTTGTAACTTGTTCCTCCTACCTTAGATGTAGCATAGGGTTCTTGCAAACAAATTACATCCACATTATTCCCACTCTAGCGTCAGTTCGTGCGGCTGGTGCTCCATTATTGTGAATTTTAATGATCTTCTGCTCCTAGCTATGGAATTTTATATCCATATTTGTTTCTAAATTTGCCACTCGGAAGCACGCATTTCTTCATCATGATTACCCTGTTTCGTACCATAGCAACTGGCCTGAAGGGAAAAGAACGCAGAGTGTTTAGGTCCAAACCTAAACACTCTGCGTACATGCCCCTGCGGCAGAGCTTAACCTTCACTTTTCTCTGAAGAATGTTTTCCCCGTTCCCACTGGGAATTTGCTACTTAGTTAGAACAATAAGTATAAACTGATAATAGTGTCTGCGCGTATAGCACATAGTGTGCATAGTGTGCATAGTATTAGGGTCAGGCGCCACCTGTCGTTTCCCACATCTGCGCCATATGTTCGCTGTGAAGGAATACAGTACTACTGTAAATGCCAGAAAAGTGTTGTGTGTTGTATATGACATATTGCGTTAGGTTCTGTTGTGTGTCATGGCATTTGGCCGCAGGGCCCCTGGTGGGACTCCACGTTGCCCGCACACACAACTAGGAGGTAGCCAGTCTGCCCATCATTCTCTGGCTTGTCTCCGCCAGGGTCGCTAGAGCTTCCTGGATGGAGACAAAAAAAAAAAAAAAAAAAAGGTAGAGTCGGGGAAGTACAGAGTGTACGCAAGAAAGGAGGGTATAGCTAGAAATATGGAGGATGTAGGCGAAGGTATCCTCCAGGTTATCAATGGAGCAATAAGCGCCATCAGTTGAAAGGGGAACCCGGGAAGGACGATAAATAAGGCAGCAAAGGAGCCGTGTGCAAGTTGTCACTGAGGAATGAGGTGGCCCATACGCCAGTTGATCCTATCCAGGTTAAGATCGGTTGGTCAGTTAGGTAAGGATCAGATGTTTGGGTTGTTCCTATTTTGTTTTGGCAATAGGGTGCTCCGTCTTGTGAAGAGGGCTTGTGCAAACTTGGTAAACTCATAGTAGTAGTTTTCTTCTATGATGATAAGTGTTCATTTCCTTGAGTGTTATCTTGTATACGAGTAAACAGGATGCTGCGGAGGTCCTCATAGTGTTGACAGGTATATACTAGATGGTTCCAGTCTTCTATTTCACCACATGCACAGTAGGGGTTGTCAATGATTCCCATGGATGTTAATTTGTGGTTTATTGATCCGTGTCCAGTAATGAGGTAGGTGGTATAAAGACCAGGAGAAAACCAATTTGGAGATTTAGGAAATACGGCATTCACATACGGTATAAATTTCTTGGTGATTGGGCCCTTGTCGGTAGCAGTCCATCTATCCTGCCAGGTTTGAAGTAGTAGGATGGCAATTTTTTTCTTTTCCTGCCTGATTTCATTCAGGTTATCGATGGAGTGTCCAAGGATAGTTGCTGGTATACCCCTGGATAAACAGTAGTGGAGGCCCCTTCGAAGTGCGAGGTGCATTATGGCCACAGAAGCCTATACGCCAACAACTACCAAAAAAAAAAAAAAAAAAAAAAAAAAAACGTCCGCCCCTCCTGCAACTTTGCGAGGAGGGATACCAGATCAAAGGCAATACACTAGAATTCTTCAAGTCGCTACTAACGACCCGGGTCCTTCACCTGAAGGACCTTGGTCGTGTGAATAAAAAATCATTCACAAGGAAAGTCTGTGTAGGTGTTCCTCAGGGTGAAGTTTTTTCTGAGCTCCTTTTTACAACTGCTCTCCACCTATTCCTGTGGCAGCAAACGGAAATTATCAGTTATGAAGACGTTTTTCAACTGCTCTATCGGTTCCAATGGACGGCCCGATCTGATTTTGCTGCCGAAACCATCATTAACAGCCTTAAGAATCTTATTATATACCTAGCTCAGTTTTCACTTTGAGATAAATCCAAATAAATCAACACAAATGGTGTTTTCACTTAAATCAAACCGAACACAACTAAACCTAGAAATTAATGGAACCTCCATCACTCAAGTAACCAAGCACAGAGATCTCGGAGTTGTCTTCGACCTCAAACTCAGCTTCAAACACCATGTTGCAGACATTCACAGCAGGGTCTGCAGACCCAGATGGCCTGCCAAACAACACCGCCTTCATGTCACATAGCCCGAGTACACGCTCTGATATATAAACCGGTTTCTGCAGCCAGTGATCACCTACGAATCGGAAATATGGGCGTCAGCAACAAACACTACGCTAAAAACCATTGCATCTGATGAGTACTGGCTTCTTCAGTGGGTTCTATACAAACATAAATGCCACCCCTCCCACACACTTCAGAAATGACCAAACTTCTAAAATACAAAAAAAAGTCTCCGAACTTTTTTGCATCAATTAAAATGATAGTCGGTGAAATCAATATGCCAAGTTTTTGGTAGATGTGCAATTGGAGGATCCCCTCGAAAACCTTAAAAGCCCTCCCCTCTCTGCAGCCCGTGGCGTGGAGGCTCAGGATAGGTGACAGATTCCTGCCCATGGAGGTGCTCCACAACGTCCAGGAGATGGATGTGGACTACAAAAAGTTCTCAGAGGAAACTCGTACAGAAGATGCATCATGAGGGAACAGCTTTTGTCTTCTGCTGAGTGACTGCCATTATTTTTTCATCACGCTGTGTGTAGCATGAAAAAAGAATTGTGTTCTGCTATGAATTTCACGTGTTAATATATAATTTTTATATGTAATTATCCTTTTTTTTGTTTTTACCTAAGTTTTTTTTTTTTTTTTTTTAATTTTTCCTCTATTGGTCAATTTTACGTTAAACCCGTAGCATTGTTATGGGCATTGCATCAGATATCCATGTAACTAGTCACTGAATGCAATAAAGACAGAGAAATAGAGCGAAAGTAAAGATTTTTTTTATTTTTGTATTCCATATTGTTTGTGGACTCAAATTTTTTTCTTCTTTCCGATCAGGGTTTGTGCTCCATCCATCGGCTCCATGTATGGGGTCAAGGTTTGTGCTCCATCTATCGGCTCCATCTATTTTGGAAGATGAATATATATATATATATATATATATATATATATATATATATATATATATATATATTTTTTTTTTTTTTTTATTGCTATAGAGTTTATATTTTATTGCTATAGAGATATAAAGTTTCTGAATTTGATTTTCCTCTGCATTGAAATAAATTGATTTTTCTTCTTAAAAGTAATTTCCCAAAATTGTTTAAGATTTTTAAAACACTATTGGTTAGTTGTAAATTTTTAAAAAGTTATTTCTCTAGTGGCTAAGAAATGACATTTAAAAAACGTGCAGCTCCTCGTTAGCTCCAACTGTTTGAAAGCTGTAAATAAAAGTTGTGTTTGTCCGTTTTATTTTTTTTTTTTTCATACGAAAGTGTATATCCATGTGAATATCCTTAAAGTTCCTCTCTGTTGTTAATGCCTGAAATTAAAAAAAATGTGAAACTCCTCGTTGGCTCCAACTGTTCGAAAGCTCTAAATAAAAGTTGTTTGTCACAAGCACAACACAAAAAAATTGTGGCCTTGCACTGATTGTGTTTTTCTAAAAAGTACTAAGACATTAGTATCTATTATCAATAGTTTAACAATTAAAACTCATTTTTCTCTTTGAATAATAATACTAAGACACAGATACAATTTCCAAAAGAATAATTTTTATTGAAAAGTAGATTTTTTTTTAATAATAATATATGCACACTAACCTAAATAAGGTTGAGTTTTGTACCCATCATCCGTTGTAACAGTATCTACACTCTGGTCACTCCAGATGATGGGTACAGTCGAGGCACCCGACGTAGAAAAGGCGCTTTCGTCATTGGCATAGGAATTCCACGGGACTTCATCTGCCTTATCTTCTTCGTGTTCACCGACAAAAATGATGTCAGATGAATGTACATGAAGCTCACGATCGGCGTATTACGAAGCTAGAAATACTTCTGATGCCGACCGGAAGATATTGGAGAAAGATATGTCGGCTTTGTAAGATTCACCGGAAAGATACAAAATTGTAGGGGCCGAAACTTCCACAGTAGTTTCCCCCAGAAATACGGCTATCATCTGTGACCGAGATGAATTGGGGCGTTGGTGCAAGGCTGAGTAGAACTAACGGATGTTGGACATCTCATTTTAGGAAAAATTGTACAGTTTTCTCAGGCAAAACATTCAGTGTCTTCAGCAATCTGCAAAAGGTCTATGTCGCTGCGGGACAACCAAATGCTGAAGCACTCTGACCTGTCACTACTATTGCTGCCTTCGCCGAACACAAACTATAACTACACGACATTGTAAAAGTAAGCATAGAAAAACGTGAGAGCAACATGAAGAGAGTGCCACCAAAATTAACCCTCTCAACCCCAAGCAAATTCAAATGTTAGCTCAATACAACCAAGCAGCTTGGCGAGAAAGCTGAAAATTTAGAGTATGGGATGTGTTTAATATGCTAAATTGACAAAATTATATATAAATAATTTAAAATTTTTCGTCAAATACTTAGTTTTATATAAATATTGGAACGATACTGAGTCGGCAAACCTGTTTTGAGGACAGGTGACATTACGTTTAAATACATCTGGAAAAATCGGAATCTCTCGCTACCCTATTTTTAACCAGAATTTGAGCTAATGGCAAAATTATTACAGGAAACTGGAAGAGAAAGAGATATAGAAACAAAAATATATGTAGAAAGAAGTATACTGTATATTCTCATATCTAAAATAAGTGCTACGCAAGAACGATTTTCAGCCCACTGAACTATAAAAATTTGTCTTCCTGTGTTTTGGAATTAGAAACAAATATAATAAAACAGTATCGGATGAAAATAATAAGACAGTATTTAGAAATTTTCAAATTTGAGAAAAAAAACGAATTTTATTGATTTTTATTGTTACTTTAAAATGAAAGAATTAATGACCACGAAGGTAATTAATTCCAGATATCCAGAAAATACGGATTACCAGCAAGAATTACTGAGTTAAGCTACTGCTCATTCTAATAGAAGCAGTGCAAGAATCATTTTTGCCTCTGCCAATCTTTTAGTCTTTGTATCCCCCCAAGCTAGCAGTTTTCCGACCCAACTAACACTCTCTCGATAGCATCAGCAAATATTCTTGCACCCTTTCTATTTAAGTGTACCCCATCCCTATAGAAGCAGTCTCTCCCGTCAACAAGCACAAACCAGGCTGAAAAAAATTTTACCCCTTGAGCCTTGCACAATCTCTCCAGGGCTGAATTGATCAACAAGGCTCTCATCATATACTCCCGCCTATCATGTCTGGGCAGAATTGCATACACTTTCACATTCAACCCTAACTCGCGACTTTTTTTCAACATTGACCTGTACTTGTTGAGTAAATCTGCAGATCTCTTACTCTTAATGTCATTAGTTCCAAAGTGTGCAACAACCTCACCTTTTGTGCCCTTAAAAGATGATATCTGCTCTACAATCATCAACTTTTGTCCCTGGCAGACGTACCCTGATCCTAATGGAAGCATGTTTAGCTTCCATTAAGAGCTACAATTGAGAAACATAGGAAATCACTGGTGTATTGAGATCAACCGTCTCAAAAGTTTTTTTTTTTTTAGTACCAACCACGGTACTAAGTACCTATAGTACTTAGTACCGTGCTTGGGTTGGAGGTTGAGAAGACGAAAGAAGATATTTGTTGACATTGGACTTGAACTTCTGTAGACTAATTTTCAGGAAATACGTATGAAAGATGGTTGTTCCAGAAAACGGCAGTTGAATGAATAAACGAGGAAGATGAAAAGTTGTTTCTGTGAGTTCGAAGTTGGACAGTAAATGGATGTTGACTGGTGGCGGCACGTGTTCGGACTGTTTAGTAAGAGAGAGCAGGAATTATAGAAGCCAGTTCAGAAGAACAGTGCCCATGGAAATATCTGCAGCAGAAACAGTACGTCTATGAGATAGCGAGTGGAGAGACTCTGTTAGAGATGAATTATTAATTAACCTAACTGCCCTCTTCTGAACGGAATCAAGAAGCCTGAGAGAGGTTTTGGGGGCACCATCCCAGATGTGGGATAATATTCCATGGTATGGCGGATTCGCGATTTGTAAAGAGTGAATAACTGTTTGGAAGAAAAGTAACGCCGAGAGCGAAAGAGAAAACCAAGTTTTTTTAGATGCAGAGGAAGCAATATTTGTAATGTGCTTGTGCCAAGAGAGATTAGAAGTCAGGGTAATCCCTAAAAGAGATATATCCTTTTGCCTAGAAATCTACTCCCATCACCGACAGCAGACCATGCCTAATTCTCCAGATCCGGTGGAATAGATCATGTGATCTGACGTGTCTCCATATATGCTTTTTACATAAATGGTAGGATAAAAGTGTGGTTGAATCTGAACGTCATCGAGCTATGCTACCAGGCTCTCTCATGTCAACCACTCAAGGGCAGGATAGGGTACAGGATACCAAATATATCCTGAGTGATACCAAAGATAAGCATAGGAGCAGAGAATCCTTTTTGCCAGATATGAGTGGATGATGAAAGGAGAATGCAACTTTGAAAGGAAGGCCTGTGGCAGAAAGGGTATACTCCAAGAATGCAGTTTTTTGAAAGCGAATGTTTCTTTGAAATAGAAGCTCTAAGAAGTTCTGTGCAAAAAGTGGCTGAAGTATTTAATTTGTGCAAAGAAAGATCTGTTTCCAACCCCACTATCCAGGGAGAGTTTAAGAATATGACATTTTATCGTCGTCTTCCTGTAGGGAAGCCACTGCATTCTGTGAAATATCAAGTGATTCAACTGAGGTGGTACTCCCAGCACCGAGAGCAGCCCATGCCTAATTCTCCAGATCCGGTGGAATAGATGATGTGATCTGACGTGTCTCCATATATGCTTTTTACATAAATGGTAGGATAAAAGTGTGGTTGAATCTGAACCTCATCGAGCTATGCTACCAGGCTCTCTCATGGCAACCACTCAAGGGCAGGATAGGGTACAGGATATGGTCTGTTTGTATGAACCAGGTCCACTCGTACCGTTAAAAGGACGCATTATCTACAATTTGTATACCAGTATTTACTCAAAACGTTCAGTCGTATCAGGCAAACTTGAACTTGCAATACTCCATTTTTACCTGGATTGCAATAGATTTCAAGATGTAAACACAACTAGCAACTATACACTATGCAATACTCTTATCTGAATAGTTCGATGAACATTCCAGGATTCCCAACATTTACTATTACCGCCTAATTCTCCAGATCGATAAACAACTGAGACTCTTTGGGATATGATGGAAAGGGCAGTTTGGCTTCGCAGTTCACAAATAATCTGATGGAAGACTAGTGAAATTTGGAGCTAGACTCCTTCAGATTCCTAGTGCAATGGACAACACAACATATGTGTGATCAAATGCAGGAATAAGGTGGTCCTATTAGCTATTGCATAAACAATTTTAATTTCTTTTTATCACTGAGTACAGTTTATTAATGTTTTAAATTTTTGCTGGAGTACATTAATTATCATATATAATTTTTATATTTTAATAAAATATTTGAAAACTCAAAAATGCTAAATATTCGGCAATCATTTTTAATGAAACAAGTCTTTTATTAATTACACGCGGAATATGAACAGTTATAAACATTAGTTACATTAGAAAACATTATAAAATATTAGTTACATTCATTTCTAGTTTACAAAAATGTTCAGGTAGAATTATTAGTAATTGCCTATATGTAAACATATGTCCTAATATATTAAGTATACAAATATTTTCAAACTAAACATGTACATATGTTTGTTTTGAAAATACACTGTTTATACACTGTCAGCCAAACATTTTGACCAACAATAGTACAGTACAAATAATTTGAATATAGTACAGGCTGTTTGTACAACATACACTTTTACTAACTCTAAAAATCACTTTCTTCTCTTAAAACATCCTCTTAAAAATATCTAATTTCCTAATGCGAACAAATAAAATCGAAAAGTTAAAAACATATTGCATTTTTAGTAAAATTTTATTAGTTAATTTTAAAATCAAAATGAATTATATAAATTGATTTATTTTTTCCAATAAGAATTGATTTATTTTTTCCAATATGAATTGATTTAGTTTTTCCAATATGTTGCATAGCATTAATTAATTTCCTCTTTTATTGTTAGTTGATGAAATAGTTTTAAAAAATTTAACATGTAGAAACACTTTTAAAGTATTCTATACTTTTAAATTATTTTTATTATTAGTGAGGATTACAATTATTTTTTATACATAAATGGAATTTGAATTTGAAATTTTTAAATATTTTTTATTGGATAAGGAGTATCAACGTCTATATCTTTTAATTTTTTCACTTAGTGTTATTGAAACTGGCCAATTTAGTTAGTTTTCAAATTCTATTCGCAAAAAAATTAAAATAAACATTTTTAATTTATTTAAAAATGTGTTTTCATAAATGGAAAGAAAATTCTGAAAGAAAAAAACTGAATTTAACATATGTCATCCTCATTTAATATTATTGTAAATCATATTAAATATGATTTAAATCATTATATATGCTTGTATGAAAGCAGAATGATATAAAATGAATCTTCAAGAAAACACTGTAGGAAAAGAACAAATAACGAAATTTTAAAATATTTTATTGAAATATAATAAAATTGAGGAATTACGGGAAATTGTTAATCATTTTAACCAAAAAATGTGAGACAATTCAAGTGCTAAATAATCAAAATTAAAATTTTAACTTAATTTTATATGAAAAAAAATCTATGTGATGAATTATGACTTGTTAAGAAGTTAAAAAATATTTGTATTCATTACAAATTCATTGTATATAGAGATTTAAATAGAAAAATTTATTAATTTTATAATGTGAAAAATATTTACTGTGTAACAATAACAATATATTCTTGAAAATAAAAATACCAGACAATTGTAGAGAGAGACATGGATTTTGTGGAAAGATGAGCAAAAGAAAGAGTCAAGGTTTAATGAAATTTATAATGAATGAAAGAAAAGAGAACAGATAAATAAGTAATAGCAGAGAAATATATTTTTTTATTTTGTGCTGATGAAATGTTTCCTAAAAGCAAAACAAAAATGTTTCATAAAATATGAAATGTAATAAAAAATATGATTCATAAAAGCTTGATGAACACAATGAAAGCTTTACTAAAAGAGCTACACTTAGTAAGTTTAATGAAATTCAAGAAAGCGAAACTAGCTCATAAAAGTACATTAAATCTTATCTTACTAGAAATTCAAAAGATGAATTTGATCCTCTAATATACTGTTAGAAAATAAAAAGAGATATTATCATTAAACATTAGAAAAAAATTTCACAGCAAATAATATTCAAAGTTAATATAAAGCAACCAGTTGAAATTTGTAAACAAGATGAAATGTGTTGTGAATTCATTTCGAATTGGGAATATTAGAAGTTTACCACGAAATAATTTAAAGGATTATTATAATTCAGTTTTGAATGAAATGCATAGAAAAAATATGCAAATAACATTTGAAAGCTTTGAAGTCTTAATTCAAAATAATGTGATCCTTTAAGATGAAGTTCTTACATTGATTTAACTAATATAAGTTAAAAAGCTATTGCTAATTTGAAAAAAATCAAGATAATGTTTAAAATGGTCTATCTTAGCTACTTTAACCCAGTATGAAAAATCAACAAAAATTTAAAATTATAGAAACTCTGAAAATGAATTAAATTTTAATGGTATTAGATATCCTTTTTTCACTAGATAATTCCTAAATTTGAAAATCCAAACACTACTTCTATTAATGTTCATCATTATGAAAATGGTTAAATATTTATTTTCAGGATACCTAAAAATAAATTAGATAAACACATCAATCTATTTTATATGAAAGAACGAATTGCACTGGAAAATAACAGTTTTCTTAATGAACAATATTGTTTGATTAAAATATATTTGGATTAGTAACATCACAATTGACTGAATGTAAAAAAAATATATGCGATGTGCTTAATTTATTTTTATTTGGAGGTAAAATTAAAATAACACAAAAAGTGTTATTTTAATTTTGAACATAAACCTGTTCAAATTAAAATGCCTGAATCTGTAAGTGAATATTTCAAAACTGTTAACTGTTTTTTTTAATTCTATTTGTTATTTATGAAGAATTTTAAAGTATCACTGAAATAGATATCTGCTAGTCCAATTCCTAATCTTCCTATGCATTTAATTATTATCAAAAACATAAACCAATGAATTTTGTTTAATACATAAAATTTGTTAAAGATATGATATGAAGAGCTTGGTTATATAGAGGAGTGATGCTCCTAAAGTATTTATAATATACTTTGTTGAAGATGTATAAATAATATTTAGAATCTGTAATATAAAAGTGAATATGTTAAACCTTTAAAGACCAATTGAATTATCATAATATAATTATTTTGTTCATGTTTGTCGGTTTGAAATTTCCAGTGAGTGTGAAAAGGTAAACGAGAGAATTTTTACAGAAATACAGAGATTGTAATAATTTAAAAGAATACTTTAGAGAAGCAGCTCATGATTGTTGCAATTTAAATATAAAATTCTCGATTTTTATTCCAGTATTTATTCATAAAGGAATTATATTTTTAATGATAGCCTCAGGGTAATTGCAAAGAATGGAAAAACACATTGGTTTTAAAAGAGAAATTATTTTCAAAGATAATTAGATGATGAAAAATTCTAAGTAATGAATAAGAAATCATACACTATTTTAAGATTCTTTTATATTTATGGTTTGGATAAATTGTATTTGGATTTGGATAATTTATGGTTTGGATAAACTTCTGGTAATCTTAAAAATTCAATGGTACAGAAATCTTTTTCTTTTAACAAATATTTCCTCATATTTGTTACTAGCTATAATTTTTTGCTTTCCATTTAGCTGGAGAAACATCTTTGTAAAGTAGAAATTTTACTTTAATTATGGTTGCTACTATATCAATACTATACCACGATAGAAATAGAAAGTCCAGGAACATCGGGACTCAAATGGAAATGCCTGCATGCCTTTCCAGTGTGAGTCGCCACTTTGTCGTCTGCATAGCCTGTGGCATGTATTCTGCGGCTGGTCTAGTAGACAGAACTAGCTCACCTGGCGATTCTTTTCTTTGCAGCCGATGTAATAAGTGTATCGATCTCAAATTACGGCTTGGTGCGTTACGAGAAAAATTTGAGTTACTAAAAAATCAAGTACATACCCTAGAAACAAATGTAACTGGAAGCTTGTTAGGGCCTCGAGTATCTCCTGACCTGCCAAGTGACGCACCCTCCCCTGGGTCCTAGAAAAGAATAATCAAGTGCAGACTGCCCTGGTGATTTGGAAGATGATTTGGTTTTAGCGGGAGACTCTATTGTCAGGCAAATGGGTAATATTTTTTTGAGATAAAGATAGGTAGTCCAGAACCACAGTGTGTTTGCAAGGAGCAACAATTGATGATGTAACCCAGGACCGGCGTAAGGCACGATAGAGCTGTTCCCACGAACAGAGCGCCAAAATTTAGGGGAGCAAAATACCCCTAAAATTCACTGATGTGCTGTAAATTTCAAGTCGGAGAGTGCGCACCAAAAATTTCGCACGTAGCGCTGATAGACCTTGGACGCTTCTAATGTTACCATCAGATTGTCAGATTTTAAGGAAGGTAAAGACAGAATTATTATTCCTGTTGGGACTAACGATATTCAATATGTACATGACTTGACCATCTGTTTGATAAATACAGGATTATGCTGGAAAAATGCTGCAAGTTAGGTAAAAATGTGTTTGTTGTTATTTTGGTTTTTAGGAGCATTAGAAACTAAGGCCATATTGCTCCGGGATATGCGGTGGTCATTCCCTGATCCTTCTGCATCCTCCGTATTTGGTGGTGACGGGCTCGAACCCGTAAAAATGTTTGTGTCTGTAATTCTTCTCAGCCACAATAGGATGGACTCAAAAGACTGTAGGCGGGAAAATTTTTATCAGCGTGTTTCGTATTTGTAGGTCCAAGGAATCTATTTTGTAGAGATGGTATTTAATTGAACAAAGGTGGCACAAGGATTTTGCCACTATCATTTAAAATAACCTATGGGTCCAGGGAAATTGTTAATTAGTGTTGAAAAGGGTAATTTAGATCCATGTTTATCGAATGATAACTGTAAAAGTAATGCTTGCACTCACCTCATTAATTCTTGTTTGTTGACACAACAGCCGATGTTGATAAGATGTTCTGAGGGTAGCGATGTTTCAAATGAAGAAGGAGAAGATAAAGGTTGGGATGCAAACCTAAATAATTTCAAGGAGTGTGTGAGCGTATTATACTATAGAAGATTACTTAGTCTCAACTGTGTCTACAGTAATGTCAGGAGTGGTGTCAATAAAATGGCTGAATTTAAATCCTAGTTAGGACAACTAATGCTGATATAATAGCGCTATTAAACTATTAAACTATACACCAGCCGGTATTCAAATAAACAAATTCCAATCCTGCAACTAAAACACTTTATTTACAATAAAATAAAATAAAATAAAATACGAGCGTATAAAATGAAATTAAATGAAATAAAATAAAATATATAGTAGTCTAAAACTGATGTGATTTAATTTACAATAAAATACAAAAAATATAAAATATATAAAATATGATAATAAAAGCGATAAAAACAGTTAATAAAATACCGTAACAACTGTAGCTTTTAGATCTGCTATTGGATCTGCTATATAAGCTTTTGGATCTACTATTTAAGGATGTGCCGCACAGCAGAAATATGCTGTTGAGAAAGGAGATCGCTATCTCCGAAAGCTACAGTTGTTACGGTATTTTATTAACTGTTTTTATCGCTTTTATTATCATATTTTATATATATATATTATATTTTATATATTTTTTATATTTTTTGTATTTTATTGTAAATTAAATCACATCAGTTTTAGATTACTATATATTTTATTTCATTTAATTTCATTTTATACGCTCGTATTTTATTTTATTTTATTTTATTGTAAATAAAGTGTTTTAGTTGCAGGATTGGAATTTGTTTATTTGAATACCGGCTGGTGTAAAGTTTAATTGTTCAATATGAATTGTCCCAGCCTTGTAGGCCTATTTAGAGATAATAGGGCTAACAGAAACGTGGCCCACTCAAAAATTGGTGATGACGAGCTACGGCGTGTATAATGCATTTAGGAAAGATATGGAAGATAGCAGGGATTGAGAAGTCATGCTTCTTATCAAAAGCCACCTGCGCGCGAAAAGAGCGTTTTTTGAGTCTTAAGTTATGTCTGCCAGCATATAATCTGTGTAGTGTGAGTTAGTTGAAAGCGAAGGAACAATGAGAGTGGGAGTAAGCTGCAGACCAAAAGATTGTTAAGACGAGACTCTCGTCTTCTGACGAGGGTGTGGGAAAGACTTAGATAACCCAGCGGAAGAATTGAACAAGTACTTTTCTTTGGTCTTTACTGAAGATCCTTCATGCAAAGAAGAGGCTGTGCACGTGAGGCTGAGCCATATGAAATTAGTGACGTTGTAATTAGAGATGATTGTATATTATAAAAATTTCTGAGCATAAAGGCAAGTAAGGTTCCCGGAGACAATGGCATATACCTTATAGTTTTGAGAGTGAGCACGAGGGGGTGAACTGAACCATTGAGGTTAATTATGAGGGCATCTTTGGACTCAGGGGAAATTTCTTTGGATTGGAGAAGTGCCAATTATAAAAGCCAATATATAAAAGTTGTTCGAAGAGTGAAGTTCGTAATTACAGGCTGGTCAGTCTGTCTTCAGTGCTAGTAAAAAATGTTAGAGTCAATGATTAAGGGTGCAATCCAGGGACATTTAGATATATATGGCATTCTGAAGGGCACACAGCTCATGCTTAGTTAAGCATGATTTATCGTGCTTAACTAAATTACTAGGCTATTTTTGACACAGTTACTCATGAGCTGGATTTAGGGAACAATTTCAACATAGTTTGCATTTTAGCATTAGCAGAGGCATGCAAGAAAGCAAGATTATATAGCATCAGCCAAATAAAAAATAAAAAAGAATCCCATTTCACCCATCCATTCACTACAAAAGTTTGTCTAGTTCAGCCTTGAACTTATTTAAGTTGTTGATCTCCATTACAACAGATGGAAGTGTGTTCCAACTATCAACCACCCAGTGGCTAAAGGCAAATTTCCGCACATCTATTCTACAATTATCATTCCTCAATTTGAGTTTATGTCCCATCAGGTGAGTAATTGTGCAAGAGGAAGAATCCAAACAGCATTCAACTCGCTTAAACCATTCAAGGCCTTATACAGCACCTCAATTAGATCACAACACAGGTGTCTAGTCTCCAGAAGTTGATATTTGCAGAAATTAAGCAATTCTTGGAAACAGCAACCCTTTGTTCCACTCACCAAACTCGTTACCCTTCTCTGTACTCGTTCCAGCAGTTCCACATCTTTCCTAAAATAAGGCCTCCAGACCTATATACAGTAGTCAAGGTGTGGCCTGACATCAGTGTCTTATACGAGGGGACAATCACTCCCTTACCCCTGCTAGCAAAATTCCTGTGTATCATTAACATGACACCATGAGCTACTCTTGCCGCCTGTCTGCACTGCTCAGAAAATTTTAATCTGAATGCACAATTGCTTTCAGGTCCTTTTCATTCCCCACTACCCTGAGTTTAGTAACACCCAGTTGATATGTTATTCTGGAGTACTGCTACCCATAATCAGTACTTTACATTTGTCAATGTTAAACTTCAGTTGCCACCTCTCATCCCATCTGCTCAACTTTTCGAGATCCTGTTGCAGTAGCGTATTATCATTACTGTCATTAACAACCCTGCTAACCTACGTATCGCCTGCAAACTTAGACATTAACCGTAATATACCTTCATCGATATCATTGATAAATACTGAAAACAACAATGGGCCCAACACTGAACTCCTGAGTACTCCACCAATAACATTAGTTCAGGAAGAGCAGTGTCCATTGATAACCACTCTCTGTCTTCTCCCACTCAACCATCCTTTTTCCATTGTAGAAACTGGCCCTTAATGCCCTACTGCACCAATTTATACAGTAGTCTTCCATGTGTCACAGCATCAAGTGTTCCTAAAATCCAAGTATATGATATCAAACTTATTTCTTTTGTGATCACATCATAGTATCCAATAAAATTTGTCATCATAGTATCCAATAAAATAAAATTTGTCATTAACAACCCTGCTAACCTACGTATCGCCTGCAAACTTAGACATTAACCGTAATATACCTTCATCGATATCATTGATAAATACTGAAAACAACAATGGGCCCAACACTGAACTCCTGAGTACTCCACCAATAACATTAGTTCAGGAAGAGCAGTGTCCATTGATAACCACTCTCTGTCTTCTCCCACTCAACCATCCTTTTTCCATTGTAGAAACTGGCCCTTAATGCCCTACTGCACCAATTTATACAGTAGTCTTCCATGTGTCACAGCATCAAGTGTTCCTAAAATCCAAGTATATGATATCAAACTTATTTCTTTTGTGATCACATCATAGTATCCAATAAAATTTGTCAGCTAAGACTTCCCCTTAACAAACCCATGCTGTGTCTGAACTGTAACTATAGTCTTGTCTAGAAGATCCTGTATCGCTTCCTTAAACTGTGACTCCGTTATTTTTCCTGGAACGGAAGTTAGACTAACAGGTGTGTAATTACTCGTCTCACCATTTGATTCCCCTTTTTGAATTGGGGACACATTTTCACATCTCCAGTCAATGAGGACCATCCCTGAATCCAAGAACGCTTTCATAATTATGACTAAAGGTTTGCTTACTTCATTTCCTGCTTCCTTTACTATAACTGAATAGATCCCATGTACCACAGGTGCCTTTCTTATGTTCAATTTCAATAATTTCTCCTACACTTTACCCTCAGTTATTGCAAAATCACTAAGCACCCTGTTACAGTTTGATAAACTTCTTGCATTCTCCTCCCTTAATAACTCCTCATGTGCTAATCTAGGTGCTAAATACTCATGCAGTTTGTCAGCTACCTCAGCAGGTTCATCAACAATTGAACCGTCGATGTCAAGTGCTCCAATCTGATTCATTCCCTTCCTTCTAGACTCTACATAAGTAAAGAAGACTTTACTGTTTTTCTTTGCATTGACTGCCAAAGATTTCTCGTAATCTGCCTTTGCTTTCCTAACGTCCTTTGTGACTTGGTTACAAATTATCTACCATAGGCATCTATGTCTCCTGATAATTTATATGCGTCCCATGTATTTTTCTTTTCTGCTATGAGTCTCGTTAGGTAATCTGACTTCGATTTAGGCCTAAACCTTGAACACAATTTCTTAGTTGGCATGAAGACCCTAGTAGCTTCGAATTCCAGATTAGTTTATAAATTCTTTCCATTTAGAATTTGCTGTTGGTAACATCATTAGTTGGTCCCGCTGTATAGAATTTAAAAAAAAAAAAACAACCTCTGATATCACTGTAGTCACCTTTACGAAAGCAAAAACCCTTCCCTTTACCACTGATGGTAGTTACATCTTTAATTAAATCCCACATCAGTTCATTGTGATCTGTGGCAGTCTGTCTGAACCAGACAGCAGACTGTTACCTGTCTGTCTGGTTCCTCTGTCTGCAGGTTCTTTGGATTATTTGGATTTTAGCAAAGAATTTTACTTCAGCCCTCATGAGAGGTTACTGAACAAGTTTGAACTAGGATTACTGGTAAGATTCTGAAATGGAAATGGATTGCTGGGTGGCTGCAGCGCAGAAGGCATAGGGTTGTGATTAATGGATATTCTTCAGTTTGGGGTAACATCACGAGAGGGGTTCCTCAAGGATCGTTACTTGGACCAGTATTCTTTCTCATTTTCATAATTAACATTGATGAAGAGATAGAAGGTGTGACGTAAAAATTGGCAGAGTCGCTAATGATCAATGCCAACTGTCTAATGATCAGTGCTTTCAGGATTACTTGAACAGACTTCAAAAATGGTTAGAGAAGTGGCAGCTATGTTTTCATGCTGCTAAATGCAATGTTGGTGCTAAACGCACTTGGTAAATAGCAACCTACAAATCAATTATTCACTTGTTAGGTTTAATTAAAATCTGCGGAGGAGAAGGAAAGGGATCTGGGAGTTACAACACAGGCAGATATGATTGGTGTAAACAGGCAGCCAGGAGAGCCAATGGTGTCCTAGCGATGATGTGTCGACCACTATGATCTAAAGACAGCGATGTCATACCTGAGGTGGTATATCAGACCCTGATTATGTGGGCTACAGAACCTCGCAACCAGGCACCTCAGAGGTTACCAGATTGAAGTTTATAAGGCTCTGACAGGGATAAGTAAAATTAATGAAGGTAGAATTCTCACAGTCATAAAGAATTCCAGAACTAGGAATCATAAATTCAAATGACAGTGGTCGAGGTTTAGATTGGATTGTGGGAAGGTTTGTTTTGGCCAGCGAGTCATTGATTGCTGGAACAAGTTACCCTTCGCAGATAGTTGAGGCTGCCAATTTGAGTAAATGCAAAGGTCAACTGGATATTAACCTGTTTGAGAAGGGAAGCAAATAATTTGTATTTTCTTATTTATTTATTTATTTATTATATTTTTTTGACATTTCAGCAAAAGCCTGGGGCTTCCTAGCACTCTATGGCAAATACTATACTATTACTATCTAGTCTTGAAATGATGTATTATTATTTAGGAAAATATTAAACACATAATTTACTCTCACCTGTGATTCTCATTAGCATTTAAATCAGGTGTAAATTTTATAAACATATAGATTTGGAAATTAACATCAGCATGGAATATTTTAAAGGATTCTAGTTTTAAAACAGATTTTTTTACATATTGATGTGTGTTTTCAGTAAATAGCACATCTAATTCCAAGTTGCTGTAACAATGTTGCATTTCCAATCCAAATATTTGAAATTATTTTGTTTCTCATTCTGAAATTGGAACACCTTATAAATTGACACAAATAACATGTGGTAAATATTTCTTATAACACATATGAGTCATTATCAATGTATCTTATATAATTAAAATATCAAATTTGCTGTAGAAATAGCATCCACCATATTACCATTGACTAGTAGTAAATTTCGCATAATGATATTCCTAATCTGGTTTCCTCAATATATTAGTTATATATTTCAGAAAACATAGTAACAGGCATTAGTTTTTTTTTTTTATTTTTAACCTTAGAGGATTTTTTAAAATTATTTAAAATGAAATGTCTGAGATTTTTAAGCATTTTAAACGTCTTTGAAATTTTATTTTAATCATATATATATATATATATATTTTTTATTAATTTGCAGCTGGCCTAATCAACCATGTTCTTTTATTGATCCTTTTTATGAATCCACTTGTCAACAGCGATTTAGTGTTCATCGACTTTTGGCTGTCTATCCTTATGAGCCAAATCGTAGTCCTGTTGTAGCACTATTCAAATTTCCTGCCGGCTGTGCTTGTAGAGTTGATCCTATTAGAAAGAATAATGTTAGGAAATGAAATTGATTGTAATAAATATCTGCTGAAGAACTTTTTTCATCTTATTACAGTTATTTACACCTAATACATCAAAAGATATTCCTAATATGCATGGTGTTTTCAGCATTTGGAATCATTTATTGATTTTAAGTGATTTTAAGTAATATATAGTTAGTTTATTATAAAATGTGTTTAAGTGAAGTGGATTTTAAGTGTAAATAACGATGATCACATTTCTGCTAGGTGTTTAATAGAAAATAGAAAATCGACAGTCATTATTAGTTCAAATTATAATTTGAACTAATAATGACTTTTAAATTTGAACTAATAATAACTTTGTAATTTTACTTAACCAGTGACTAAGTAAATTTGGCAACAAACGGACTTAGCAATTTTACAATACAATGAATTCTGAACTAAATATTGAGACAAGTGTCAAGATATCTAAAATTATTTTTATAATCTTTCACTGCACTGCTATCCTTATCATCCCATCTTATCATCATAAAACAGATAGTAAAAAAATGCAGTATTTTTTCCCGTTTATCAGTTATGGATAAATCAAGTAATATAAAACATTATAAAATATAACACAAAATATAAAAATTATGTTCAACTATAAAGCAATTCATATTTTTTTTATTTAATAATATATAATTGTTTCTTTATGAAGTATTCATCACCATATTATTGTTTAATACCGTTCAAATTACTTAAAAGAAAAATCAGAGAGATAATGAGAAATTTTGAAGAAATTTTCGAAATAATTTAATTTACATTTACAATAAACTTAAAAAATATACAAGTCCATACCATATTTCACATACATATCATAATGTATTTTATGCATATCCCAAGTTAGAAAAGACCATTTTCACTCATTTATGAAAAAGTCGAAATGTAGAAGTTAGACTGAAAGTTGAAATAATACTTATAAATTCATATTTATTATGCAAATGTTAATATATAATCTGTAAGGGTCCCCTTGCTACCTGATGTTAAGAAACATGGATGTTCAGGAATTGATACTGAAACACCCACCATTTTTCCAAGTTTCTGAAAAAAAAAAAAGGATTTTTATTTGCTTGATTTCTTCAGTGAACACATATACATGCAGAAGACCTCACAAGTCTCAACTGAAAAAATCTTTTAAGATATCCATATATCGCATTTAAAAAAAAAAACAAATTCTTTAATCTTTATAAAATTCTGGTTTCAGCACGTGATCTTTCACCACTCACTTGCAATAATAATGAAATGTAAATATTTAATTTGAATGAAAACTAGGGGGCTTCGCCACTGCTCGCTGCACTCGCTTCTTTCGATAAAATAAAATAAAATACTTACAGCAGCTTTCGATACTGTGTGTGTCTCTTGCTCAGCTATGAATACGTAAATACGTTGCATACGGAAATCAAGAATGGTACTGCGTGGTAATGCTAGATAAACAAAGCGCGTGCAAGATTTAAATGTACTACATTATATTTAAATGTACGGCATTATATTTAAATGTATCAGTTTATGCATAGCATTTACATAACATAAAAAAAGAATCTAGCATGACCACGCTAAAACAGAGACTTGTTTTACCACAGTCAAACAAGCTCCTGTTGCGTATTTTAGTATTTGTTACGTACCTAACGTAACCCTCATCCCTCTTCTCCCATTGGTTGAATAAAAATCACTAGGAGGAAAATTATTTTAATCTATAGAAAGACATTAATTTCAAATTTCGTTCTTGATATTTTCTATTTTCACTATTCAAGACTTGCCGATAATTGTAAATAGTGGTCTTTGTGCAACCACTATTTATAATTACGATATAAAAATAGAACAGTTTTTATATAGAATATAAAAATAATTACCATATAAAAATATAAACGGGTTACATTAATTAATAATTAATAATTAATATTATTTATTATAATTAATATAATTAGTAATTTTATTAACTCACAAACAACTGAAAAGTAGTGAAAATGTATTATTACATATTTAAATGTATTAGAATATATTAACAGGAAAATAAACCATTATGCATAAAATAGAAGAAATTATATAATTAAAATCCAATAAGATTTAATTAATAAAAAGATGTTGCAAGTTCATATCAAACGGAAAATGTATCACATACCAATTCATGTTGGATCCTCTAAATTAACATTTAATAAAAGACACCAATCTATAATTCATGTGGATGCATGAATTATGGATTGGTATCTTTTATTAAATGAATATATCTAAAACGAATTTATTCATCCACATGAAGTCAGCATACATGAATCCACATGAATTCATATATGCATTTTAACTGGTCATGTACGTAAAATACATACATCTCCATTTAGGAAAAGACCATTTTCACTCATTTGTAAAAGGTTAAAAAAATGACAGTAAAACGACACTTATAATATACACTTATCGTCAAATCCTTAACTTATTTTCATACTAATTCTTATTTTTAACTAACTCAAAGTCTTTAGTTATCCAATTGTGCAGCCTTAAGTTTAACACTCATGCAAAAGCAAATTATATAAACTGCAATAAAACATTTATATTTTTAAAATATTATTTCTCCAGAATTTTACTAAGATTTATAATCTATATAATATTTGTCTAAATACAACATAGAAAACTCTTAAACGAAAAAAAAAACTACGTTTGTAGTGTGAAAGGGCATCATTTTATCTATATGTCATATTGTGCTCATCCTTCACAACTAGTTGCCATGTATTATGTACACCTTTTGGCGTTTCTCATATTGTGGGATTATCTTCACAACTGGATTGTCATGTCAGCAATACCAGGGTACCTTCCCACTCACCGATGAAGAGCCTATAAGCCTTAAAACGGTGCCGTCTGGGGGGGCCTGATGCCACTGAGTTTCCTCGAATAGGTAACAACAATCTTCTCTACTGAGAAAGAGTTGCCTATTCGAGGAATATATGAGCTTTGAGTGTGAGTTTAAGGAGATGAGTTTCCTCGAATAGGTAACAACAGTCTTCACTACTGGGGAAGCGTTGCATATTCGAGGAATATATGAGCTTTGAGTGTGAGTTGAAGGAGCAACTGTCCCTTTCTTCCTTCTACGGCATTTCCTTCCTCTACCTCTGCTACTATCACCTTCCTACATCTTTCATCTTTATCTCTTTTCTAAGTCTAATAGGGATAGTATGAGGATAACCGAGAACTTTATCCCATACCATATTTCAAAACGGTGCCGTCTGGGTGGTGGTGGTGGTGCCCATTGAGAAAAAGTAACAATAGCCTTCTCTTTTAGTGAAGCGTTACTTATTCGAGGTAGTGCAATACATGGCAACTCGTTGTGAAGGATGAGCACAATATGAGATACAGATAAAATGATGCCCTTTCACAAATACAAATGTAGTTTTTTTAGTTTAAGAGTTTTCTATGGTGCTGTTGTTATTTGGTTTTTAGGAGCATTAGCAACTAAGGCCATATTTCTCCGGCGATATGCGGTGGTCATTCCCTGACCTTTCCGCATCCTCCGTATTTGGTGGTCACGGGCTCGAGCCCCGGTCTAATCAAGAAGCGTGTGTTACGCACGGCTTCTCCTACCCACCTTGCTACGGAGGCGCTGCTATGGTGTATTTACACCAATATCCAAATAAATAATAAATTTTCTGTTTATACTCAGGGACGACCAAACGGTCAGAGGAGTTCGTATGATAGATTGAATACAAGAAACAGCACCGTATTCAGTAGTCACGTGCTTGAACCCCGGTCAATAAAGGCACGTGTACTTAGGCACCCGCGCGCCTGACCACTAGGCTACAGCGGCCTACTTATATAGATTATTTACACTCTTAAACATATGATGTCTTGTTGCATTGACTTTCACTTAAACATTAAGATTTATAATATAAAAAAAAGTATCAGATATGCTTTCTTTGAAAAAAATAGCAATATGATTAAAATAATTATTTTTAAATGATTGGTTTCGAAAAGAGGAATACCAAATATGTTATGATACCTTAGGATAGGAGACACCATTAAAATATATGTTTCAATATATAAGTTATATCTATTGTCTTTTATATAAAATAAAAGACTATAAATTATATTAATAAAAATTCCAAAAGATTTAATTAATTAAATATGTGAATAAAGAGTTGCAGAAAAATCACATCAAATTGATTACTTTATTTATTAGCTTTCAAAAGAGTTTATACTTTGAATAATGACTCCCCACTTCAATGGAAATAAGAGACTGCACTCTTTCTTATATGTGTTAGCGTCTTAACATAAATTTAATTTATGCACGTTATGATGCCAGTGTTTCTTAAATCACTCAAATTGTTTGTAAAACGGAAACAGACCTAGCAGGCATGCTCCTGTAGTGGGACTTTTGTATTAACTAAACAGCTGCTTATAATTTTGTTGTAAATGAAATTAGTTATCCTATTTCCACTAGATATGTAAGGATGCCACAGACTTTTGCTGCGCTTGAAAAATAAAAAAATACAAAATTAATAATAAATAATAATAATAATAATGATTAAACGAAAAAAGGAAATAAATAACCAAGGATTTCCCTCCGCAAGCAATTATAATTCCAGTAGCCCTTTGAATTTTCTCAAGTTATCAGCTACAGTTAAATATAGAGGTAACTTATTCTAGGAATTTATATCCTTACTAGCTAAAAGAAAATTTCTTACAGTCCAGTCAAAATGTCTTTTCCTATATTTAAATTTACAGCTTCTGGTGCTGGAATCATTTATTCAAGGAAAATATTAACCTTGACTTATTTTACTATACCCTCACAGACCCTTATAGAACAAAATCAGATCCCCTATAATAATGTGCCTGGTTCCCAAGTAGTACACATATTAGGAATCTTCTCTCATATGTGACACCGTTTTCAGATTTCGCCAAGCGCTTTTCTCGTCTTTGGACTCTTTCAAGAAGCACATGGTATTTTTGGTTCCGTCTCCATACTTGGGCATATTATTTCAAGTGCGGTCTTACAGCTGCTATATGCAGTGGGATTATGACTTCCCCATATCTACAAGCATATGCACAAAAAAGTCATTGACAGTACACCACTGTAGTCAGGCATTTCCCTTAACGCCTGTCTATAATGTTCAGAGAACTTCATGTCCAACTGTATCATAAATCTAAAGTTCATTTCTTTTTCTACTGTTTTTAATTCAGCTCCTACCAAATGAATATATTTTATGGTTATAGAATATATTTTGTGGTTACTCACCTCAAGTGTAAGATCTTGTATTTTGTTGTATTAAAACATAGCAACAACTTTTCTGATCATCCCTGAAGACTCCGCAAGAGGTATGAAAGAAGTGTTGATTGTCGCTGATCGTTAACCATTCACCCAATCTTCATATAATTCGACAAAGGGATAAAGGGTATGACACACTTTATCCCTCTGTCGAATTCGTTTATGAAAACCAGAAATAACAGTGGTCAAAGACCGGATTGCCGGGAGAACTATCTATTCTTTCTGTTCCACTTTCTATTTCGAAAAAATCAGAGCGCTTCTGCTTTCTGCTCAGCAAGCACCCTGCTTATCATCTTGGAATCTTACGCGTGATTACATGCCCAGGTAATAATGTTGTATTTGGGGTCTGAAAAATAACGGTTTTGAGTTCATTGTTGGTAGTTGTTAAAATTCTGTGATTCGCTGCGCCCTTCTAGTTATCAATATTGCTTGGTATGAGTTTGGAATTTTCTGTCGTTCTCCCGTGGCTATAGCGTGAGAAGCCCCGTTTTGTTTAGCACTATCACTAATTTTACAATTTAATTCGCATACTCATGTTAATTATGCTAATATTGTGGGAATCACACTTATTCTGCTACGAAATATTTTCGCTAGTCTGTTAGCTATTATTTTTGTTACTTTCCGTGTAACCGAAGATTATTGTTACTGGACATATTATCGTTTATGCACAATAACGAAAAAAAACATGTGATTTACTGTCAAGGAGTTGTTTTGTAAAAGGTTTTAATAACTACAGTATTCTTGTTTCAGACTGTGCTGAATGCGTTTCATCCTTTCTATGATTAGCATTAGTAATGGCATATGATGCAAGAAAGCAAGCTTATGCAGCATCAGCCAGAAAAAAAACATAAAAAAAAATAAATTCCACTTCACCCCTCCGTTCGTTCGAAATACCTGTCCAGCTGAGCCTTAAATTTATTTAGGCTATCAACTTCCACAACAAGGGATGGAAGTCTGTTCCACCAACCAACCACCCGCTGACTAAAGACAAATTTCTGGACATCCATCCTACATCTGTCTTTCCTCAATTTGAATTTATGCCCTTTCAGGTGATTATTCTGAGCAAGAGGCAGAATCCCATCAGCATTGAGCATGCTCAAACCATTCAAAGCTTTATACGCCTCTATCAGATCACCTCGCTGGTGCCTAGTCTCCATACACTGTAATTTGCAAAACTTAAGCCTTTCTTCGTAAGAGCAACACTTTGTTCCATTCACTAATCTTGTTGCCCTTCTCTGTACTCGTTCCAGCAGCTCTACATCCTTCTTGAAATGAGGCCTCCAGACCAGTATACAGTACTCAAGGTGTGGCCTGCCCATTGCCTTATACAAGGGAATAATCGCCTCCTTATCCCTGCTAGAAAAATTCCAGTATATCATTGATAAGACACCATAAGCTACTCTTGCAGCCCGTCTGTACTGCTCAGAGAACTTCATATCTGTCTGCACAGATATCCCCAGGGCCTTTTCATTCTCTACCACTGTCAGTGCAGTACCATAGAGTTGATACGTTGCTCTGGAGTTGCTGTTTCCCATATGTAGTACTTTACATTTGTCAATGTTAAACTTCATTTGCCACCTCTCACCCATCTGCTCAACCTTTCCAGATCCTGTTGCAGCAGCATAGCGTCAGTAGTGTCCTTAACAACCCTGCCAACTTTTGTATCGTCGATGATTCGATGAGTTGTATTCAGACGGCTGGTTATTTCTCTGACATTAAGTTAGATCATGCGCTTTCTTCTCTCCCTTATTATTATATATTTATACATTTAACAAAATAAACATTTTTCGGTGATCTCTTCAAGCAGAGTGTATAAACATACATTGAAAAAGGTAAGAATAAAGGAAATTTGATAAAAGAAGAAGGTTAAAGTGTACGTAGTGTAAGAGCATTATGCACGATGCCAACATAAAGGAATTAAGGAGGAGGGGAAAGAATAAATATAAAACAAAATTTTCAAAGCAAAAAGGCAAAATAAATAATAATGCTAATAATGTACACCGATGAGCCAAAACATTATGACCAACGAGTCGTTATACAAATAGAAGCAACTGCAGGTGAACTACAGGGCGTGCGCGGGTCGGGACACAGTACAAAACACACCTGATACTGAGCTCCGTTAATCAGTGTTACTTTTATACTTCAGATGGGAAAGGCAGCGGACTTAAGCTAGTTTGACAAAGGCCAAATTGTAATGGCCAGACGACTGGGTCAGAGCATAACGAAATTATGATATTAGGGTGTCCTGTAAATGATTACATTTACCATATATTTATTTTGTCTGTAAATTGCGTGTGCCTCTGGTCGATTTGTCTGTTTGCTGGACAAAAATACCCAATTCCTGGGGGAAAAATCTTGCTATCTGCGCCTGAAACCGACTAACTCGGCCACGGAGTTGAAGAAAAAAGCCCATTAAAGTTCCTCACGTCATAGACGGGATTCGAACACGGGCCTTTTCCACCCGGTGTTGATAGGATGGTGACGATACCACTGTGCTACCTGCGCAGACGGTCAGAGCATATCCAAGCTATTATTTTTAGGCCATCCGAATAATGAAATTCATCTGCCATGCTGTATGCCTCATGTCTGTTAATTGCGTGTGTTCTATGGTCGATTTGTCTGTTTTGGTGGACGAAAAACCACAGTTTCTGGTGAAAAAACCTTGCTATCTACGCCTGAGACCGACTAATTGAGACACGTAGTGAAAAAAGCCCATTAAAGTTACCTGCGTCATCGACGGGATTCGAACCTGGGCCTTTTCCACCCGGTATGGGGGCGACGGTGACAATTCCACTGTGCTATCCACGCAGACAGTCACACCCAGCATGTCCTATCTATCTATAAATGAGCTTTGGATGCAGCAAAGCTTGCCTGCAACCACGCCCACACTCCGGAGGACTACTGGTCCCTACTTCACTCTGAGCAGACAGCACACACCACCTGCAACTTCCTTTTCATTGCGGCCAAGGCCGTTATTTACAACTTCTATTTGAAGCACACAAGAAGCAGTGATGACGTGCCTCCTGTCGACACATCGGCGCAACATCTGAAGTGAAGCCTACGGAGGAAGTTGCAGAGCAGACTTCTACTCGAATTCCACAGCAAAAAACCAGAAACTGTGGATCATCTTAACAGCGAATGGAACAGTGGCGGTCACCTCTTCACCATCACTGAACACCTTCAACGTGTGACGCTTAATATGAGAATGATCCAACCCCTAGAAACTGTTTTTCTTATTTCCTGAAATTGAAATATTGAAACTTTTGTATTTCATTCTAAAAAGTTTTTCTTTATCTTTCCTTTTTTTGTTTTTTTTTACGTAGAATGTAAATAGTTGTTGTTGAAAATGTATCTACTGTTCACGTTTTAATAAAAAAAAAAAAAAAATATATATATATATATATATATTTTTTTTTTTTTTTTTTTCGAAAATTTAGAAAATATACGCGGATCGGACACGTGCTTTTGAGCTCCTGCCCTTTTGTCCTTTTTGACGTTTGTCTGCGAGAACCCTCAGTCAAGACTTATATGTTTCGATTCCTCTTCGGAAAAACTTTCGAGTAATAATAATTTTGTGTGTGCAGATTTAGCGGAGTTTGAGTTAGGTTAGAATTTAAATTTTTAACTTTAGCCATGGAAAGCTGGACATTCCAGTAACCGCTTATTCCACCCCCCACCCATCCCATCTATTGCCTCCAGCTATGGCCAGCGAAGGTCAAACAACCACAGCAACGGACCTACAGCTACTGCCAGCAGTGACCAAGACACCGGAAGCCACACCCTGCGACAACAGGTGAATACCTCAAGGTCCAAAAGGTCAGCAACTGTTAATACTTATGCTAATGCCGTATCTAATGGATTATGCTTGACATCAGCAAAAATCCTTCTCTCGCGACCAACAATAGTACACACGCGGTTGAACAACGCTCTTACAAATGAAGCAACCGCTATTACTTCCCGGGAAAAAGGAACAGTAATTTTCGCTCCCAAGGAAAACATCCCCTTAGAGCAGTACCTTACAGCGATCGCGGAGAAAGTACCACCGAAAAATATTACCCACGCGGTGGCGGGAACTGTGCAGGTGTATTTCAGCCACCCCTCATGGGCGCAAACTATCCTGCAAAATGGAATATACATCGGTTTTCATCACATAGAAGCAGCGCCAATTGCCTTAGCACCAACGAAAGTTACAATTTCAAACATCCCACCTGAAATCCCTCATCAATTTCTGAGAGGAATTTTATCCAAATACGGATCAGTTACCGTGAAAATACGCACACTCTCTGCAGCAACCACGAAACCGGAATTTTCGCATATAAAAAGCTTCTGCAGGCAAGCACTTATGCACTTCGTCAACAATGACGCAGCAAACATGCCAAACTCACCAACGCCGATCTAAACGGAATAATTTACACCTTCTATACCTCCATTTCCTCACAATGTTTCATCTGCCACGAAGAGGGCCACATCAGGAAAAACAGCCCGCATATCTCTAACTCTTCTGAAAGTAATACCGAAATTCAGGCGGCACCAACCTGAGTCAGGTCAGATGCACAAAGAGAGCTGACTGTTGGAGATAATGGGTATGCTGAAGAAACTGTCAAACAGTCTGAGATGCTTCCCACAACAAACTCTTCAGAAAAAGAAAATTCAAAGACAACAGAAGACCAGGACGCAATCTCTTCAGGAGACCGACCAACCGAAACAAGAGTTTTATCTCGGAATCAACCCCCAAGGCAGACCACGTCCAAAGTCACAAAAGAGAAGAAGACAACGCACACGGCGGCAGGAAAAGAGCAAACCGCTAACAAAAACAACAGGGGCGACGAAAATAAATACAGAACACCACAGAAGACAAACGGTCAGATCTCAAATAAGTCCATCATACCACCAAGTATAGAAATAAATAAACAGCTACAAACCACTCATGATCCAAATGAAGAAGAACCCGAATTTCTGGGCACTGAAGAAGAGACCAACTGTGATTCTCACGATTCAGAGGACGAGAAAAGAGATTTTCCCTACAATAAAGGTCCTTTAACTGTGGAAAAACTACGCTCCTTTCTACAGGAAGTACGCGGCTCCCCACAGAAGTTGGTGATCGCTCTGAAGTTCACCTCTAACATACCCGAGCTGATCTCACAACTTACGGATCTGCGTTCAAAACTAAAAGGAAAGAAGGACAGGGCAGATGTGAATAGATCCAAGCGCCTGTACTACTTGATTAACGGGCTCGAACAGCAATATCATCAATCAGGATGTTAACTGCCCCAAAACTTCCAAAACCCTTACCTTTATTACTGCAGCTAACGCTGACACCTAGCATGCTATCACTTAATTCCAGAGGATGCGCCTCTGCATTGCGCAATAAGCTGAGCCTTCACCAGATCCAACGACACCATGCCGACCTACTCTTCCTACAAGAAACAAATATTAAAACAGATACAAGGCCATCATTGAAATGGACAGATTGGCCCTATGTATTCCATCAATCACCTACACAACAACATCATGGAGCAGGAGTGAGTGTCGGCCTTCATTATAAGTCTGCCTGTAAGCTCAATGTGAAAGCAGAGATCGCTGTCAATGCAATTTACGCCCGCCTGGATACGCCCCAGAAAAAAACCCTGCACCTTTTTAACATCTACATGCCACAACAGGACAGACTTGCTATTCAAATAACTCCATACAAAGCCACCTCTCTACTATAGATCAAGAACACATCATTCTTGCTGGCGACTTCACTGCACTCTTGACTCAGAAATGGACACAGCACGATGCAGTGAGCACCGCACAACCTGCAGGCCTTGATAAACAACAATGAACTGGTCGACGTATTTATACACCAGCACCCAGAAGAAAAGTCCTACACCTGGTGATCAGCAAATACAGCATCTGAAAGACAACCTCACCAAGCCCGACTGGACAGATACTACATCACAAAACACACCATCGCCATGGTCAGAAGCATCACACATTTGCCATCTTATATCACAATTCCTTCTCACCGAATCACTACAAAAGTGGAGATGCTTATTGGATGTACAACAATAGCCTTCTTCAAGACAAGGAATACACCTCTAAGCTGCAAGACCTGATGTCCAATCTTGCCCAAAAACAGATTGGAGCCCATGAGCACATGGTGGCCTATATTTAAAAGTCAACTGAAAACATTCTCGCAAACTTACAGCCATCAGAAAAGTCAACAAAATCATAATAACCTCTATCAACTTGAGCAAAGGCTGAAAATTCTCCCATCAGATAGTCAGACCTATCAGTCAACACTACAAACATACAAACCCACTTAGAACACTCTGCAAAAGGCGCCCTACTCAGATCGAGATACACCCACATAAATCTATCAAATGCCCCGATAAATACTTTTTCTCATTAGAAATCAGACATCAGAAATCAGCCACCATCACTGCCATTCAGCTGCAAGACTGAAACATAACTGAAGACCTAGAGGAAATCTTCTCTGAAGTAACAAAGCTTTATAGAAAAATTTACAGTTCTCAAGAAACCTCTACAAAGGCGACCGCGGAAATCTTTTCAGGACATAAAAAATATCCCATACGGCCCAATGCACCATGGAGAAAAAAATCACCCTAGAAGAACTAAGAGCAGCATGCAAAGCCCTTTCCAAAAATAAATCATTTCGATAAAAAACGATGTCCTTCCAAGAATATCTACGTAATTTAAATAAACCTGCTAGTTTTTCTAAAGAAAGAACCCAAATTAAATAAGTTTTTTCCAGAAAAATTCACCCCTATCTATTACTAGGGGAATGTGACCAGGTGGAATATCTTTTTAAATTTCAAGGATTTCGATAAAGTAGAAGTGTTTCCAAATATAGCTACGTGAATCAAGTAAATCTAAAAGATTTTGTAAAGAAATAACGGAAATTCAGTGAGTTTTTCCCAGATCAATTCACCCCTATGCTTTACTATGGGAATCCTCCCTATGGTTTACTATAGGAATGTAAATGCATGTCGATTCACTTATTTCATATGAAGGATTTCTATAAAAACCAAGTGTTTCCCACTATATCTACGTGAATGAAGTTAATTGGACTCTTACTTTAAAGAAAGACCGGAAATTAAATAAGTGTTTTCCAGAAAAATTCACCCCTATGCTTTACTATGGGAATATGACCCCATATGGAATGTCTTTTTTAATTACAAGGATTTCGATAAAATAGAAGTGTTTCCCAGTATATCGGCATGAATCAAGTTAATCTACCGGATTTTGTAAAGAAATAACGGAAATTAAGTGAGTTTTTTCGAGAAAAATTCACCCCTATGCATTACTATGGCAATGTGACCATGTGGAATATCTTTTTTAATTTCAAGGATTTCGATAAAGTAGAAGTGTTTCCCAATATATCTGTGTGAACCAAGTAAATCTACCAGATTTTGTAAAGAAATAACGGAAATTAAGTGAGTTTTTCCCAGAACAATTCTCCCCTATGCTTTACTGTGGGAATCCTCCCTATGCTTTACTATGGGAATGTAAGTGCATGTCGATTCACTTATTTCATATGAAGAATTTCTATAAAAACCATGTGTTTCCCACTATATCTACTTGAACGAAGTTAACTGGACCTTTACTGTAAAGAAAGACCTGAAATTAAATAAGTTTTTTCCAGAAAAATTCACCCCTATGCTTTACTATGGGAATATGACCCCATATGGAATATCTTTTTTAATTACAATTATTTCGATAAAAACCAAGTGTTTTCTATTAATTCTTGGTTAGATACGTTAACTGGCTAATTTTTGTAGAGAAATAATGGAAATTAAGTGAGTTGTTGACGAAAGAATTTTCTTCAATGTTAACCTATGGGACACCGATCGACTTCACAAAAAGTATGGAATTTTCGGCATTTTAGAACGAAAATCTTTAATTTTGCCAGTTTTGACACTAATCTCATCTTAAATAATACTCATGGATTTCGATTATAAAACTAATTAAACTTTTAATATAGCTTATTTATAGGTATATTAACATATTATCATCAAGTTTTCAGCAAAATTAAGTTTAATTAAAAAATTGATTTCCCATTGCTCCTATGGGAATCCTCCGTATGCTTTACTATATGAATGTCATTCCATGTGGAATAACTTTTCTATTTTCAAGGATTTCGATAAAAAACGATGTTCTTCCAAGAATATCTACGTAATTTACGTAAACCTGCTAGTTTTTCTAAAGAAAGAACCGAAATTAAATAAGTTTTTTCCCGAAAAATTCACCCCCATGTATTACTATGGGAATATGACCATGGGGAATATCTTTTTTAATTTCAAGGATTTCGATAAAATAGAAGTGTTTCCCAGTATATCTGCGTGAATCAAGTTAATCTGCCGGATTTTGTAAAGAAATAACGGAAATTAGGTGAGTTTTTTCCAAAAAAATTCCCCCCTATGCATTACTATGGGAATGTGACCACGTGGAATATCTTTTTTAATTTCAAGGATTTCGATAAAGTAGAAGTGTTTCCCCAATATATCTGCGAGAATCAGGTAAACCTACCAGATTTTGTAAAGAAATAACGGAAATTAAGTGAGTTTTTCCCAGAACAACTCCCCTATGCTTTACTATAGGAATCCTCCCTATGCTTTACTATGGGAATGTAAGTGCATGTCGATTCACTTATTTCATATGAAGGATTTCTATAAAAACCATGTGTTTCCCACTATATCTACGTGAATGAAGTTAACTGGACCCTTCCTTTAAAGAACGACCCGAAATTAAATAAGTTTTTTCCAGAAAAATTCACCCCTATGCTTTACTATGGGAATATGACCCCATATGGAATGTCTTTTTTAATTACAAGGATTTCGATAAAATAGAAGTGTTTCCCAGTATATCTGCCTGAATCAAGTTAATCTACCGGATTTTGTAAAGAAATAACGGAAATTAAGTGAGTTTTTCCAAGAACAATTCAACCCTATGCTTTACTATGGGAATGTAAGTGCATGTCGATTCACTTATTTCATACGAAGGATTTCTATAAAAATCATGTGTTTCCCACTATATCTACGTGAATGAAGTTAACTGGACCCTTACTTTAAAGAAAGACCCGAAATTAAATAAGTTTTTTCCAGAAAAATTCACCCCTATGCTTTACTATGGGAATATGACCCCGTATGGAATGTTTTTTTAATTACAAGGATTTCGATAAAATAGAAGTGTTTCCCAGTATATCTGCGTGAATCAAGTTAATCTACTGGATTTTGTAAAGAAATAACGGAAATTAAGTGAGTTTTTTTCCAGAAAAATTCACCCCTATGCATTACTATGGGAATATGACCACGTGGAATATCTTTTTTAATTTCAAGGATTTCGATAAAGTAGAAGTGTTTCCCAATATATCTGCGTGAATCAAGTAAACCTACCAGATTTTGTAAAGAAATAACGGAAATTAAGTGCGTTTTTCCCAGAACAATTCTGCCCTATGCTTTATTATGGGAACCTCCCTATGCTTTACTATTGGAATGTAAGTGCATGTCGATTCACTTATTTCATACGAAGGATTTCTATAAAAATCATGTGTTTCCCACTATATCTACGTGAATGAAGTTAACTGGACCCTTACTTTAAAGAAAGACCCGAAATTAAATAAGTTTTTTCCAGAAAAATTCACCCCTATGCTTTACTATGGGAATATGACCGCATATGGAATATCTTTTTTAATTACAAGGATTTCGATAAAAACCAAGTGTTTTCTATTAATTCTTGCTTAGATACGTTAACTGGCTAATTTTTGTAGAGAAATAATGAAAATTAAGTGAGTTGTTGACGAAAGAATTTTCTTCAATGTTAACCTATGGGACACCGATCGACTTCAGAAAAAGTATGGAATTTTCTGCATTTTAAAACGAAAATCTTTGATTTTGCCAGTTTTGACCCTAATCTCATCTTGAATAATATTCATGGATTTCGATTATAAAACTAATTAAACGTTTAATATAGCTTATTTATAGGTATATTACCTATTATCATCAAGTTTTCAGCAAAATTAAGTTTAATTAAAAAATTGATTTCCCATTGCTCCTAGGGGAATCCTCCCTAGGCTTTACTATATGAATGTCATTCCATGTGTAAAAACTTTTCTATTTTCAAGGATTTCGATAAAAAACGATGTCCTTCCAAGAATATCTACGTAATTTAAGTAAACCTGCTAGTGTTTCTAAAGAAAGAACCGAAATTAAATAAGTTAAATAAATTAAATTAAATAAATTCACCCCTATGTATTACTATGGGAATATGACCCCGTATGAAATGTCTTTTTTAATTACAAGGATTTCGATAAAATAGAAGTGTTTCCCAGTATATCTGCGTGAATCAAGTTAATCTGCCGGACTTTGTAAAGAAATAACGGAAATTAAGGGAGTTTTTTCCAGAAAAATTCACCCCAATGAATTACTATGGGAATGTGACCACGTGGAATGTCTTTTTTAATTTCAAGGATTTCGATAAAGTAGAAGTGTTTCCCAAATATCTGCGTGAATCAAGTAAACCTACCAGATCTTGTAAAGAAATAACGGAAATTAAGTGAGTTTTTCCCAGAACAATTCTCCCCTATGCTTTACTATGGGAATCCTTGCTAATGTGTGCATGTCGATTCACTTATTTCATATGAAGGATTTCTATAAAAACCATGTGTTTCCCACTATATCTACGTGAATGAAGTTAACTGGACCCTTACTTTAAAGAAAGACCCGAAATTAAATAAGTTTTTTCCAGAAAAATTCACCCCTATGCTTTACTATGGGAATATGACCGCATATGGAATATCTTTTTTAATTACAAGGATTTCGATAAAAACCAAGTGTTTTCTATTAATTCTTGCTTAGATACGTTAACTGGCTAATTTTTGTAGAGAAATAATGAAAATTAAGTGAGTTGTTGACGAAAGAATTTTCTTCAATGTTAACCTATGGGACACCGATCGACTTCAGAAAAAGTATGGAATTTTCTGCATTTTAAAACGAAAATCTTTGATTTTGCCAGTTTTGACCCTAATCTCATCTTGAATAATATTCATGGATTTCGATTATAAAACTAATTAAACGTTTAATATAGCTTATTTATAGGTATATTAACCTATTATCATCAAGTTTTCAGCAAAATTAAGTTTAATTAAAAAATTGATTTCCCATTGCTCCTAGGGGAATCCTCCCTAGGCTTTACTATATGAATGTCATTCCATGTGTAAAAACTTTTCTATTTTCAAGGATTTCGATAAAAAACGATGTCCTTCCAAGAATATCTACGTAATTTAAGTAAACCTGCTAGTGTTTCTAAAGAAAGAACCGAAATTAAATAAGTTAAATAAATTAAATTAAATAAATTCACCCCTATGTATTACTATGGGAATATGACCCCGTATGAAATGTCTTTTTTAATTACAAGGATTTCGATAAAATAGAAGTGTTTCCCAGTATATCTGCGTGAATCAAGTTAATCTGCCGGACTTTGTAAAGAAATAACGGAAATTAAGGGAGTTTTTTCCAGAAAAATTCACCCCAATGAATTACTATGGGAATGTGACCACGTGGAATGTCTTTTTTAATTTCAAGGATTTCGATAAAGTAGAAGTGTTTCCCAAATATCTGCGTGAATCAAGTAAACCTACCAGATCTTGTAAAGAAATAACGGAAATTAAGTGAGTTTTTCCCAGAACAATTCTCCCCTATGCTTTACTATGGGAATCCTCCCTATGCTTTACTATGGGAATGTAAGTGCATGTCGATTCACTTATTTCATATGAAGGATTTCTATAAAAACCATGTGTTTCCCACTATATCTACGTGAATGAAGTTAACTGGACCCTTACTTTAAAGAAAGACCCGAAATTAAATAAGTTTTTTCCAGAAAAATTCACCCCTATGCTTTACTATGGGAATATGACCCCATATGGAATATCTTTTTTAATTACATGGATTTCGATAAAAAACCAAGTGATTTCTATTAATTCTTGGTTAGATATGTTAACTGGCTAATTTTTGTAGAAAAATAACGAAAATTAAGTGAGTTGTTCACGAAAGAATTTTCTTCAATGTTAACCTATTGGGACACCGATCGACTTCAGAAAAAGTATGGAATTTTCTGCATTTTAGAACGAAAATCTTTGATTTTGCCAGTTTTGACACTAATCTCATCTTAAATAATACTCATGATTTCGATTATAAAACTAATTAAACGTTTAATATAGCTTATTTATAGGTATATTAACCAATTATCATCAAGTTTTCAGCAAAATTAAGTTTAATTAAAAAATGGATTTCCCATTGCTCCTATGGGAATCCTCCCTATGCTTTACTATATGAATGCCATTCCATGTGGAATAACTTTTCTATTTTCAAGGATTTCGATAAAAAACGATGTCCTTCCAAGAATATCTACGTAATTTATGTAAACCTGCTTGTTTTTCTAAAGAAAGAACCGAAATTAAATAAGTTTTTTCCAGAAAAATTCACCCCTATGTATTACTATGGGAATGTGACCATTAGGAATATCTTTTTTAATTTCAAGGATTTCGATAAAATAGAAGTGTTTCCCAGTATATCTGCGTGAATCAAGTAAATCTACCAGATTTCGTAAAAAAATAACGGAAATTAAGTGAGTTTTTCCCAGATCAATTCACCCCTATGCTTTTCTATGGGAATCCTCCCTATGGTTTACTATAGGAATGTAAGTGCATGTCGATTCACTTATTTCATATGACGGATTACTATAAAAACCAAGTGTTTCCCACTATATCTACGTGAATGAAGTTAACTGGACCCTTACTTTAAAGAAAGTCCCGAAATTAAATAAGTTTTTTTCCAGAAAATTTCACCCCTATGCTTTACTATGGGAATATGACCCCGTATGGAATGTCTTTTGTAATTACAAGGATTTCGATAAAATAGAAGTGTTTCCCAGTATATCTGCGTGAATCAAGTTAATCTGCCGGATTTTGTAAAGAAATAACGGAAATTAAGTGAGTTTTTTCCAGAAAAATTCACCCCTATGCATTACTATGGGAATGTGACCACGTGGAATATCTTTTTTAATTTCAAGGATTTCGATAAAGTAGAAGTGTTTCCCAATATATCTGCGTGAATCAAGTAAACCTATCAGATTTTCTAAAGAAATAACGGAAATTAAGTGAGGTTTTCCCAGAATAATTCTCCCCTATGCTTTACTATGGGAATCCTCCCTATGCTTTACTACGGGAATGTAAGTGCATGTCGATTTACTTATTTCGTATGAAGGATTTCTATAAAAACCATGTGTTTCCCACTATATCTACGTGAATGAAGTTAACTGGACCCTTACTTTAAAGAAAGATCCGAAATTAAATATTTTTTCCAGAAAAATTCACCCCTGTGCTTTACTATGGGAATACGACACCATATGGAATATCTTTTTTAATTACAAGGAATTCGATAAAAACCAAGTGTTTTCTATTAATCCTTGGTTAGATACGTTAACTGGCTAATTTTTGTAGAGAAATAATGAAAATTAAGTGAGTTGTTGACGAAAGAATTTTCTTCAATGTTAACCTATGGGACACCGATCGACTTCAGAAAAAGTATGGAATTTTCTGCATTTTAGAACGAAAATCTTTGATTTTGCCAGTTTTGACACTAATCTCATCTTAAATAATACTCATGGATTTCGATTATAAAACTAATTAAACGTTTAATATAGCTTATTTATAGGTATATTAACCTATTATCATCACGTTTTCAGCAAAATTAAGTTTAATTAAAAAATTGATTTCCCATTGCTCCTGTGGGAATCCTCCCTATGCTTTACTATATGAATGTCATTCCATGTGGAATAACTTTTCTATTTTCAAGTATTTTGATAAAAAACGATGTCCTTCCAAGATTATCTACGTAATTTAAGTAAACCTGATAGTTTTTCTAAAGAAAGAACCGAAATTAAATAAGTTTTTTCCAGAAAAATTCACCGCTATGTATTACTATGGGAATATGACCATGAGGAATATCTTTTTTAATTTCAAGGATTTCGATAAAATAGAAGTGTTTCCCAGTATATCTCCGTGAATCAAGTAAATCTACCAGATTTCGTAAAGAAATAACGGAAATTAAGTGGGTTTTTCCCAGAACAATTCTCCCCTATGCTTTACTATGGGAATCCTCCCATGCTTTACTATGGGAATGTAAGTGCATGTCGATTCACTTATTTTGTATGAAGGATTTCTATAAAAACCATGTGTTTCCCACTAAATCTACGTGAATGAAATTAACTGGACCCTTACTTTAAAGAAAGACCAGAAATTAAATAAGTTTTTTTCCAGAAAAATTCACCCGTATGCTTTACTATGGGAATATGACCCCATATGGAATATCTTTTTTAATTACAAGGATTTCGATAAAAACCAAGTGTTTTCTATTAATTCTTGGTTAGATACGTTAACTTGCTAATTTTTGTAGAGAAATAATGAAAATTAAGTGAGTTGTTGACGAAAGAATTTTCTTCAATGTTAACCTATGGGACACCGATCGACTTCAGAAAAAGTAGGAATTTTCTGCATTTTAGAACGAAAATCTTTAATTTTGCCAGTTTTGACACTAATCTCATCTTAAATAATACTCATGGATTTCGATTATAAGACTAATTAAACGTTAATATAGCTTATTTATAGGTATATTAACCTATTATCATCACGTTTTCAGCAAAATTAAGTTTAATTAAAAAATTGATTTCCCATTGCTCCTGTGGGAATCCTCCCTATGCTTTACTATATGAATGTCATTCCATGTGGAATAACTTTTCTATTTTCAAGTATTTTGATAAAAAACGATGTCCTTCCAAGATTATCTACGTAATTTAAGTAAACCTGCTAGTTTTTCTAAGAAAGAACAGAAATTAAATAAGTTTTTTCCAGAAAAATTCACCCCTATGTATTACTATGGGAATATGACCATGAGGAATATCTTTTTTAATTTCAAGGATTTCGATAAAATAGAAGTGTTTCCCAGTATATCTGGGTGAATCAAGTAAATCTACCAGATTTCGTAAAGAAATAACGGAAATTAAGTGAGTTTTTCCCAGACCAATTCACCCCTATGCTTTACTATGGGAATCCCGTCTATGCTTCACTATGGGAATGTAAGTGCATGTCGATTCACTTATTTCATATGACGGATTTCTATAAAAACCATGTGTTTCCCACTATATCTACGTGAATGAAGTTAACTGGACCCTTACTTTAAAGAAAGACCCGAAATTAAGTAAGATTTTTCCAGAAAAATTCCCCCCTATGCTTTACTATGGGAATATGACCCCACATGGAATGTCTTTTTTAATTACAAGGATTTCGATAAAATAGAAGTGTTTCCCAGTATATCTGCGTGAATCAAGTAAATCTACCAGATTTCGTAAAGAAATAACGGAAATTAAGTGAGTTTTTCCCAGATCAATTCACCCTATGCTTCACTATGGGAATCCTCCCTATGGTTTACTATAGGAATGAAAGTGCATGTCGATTCACTTCTTTCATATGATGGATTTCTATAAAAACCATGTGTTTCCCACTATGTCTAGGTGAATGAAGTTAACTGGATCCTTACTTTAAAGAACGACCCGAAATTAAATAAGTTTTTTCCAGAAAAATTCACCCCTATGCTTTACTATGGGAATATGACCCCATATGGAATGTCTTTTTTAATTACAAGGATTTCGATAAAATAGAAGTGTTTCCCAGTATATCTGCGTGAATTAAGTTAATCTACCGGATTTTGTAAAGAAATAACTAAAATTAAGTGAGTTTTTCCCAGAACAATCTGCGTGAATCAAGTTAATCAAGTTTCTCTACAAAATCTGGAAGATTTACTTCATTCACGTAGGTAAAAACTGGTAAACACTTCGACTTTAACGAAATCCTCGAAAATAAAATTGATATTCCAAATGAGGTCATATTCCCATAGTAAAGCATTGGAGTGATTTTTCTGGAAAAAACTCATTTAATTTTAGCTCGTTCTTTAAAAAAACGGGCTAGTTTACTTTATTCACGCTAATATAGATGTAAACAATTGGTTTTTATAGAAATCCTTCACATGAAGTAAGTGAATCGACATGGTATTTCATTCCCATAGTAAAGCATAGGGAGGATTCCCATAGGAAAGCATAGGGGTGAATTGTGCTCGAAAAAACTCGCTTAATTTCCGTTCTTTCTCTACAAAATCTGGTAGATTTGCCTTGTTTTTTCGTTGTCTCCTATGGGAATCCTCCCTATACTTTACTATGGGAATGTAATACCATGTCGATTCACTTACTTCATGTGAAGGATTTCTATAAAAACTATGTGTTTCCATCTATATCTGCGTGAATTAAGTAAACTAGCACCTTTTTTTAAAGAACGACCTGAAATTAAATGTTTTTTCCAGAAAAATCACTCCAATGCTTTACTAGGGGAATATGACCTCATATGGAATATCAATTTTATTTTCGACGATTTCGTTAAAGTCGAAGTGTTTACCAGTTTATCTACGTGAATAAAGTAAATCTACCAGATTTTGTAGAGAAAGAACAGAAATTATGTGAGTTTTTTCTAGCACAATTCACTCCTATGCTTTCCTATGGGAATCCTCCCTATGCTTTACTATGGGAATGAAATACCATGTCGATTCACTTACGTCATATGAAGGATTTCTATAAAAACCAAATGTTTCCATCTATATCTGCGTGAATTAAGTAAACTAGCCCATTTTTGTAAAGAAAGAACTGAAATTAAATGAGTTTTTTCCAGAAAAATCACTCCAATGCTTTACTATGGGAATATGACCTCATATGGAATATCAATTTTATTTTCGAGGATTTCGTTAAAGTCGAAGTGTTTACCAGTTTACCTACGCGAATAAAGTAAATCTACCAGATTTTGTAGAGAAAGAACGGAAATTAAGTGAGTTTTTTCGAGCACAATTCACTCCTATGCTTTCCTATGGGAATCCTCCCTATGCCTTACTATGGGAATGAAATACCATGTCGATTCACTTACTTAATGTGAAGGATTTCTATAAAAACTAAGTGTTTCCATCTATATCTGCGTGAATTAAGTAATCTAGCTCCTTTTTTTAAAGAAAGACCTGAAATTAAATGAGTTTTTTCCAGAAAAATCACTCCAGTGCTTTACTAGGGGAATATGACCTCATATGGAATATCAATTTTATTTTCGACGATTTCGTTAAAGTCGAAGTGTTTACCAGTTTATCTACGTGAGTAAAGTAAATCTACCAGATGCTGTAGAGAAAGAACGGAAATTAAGTGAGTTTTTTCGAGCACAATTCACCCCCATGCTTTCCTATGGGAATCCTCCCTATGCTTTACTATGGGAATGAATTACCATGTCGATTCGCTTACTTCATATGAAGGATTTCTATAAAAACCATTGTTTCCATCTATATCTGCGTGAATTAAGTAAACTAGGCCATTTTTGTAAAGAAAGAACTGAATTAAATGAGTTTTTTCCAGAAAAATCACTGCAATGCTTTATTATGGGAATATGACCTCACATTGAATATATTTTTTAGTTTCTAAGATTTCGTTAAAAACGAAGTGTTTTCTATTAAAGCTAGGTTAGATACGTTAATTGGCCAATTTTTGTCGAGAAATAATGGATAGTAATTGAGTTATTGAAGAAAGAATTATTTTCAATGCTTATCTATGGAACACAAAACGACACTAGAAAAAGTGCAGCAATTTCTACACTTTCGAACGAAAATCTTTGATTTTGCCATTTTTGACTCCAATTTCATCTGAAAGAGTATTCAAGGATTTCGATCATAAACCTGATTAAACATGTAATACAGCATATTTATACGTAAATTAACATATTATCATCAAACTTTCAGCAGAAATTAATTTTAATAAGACACTGATTTTCCTTGTCTCCTATGGGAATCCTCCCTATACTTTACTATGGGAATCTTCCCTATACTTTACTATGGGAATGTAATACCATGTCGATTCACTTACTTCATATGAAGGATTTCTATTAAAACTATGTGTTTCCATATATATCTGCGTGAGTTAAGTAAACTAGCCCCTTTTTTTAAAGAACGACCTGAAATTAAATGAGTTTTTTCCAGAAAAATCACTCCAATGCTTTATTATGGGAATATGACCTCATATGGAATATCAATTTTATTTTCGACGATTTCGTTAAAGTCGAAGTGTTTACCAGTTAATCTACGTGAACAAAGTAAATCTACCAGATTTTGTAGAGAAAGAACGGAAATTAAGTGGGTTTTTTCGAGCACAATTCACTCCTATGCTTTCCTATGGGAATCCTCCCTATGCTTTACTATCGGAATGAAATACCATGTCGATTCACCTACTTCATGTGAAGGATTTCTATAAAAATATGTGTTTCCATCTATATCTGCGAGAATTAAGTAAACTAGCCCCTTTTTTTAAAGAACGACCTGAAATTAAATGAGTTTTTTCCAGAAAAATCACTCCAATGCTTTACTATGGGAATATGACCTCATATGGAATAACAATTTTATTTTCGAGGATTTCGTTAAAGTCGAAGTGTTTATCAGTTTACCTACGTGAATAAAGTAAATCTACCAGATTTTGTAGAGCAAGAACGGAAATTAAGTGAGTTTTTTCGTGCACAATTCACTCCTATGCTTTCCTATGGGAATCTTCCCTATGCTTTACTATGGGAATGAAATACCATGTCGATTCACTTACTTCATGTGACGGATTTCTATAAAAACCACGTGTTTCCATCTATATCTGCGTGAATTAAGTAATCTAGCCCCTTTTTTAAACAAAGACCTGAAATTAAATGAGTTTTTTCCAGAAAAATCACTCCTATGCTTTACTATGGGAATATCACCTCGTATGGAATATCAATTTTATTTTCGAGGATTTCGTTAAAGTCGAAGTGTTTACCAGTTTATCTACGTGAATGAAGTAAATCTGCAAGATTTTGTAGAGAAAGAACGGAAATTAAGTGAGTTTTTTCGAGCACAATTCACTCCTATGCTTTCCTATGGGAATCCTCCCAATGCTTTACTATGGGAATGAAATACCATGTCGATTCACTTACTTCATGTGAAGGATTTCTATAAAAACTATGTGTTTCCATCTATATCTGTGAGAATTAAGTAAACTAGCCCCTTTTTTTAAAGAACGACCTGAAATTAAATGAGTTTTTTCCAGAAAAATCACTCCAATGCTTTACTATGGGAATATGACCTCATATGGAATATCAATTTTATTTTCGACGATTTCGTTAAAGTCGAAGTGTTTACCAGATTATCTACGTGAATAAAGTAAATCTACTAGATTTTGCAGAGAAAGAACGGAAATTAAGTGAGTTTTTTCGAGCACAATTCACTCCTATGCTTTCCTATGGGAATCCTCCCTATGCTTTACTATGGGAATGAAATACCATGTCGATTCACTTACTTCATATGAAGGATTTCTATAAAAACCAATTGTTTCCATCTATATCTGCGTGATTTAAGTAAACTAGCCCATTTTTGTAAAGAAAGAACTGAAATTAAATGAGTTTTTTCCAGAAAAATCACTCCAATGCTTTACTATGGAATATGACCTCATATGGAATATCTTTTGTATTTTCGAAGCCTTCGTTAAAAACGAAGTGTTTTCTATTAAATCTATGTGAGATACGTTAATTGGCTAATTTTTGTCGAGAAATAATTCATAGTAATTGAGTTATTGAAGAAAGAATTATTTTCAATGCCTATCTATGGAACACAAAACGACATTAGAAAAAGTGTAGCATTTTCTAAACTTTCGAACGAAAATCTTTGATTTTGCCATTTTTGACTCCAATCTCATCTGAAATAGTATTCAAGGATATCGATCATAAAACTGATTAAACATGTAATAGAGCATATTTATACGTAAATTAACATATTATCATCAAACTTTCAGCAGAAATTAATTTTAATAAGACACTGATTTTCCTTGTCTCCTATGGGAATCCTCCCTATACTTTACTATGGGAATGTAATACCATGTCGATTCACTTACTTCATGTGAAGGATTTCTATAAAAACTATGTGTTTCCATGTATATCTGCGTGAATTAAGTAAACTAGCCCCTTTTTTTAAAGAACGACCTGAAATTAAATGAGTTTTTTCCAGAAAAATCACTCCAATGCTTTACTATGGGAATATGACCTCATATGGAATATCAATTTTATTTTCGACGATTTCTTTAAAGTCGAAGTGTTTACCAGTTTATCTACGTGAATAAAGTAAATCTACCAGATTTTGCAGAGAAAGAACTGAAATTAAGTGAGTTTTTTCGAGCACAATTCACTCCTATGCTTTCCTATGGGAATCCTCCCTATGCTTTACTATGGGAATGAAATACCATGTCGATTCACTTACTTCATATGAAGGATTTCTATAAAAACCAATTGATTCCATCTATATCTGCGTGAATTAAGTAAACTAGCCCATTTTTGTAAAGAAAGAACTGAAATTAAATGAGATTTTTCCAGTAAAATCACTCCAATGCTTTACTATGGAATATGACCTCATATGGAATATCTTTTTTATTTTCGAAGCCTTCGTTAAAACCGAAGTGTTTTCTATTAAATCTATGTCAGATACGTTAATTGGCTAATTTGTATCGAGAAATAATGGATAGTAATTGAGTTATTGAAGAAAGAATTATTTTCTATGCTTATCTCTGGAACACAAAACGACACTAGAAAAAGTGTAGCATTTTCCACACTTTCGAACGAAAATCTTTGATTTTGCCATTTTTGACTCCAATCTCATCTGAAATAGTATTCAAGGATTTCGATCATAAAACTGATTAAACATGTAATATAGCATATTTATACGTAGATTTACATATTATCATCAAACTTTCAGCAGAAATTAATTTTAATAAGACACTGATTTTCCTTGTCTCCTATGGGAATCCTCCCTATACTTTACTATGGGAATGAAATACCATGTCGATTCACTTACTTCATGTGAAGGATTTGTATAAAAACTATGTGTTTCGAGAATTAAGTAAACTAGCCCCTTTTTTTTAAAGAACGACCTGAAATTAAATTAGTTTTTTCCAAAAAAATCACTCCAATGCTTTACTACGGGAATATGACCTCATATGGAATATCAATTTTATTTTCGAGGATTTCGTTAAAGTCGAAGTGTTTACCAGTTTATCTACGTGAATAAAGTAAACCTACCAGATTTTGTAGAGAAAGAACGGAAATTAAGTGAGTTTTTTCGAGCACAATTCACTCCTATGCTTTCCTATGGGAATCCTCCCTATGCTTTACTATGGGAATGAAATACAATGTCGATTCACTTACTTCATGTGAAGGATTTCTATAAAAACTATGTGTTTCCCTCTATATCTGCGTGAATTAAGTAAACTAGCCCCTTTTTTTAAAGAAGGACCTGAAATTAAATGAGGTTTTTCCAGAAAAATCACTCCAATGCTTTACTATGGGAATATGACCTCATATGGAATATCAATTTTATTTTCGAGGATTTCGTTAACGTCGAAGTGTTTACCAGTTTATCTACGTGAATAAAGTAAATCTACCAGATTTTGTAGAGAAAGAACGGAAATTAAGTGAGTTTTTTCGAGCACAATTCACTCCTATGCTTTCCTAAGGGAATCCTCCCTATGCTTTACTATGGGAATGAAATACCATGTCGATTCAATTACTTCATATGAAGGATTTCTATAAAAACTAATTGTTTCCATCTATATCTGCGTGAATTAAGTAAACTAGGCCATTTTGTAAAGAAAGAACTGAAATTAAATGAGTTTTTTCCAGAAAAATCACTCCAATGCTTTACTATGGGAATATGACCTCATATGGAATATCTTTTTTATTTTCGAAGCTTTCGTTAAAAAGGAAGTGTTTTCTATTAAATCTAGGTTAGATACGTTAATTGGCTAACTTTTGTCGAGAAATAATGGATAGTAATTGAGTTATTGAAGAAAGAATTATTTTCAATGCTTATCTATGGAACACAAACGACACTAGAAAAAAGTGCAGCATTTTCTACACTTTCGAACGAAAATCTTTGATTTTGCCATTTTTGACTCCAATCTCATCTGAAATAGTATTCAAGGATTTCGATCAATAAAACTGATTAAACATGTAATATAGCATATTTATACGTAGATTTACATATTATCATCAAACTTTCAGCAGAAATTAATTTTAATAAGACACTGATTTTCGTTGTCTCCTATGGGAATCCTCCCTATACTTTACTATGGGAATGTAATACCATGTCGATTCACTTACTTCATGTGAAGGATTTCAATAAAAACTATGTGTTTCCATCTATATCTGCGAGAATTAAGTAAATTAGCCCCTTTTTTTAAAGATCGACCTGAAATTAAATGAGTTTTTTCCAGAAAAATCACTCCAATGCTTTACTATGGGAATATGACCTCATAAGGAATATCAATTTTATTTTCGAGGATTTCGTTAAAGTCGAAGTGTTTTCCAGTTTATCTACGTGAATAAAGTAAAGCTACCAGATTTTGTAGAGAAAGAACGGAAATTAAGTGAGTTTTTTCGAGCACAATTCACTCCTATGCTTTCCTATGGGAATCCTCCCTATGCTTTACATGGGAATGAAATACCATGTCGATTCAATTACTTCATATGAAGGATTTCTATAAAAACCAATTGTTTCCATCTATATCTGCGTGAATTAAGTAAACTAGGCCATTTTTGTAAAGAAAGAACTGAAATTAAATGAGTTTTTTCCAGAAAAATCACTCCAATGCTTTACTATGGGAATATGACCTCATATGGAATATCTTTTTTATTTTCGAAGCTTTCGTTAAAAAGGAAGTGTTTTCTATTAAATCTAGGTTAGATACGTTAATTGGCTAACTTTTGTCGAGAAATAATGGATAGTAATTGAGTTATTGAAGAAAGAATTATTTTCAATGCTTATCTATGGAACACAAAACGACACTAGAAAAAGTGCAGCATTTTCTACACTTTCGAACGAAAATCTTTGATTTTGCCATTTTTGACTCCAATCTCATCTGAAATAGTATTCAAGGATTTCGATCATAAAACTGATTAAACATGTAATATAGCATATTTATACGTAGATTTACATATTATCATCAAACTTTCAGCAGAAATTAATTTTAATAAGACACTGATTTTCGTTGTCTCCTATGGGAATCCTCCCTATACTTTACTATGGGAATGTAATACCATGTCGATTCACTTACTTCATGTGAAGGATTTCTATAAAAACTATGTGTTTCCATCTATATCTGCGAGAATTAAGTAAACTAGCCCCTTTTTTTAAAGATCGACCTGAAATTAAATGAGTTTTTTCCAGAAAAATCACTCCAATGCTTTACTATGGGAATATGACCTCATTAGGAATATCAATTTTATTTTCGAGGATTTCGTTAAAGTCGAAGTGTTTACCAGTTTATCTACGTGAATAAAGTAAACCTACCAGATTTTGTAGAGAAAGAACGGAAATTAAGTGAGTTTTTTCGAGCACAATTCACTCCTATGCTTTAATATGGGAATCCTCCCTATGCTTTACTATGGGAATGAAATACAATGTCGATTCACTTACTTCATGTGAAGGATTTCTATAAAAACTATGTGTTTCCATCTATATCTGCGTGAATTAAGTAAACTAGCCCCTTTTTTTAAAGAACGACCTGAAATTAAATGAGTTTTTTCCAGAAAAATCACTCCAATGCTTTACTATGGGAATATGACCTCATATGGAATATCAATTTTATTTTCGAGGATTTCGTTAAAGTCGAAGTGTTTATCAGTTTATCTACGTGAATAAAGTAAATCTACCAGATTTTGTAGAGAAAGAACGGAAATTAAGTGAGTTTTTTCGAGCACAATTCACTCCTATGCTTTCCTATGGGAATCCTCCCTATGCTTTACTATGGGAATGAAATACCATGTCGATTCAATTACTTCATATGAAGGATTTCTATAAAAACCAATTGTTTCCATCTATATCTGCGTGAATTAAGTAAACTAGGCCATTTTTGTAAAGAAAGAACTGAAATTAAATGAGTTTTTTCCAGAAAAATCACTCCAATGCTTTACTATGGGAATATGACCTCATATGGAATATCTTTTTTATTTTCGAAGCTTTCGTTAAAAAGGAAGTGTTTTCTATTAAATCTAGGTTAGATACGTTAATTGGCTAACTTTTGTCGAGAAATAATGGATAGTAATTGAGTTATTGAAGAAAGAATTATTTTCAATGCTTATCTATGGAACACAAAACGACACTAGAAAAAGTGCAGCATTTTCTACAGTTTCGAACGAAAATCTTTGATTTTGCCATTTTTGACTCCAATCTCATCTGAAATAGTATTCAAGGATTTCGATCATAAAACTGATTAAACATGTAATATAGCATATTTATACGTAAATTAACATATTATCATCAAACTTTCAGCAGAAATTAATTTTAATAAGACACTGATTTTCGTTGTCTCCTATGGGAATCCTCCCTATACTTTACTATGGGAATGTAATACCATGTCGATTCACTTACTTCATGTGAAGGAATTCTATAAAAACTATGTGTTTCCATCTATATCTGCGAGAATTAAGTAAACTAGCCCCTTTTTTTAAAGATCGACCTGAAATTAAATGAGGTTTTTCCAGAAAAATCACTCCAATGCTTTACTATGGGAATATGACCTCATATGGAATATCAATTTTATTTTCGACGATTTCGTTAAAGTCGAAGTGTTTACCAGTTAATCTACGTGAACAAAGTAAATCTACCAGATTTTGTAGAGAAAGAACGGAAATTAAGTGGGTTTTTTCGAGCACAATTCACTCCTATGCTTTCCTATGGGAATCCTCCCTATGTTTTACTATGGGAATGAAATACCATGTCGATTCACCTACTTCATGTGAAGGATTTCTATAAAAATATGTGTTTCCATCTATATCTGCGAGAATTAAGTAAACTAGCCCCTTTTTTTAAAGAACGACCTGAAATTAAATGAGTTTTTTCCAGAAAAATCACTCCAATGCTTTACTATGGGAATATGACCTCATATGGAATAACAATTTTATTTTCGAGGATTTCGTTAAAGTCGAAGTGTTTATCAGTTTACCTATGTGAATAAAGTAAATCTACCAGATTTTGTAGAGCAAGAACGGAAATTAAGTGAGTTTTTTCGTGCACAATTCACTCCTATGCTTTCCTATGGGAATCTTCCCTATGCTTTACTATGGGAATGAAATACCATGTCGATTCACTTACTTCATGTGACGGATTTCTATAAAAACCACGTGTTTCCATCTATATCTGCGTGAATTAAGTAATCTAGCCCCTTTTTTAAACAAAGACCTGAAATTAAATGAGTTTTTTCCAGAAAAATCACTCCTATGCTTTACTATGGGAATATCACCTCGTATGGAATATCAATTTTATTTTCGAGGATTTCGTTAAAGTCGAAGTGTTTACCAGTTTATCTACGTGAATGAAGTAAATCTGCAAGATTTTGTAGAGAAAGAACGGAAATTAAGTGAGTTTTTACGAGCACAATTCACTCCTATGCTTTCCTATGGGAATCCTCCCAATGCTTTACTATGGGAATGAAATACCATGTCGATTCACTTACTTCATGTGAAGGATTTCTATAAAAACTATGTGTTTCCATCTATATCTGTGAGAATTAAGTAAACTAGCCCCTTTTTTTAAAGAACGACCTGAAATTAAATGAGTTTTTTCCAGAAAAATCACTCCAATGCTTTACTATGGGAATATGACCTCATATGGAATATCAATTTTATTTTCGACGATTTCGTTAAAGTCGAAGTGTTTACCAGATTATCTACGTGAATAAAGTAAATCTACTAGATTTTGCAGAGAAAGAACGGAAATTAAGTGAGTTTTTTCGAGCACAATTCACTCCTATGCTTTCCTATGGGAATCCTCCCTATGCTTTACTATGGGAATGAAATACCATGTCGATTCACTTACTTCATATGAAGGATTTCTATAAAAACCAATTGTTTCCATCTATATCTGCGTGATTTAAGTAAACTAGCCCATTTTTGTAAAGAAAGAACTGAAATTAAATGAGTTTTTTCCAGAAAAATCACTCCAATGCTTTACTATGGGAATATGACCTCATATGGAATATCTTTTGTATTTTCGAAGCCTTCATTAAAAACGAAGTGTTTTCTATTAAATCTATGTGAGATACGTTAATTGGCTAATTTTTGTCGAGAAATAATTCATAGTAATTGAGTTATTGAAGAAAGAATTATTTTCAATGCCTATCTATGGAACACAAAACGACATTAGAAAAAGTGTAGCATTTTCTACACTTTCGAACGAAAATCTTTGATTTTGCCATTTTTGACTCCAATCTCATCTGAAATAGTATTCAAGGATATCGATCATAAAACTGATTAAACATGTAATAGAGCATATTTATACGTAAATTAACATATTATCATCAAACTTTCAGCAGAAATTAATTTTAATAAGACACTGATTTTCCTTGTCTCCTATGGGAATCCTCCCTATACTTTACTATGGGAATGTAATACCATGTCGATTCACTTACTTCATGTGAAGGATTTCTATAAAAACTATGTGTTTCCATGTATATCTGCGTGAATTAAGTAAACTAGCCCCTTTTTTTAAAGAACGACCTGAAATTAAATGAGTTTTTTCCAGAAAAATCACTCCAATGCTTTTCTATGGGAATATGACCTCATATGGAATAACAATTTTATTTTCGAGGATTTCGTTAAAGTCGAAGTGTTTACCAGTTTACCTATGTGAATAAAGTAAATCTACCAGATTTTGTAGAGCAAGAACGGAAATTAAGTGAGTTTTTTCGTGCACAATTCACTCCTATGCTTTCCTATGGGAATCTTCCCTATGCTTTACTATGGGAATGAAATACCATGTCGATTCACTTACTTCATGTGACGGATTTCTATAAAAACCACGTGTTTCCATCTATATCTGCG